>NC_137694.1:42833913-43009124 GCF_964034855.1 Anser brachyrhynchus | reverse complement strand
TGCGAATAATGTCTTGCAAACAAGGAAGCCTCAGAAATCTTTATAAGGTAGTATTATACCCTACATTAAAACTATTGACCATTCTTGAGAGAACTAAAGCCCCAAACATGTATAAAAATAACTGTGTATAATACCATAAAAAGCTCACTTTATCAGGAGCTCTGCTTATAGACATCAATATGGCTTCTGAATTATTGAAAGCTGCTGTTTCCAGATGCTTCAAAAAACAACCTAATTTCCATATGACAACCAAAGCGGGGGGAAGAAGGAAGGGGATTTTGGAGTCCCAAAGATAATTGATTATAGTTTAGATGGGGTCTAGGGACACACTGTTTTCAGTGAAGGAAACTGCTCTCAGCTCTGCAGCTTTCTTACCTCACCTCTTGGCCTATCAGAGTAGAAATTAGTGGATTGCTGGTCATGCTGCAGCTTTTATCATTATTTCTAGCACTTACCTAAAAATAAGCTGAACAAAGTCACTGACTGATAGAAGAATAACAATTTTGAGAAACATTAGTTTTATTTATGTGCTTTCTACCCCTCCTTATTTATGTGTCCAGACTTATGAAGAAGTGTAAACTTCAATACGAAATCAAATCATCATTGGAAACAATGTATTTACCATCTTCAGGAGTTCTCACAAAAACATCATTCTCTTCAGACAAAGCACTTTCTCCAACCATGGTAGAGGCTGCAACTCTCATTTTATAATTTGTGTATTTTTTTAAACCTAAAAAAAAACCATGTAAAAACCAAATTATTGCTGATGATCCTCCTTGAACATCTCATAGCTTATTTATAAAACTATTAAAATGGATGCTGTTCTAAGGATTTTTGATATACATTTGCCATCTAAAAGATAGAATACGTATAATACCATTTATCTGGGGAGAGTCAAATAAGCACTTAGTCAAATCAACAGATTTTGAAATAAGTCAACTAGCTTCAACCCTGTAAATAGCTTTAATTTAGTTGTGAAAACAAGAGATGTATACGTGTACATACAAATACACGTTTTTATTCTATATGCATTACATTGGTTAGCACAAATAAATGCCCGAAACCCCATTAAGAATACATTTTCTTCAATTAGTATCAGAATTTTCACTTTAAAAGAAAAAAATATATTATTAACAGCATACAAATACTGTGGGGGAAAAAAATTGAGTCTGAAAAAGAATGATCAATTTAGAAACATTTTCCTGTGTGGAAAGAAGACGCTGAGGAAAAAATAATGAGAAATCTATTTCACAAATTACTACTTGCTAACTTACTTGCCTTATGTAGTTCCTCTCCTCCATTCTCATATTCCCTGTACACCTCTCTACAGAAGACAAGTCTGACAGTAGTGTCCCAGCTTTGCCTTTTGCTTGCCTTTTGCATGCAGATGTGTTATGTGTGGCTGGGGGAGATTTGGTCTATCTACCTTATAAATGGCTACATTACATAAAGTTGGAACAAATGGTTTTGCATAATATATTTGCAATTATTTCTTATCAAATGGCACTGTACCTGTCATAATTAAGCTGTTGTTTGAAGTTGTTGTGTGGAACGCTCTTTTTGTATCCAGCTCCATTGCATAAACAGTATAATGAATAATTTTCCCATTGGGATTTGCTGGAGGGTCCCAACACAGCAAAACAGAAGAGGAGCTAAGATTCTTATATGATATATTTTGCACTGAACTTGGAACTTCAACAAAACACAAAAATATAACAGTAAGCAAAATAAATTATTTAAAATAGAATAAAATTTCAATGAAAGAAGTACGTATGTTAACCTATTTCTAAGTTACAGGTTACCTTGCTCGTGTGTCCTGACTGTGAGAACAGATGGTGGCCCTTCTCCAATAGCAGTGAAAGCAGACACACTGATTGTGTAGTCTGTGAAAGGTACAAGGCCCTTTATAACATACAACAGCTCTTCAGCCAAAATATTAATGGCATACTGATTATCTGCGATCAAATGGAGAGAAATAGTTACTTACTTGAAAACCTTTTTTTTTGCTTTTGCATTCTAAACTCAGTTTGACACGATAACCTTGAACTATTTTACTGCAAAAAGAATCAACTTTCATGGCAATTAAAAAAATATAAAGAAAATGTTATACAGCATCTCATAATCAAGGAGTGGTTATTGTAGGTCCATTTTCACGTATGCAATCCTCTCTGCTTTTCAGAGGTCTTCTATGAAGTATGAAATTCAGACAGTAGGAAGAATAGATAGATTGGCCTATGTGAAAGAACAAATGGGAGTGAACTAAAAGCTTGACACTGAGAGCTATCTCAAAAAAAAGAAATCTTCTAGGAACTAGGAAAAGGCATTCTTCGTATACTTCCTAGGAACACTGGAACATACTTTTGAACACTGGCTCCTAGGTTGTTGGTATTTTTGGTTTTGTTTTGTTTTTTAAGTCAGGAACAAATTCTCTCCTCCTTACCCTCTCAACTGTGCTGTAACAGCTATAGTTAAAATGGCTCCCATCACATATCCCTTCACTCTGGTATTTTTAGCAGAAGAGTCAGGATCAGCAAAATGAAGAAATTATGCTTATGTCCACAAAGAGTTTTCAGTGCATCTGTGATAAAGTTCAAAGTTGGCAGCAATCCAACTGTGCTAGTCAAAATCCTCTAGTGCAAGGAGCCACTACGCCACTGCAACGTGACAAAGTATGGGTACTTCACGTATCTGAGCATCAGGTTAAAAGTTTCGCAAGATCAGCATTAAAATGGAGGCATCTGAAAATCAGCAAGCACTGTTGAAAACTTGGCTGTCAACAACTTTACTATAACTACTATAATACTTGTGTGCTAGATTACAACAGATGCTGCTGAAATCAATTTTTCAGCAATATAGACATATTTTAGCAACTGACTAGCTCAGACTGAATGAGGTGGTAAAAAGAACACTCACATTTTAAGCACTGTACACTTTCTCTGTATGACAGAGGAGATTCTTTAGGATTAACATAGTAAAGAAAAATTCCACTGTAGTTTACATTAATGGATATAATTCAGGTCTTTGACGGTGGTATATATGGAGAAATTCAGTGATTTTAAAAGTGCATTCAGAATATAAAAAATTGACTGTCTACTGTTCAAAACTCTCATGGTAAAAAATGGTAGTAGTATTTTAAGCCCCTGCTTGTCAGCTAGGTCCTGCTTAATGATTTGTAAATATCCATACTTAGAAAAGAAACACTGTTCCATTGATAATACAGAACAAGTGTACACGCTAATGACATCACCATGTCATGGGGTCATCTCCACCTGTTTGTCACCCATATAGCAAAGTTGTAACTTTTTGACCTATTTACCTTCACTGACATTTGAAAACCTATTAGTCAAAAGGCTTAGAGAAATCAAGGTCTCTGAAGGGCTTGGAGATATGTTAATCCCTGACAATCACACCTGCTTTGGCAACTGTAATAACTGATTGTCTATGCAGCTTGGCTGATGGCTTTTGGGTGCTCCTTTCACTAGGAACAAGGTCAGCTGGGTGACAAGGGGCTAGTTCCTGCCTGTGTGGCCTTCCCATTTGCTTCAGAAAGTTATTCAGTAGTAAAAAAATCTGACTCCAGCAAATGACCCATTCATAATTTGCTTGAACCATGTGCTAAAGATCATATCTGGGACAGGGATGGGGGGTCCTTTAGAGAAAAGGAGCAGGTAGAAAAATACAATAAAATACCTTACCCAAAGCAGAATGTAATTCCGCAGCTCCATTTATAGCAGGCAAATTATCACCAGATACACTTGTAAATATTACTGGGGAAGCTGTCTGAATACTGGAAAACATTTCAGCTGAACCTTCGTATAATTCATTGGCTGTTTCCACTGAATTTGAAATGGGAGAAGGCTTGATGTTTTCATTTGTCATGTATGGTTCCAAAGTATTGATCAAATACTAAAAATTAGAAAGATATAAGTAAATCACAAATCTTGTCAACATTATATCATTTAATTCATGTTATATATAGTATATAAATTGTGTATTTGTCAACTTTGCAATAATATTTATACACTATATTGTAATTAACTTTGCAAAATAATATTTCTCATGAAAAAGCTCAGTTGCTAGTAGCTTAACATTTCTGTTCATTTTAAAAATTAAAAAAACAGCAAATGCATTTTTAAATTTCTTAATATTTCTTAATTTATGGGTTTACATTGCTGTAAAACTGCAATGCTCCCATGTTTTAGAGCAAGGCCTTTAAATTTAATGTTATTATCCTTAGAGATACACTGAAAAGACATATTTGAGTTTGGGAGACTCCATTTCTACTACACATGTTCCAAAACAGGGTTGAAGGTATAGACAAGAAGGTTTCAAATGCTCCTGAAGAAAAAGAATAACAGGTTGATTAGGTTGATCAGAGGGAAAAATATTCCTGTGTAGCCTTTGGGTGAGGGAGAGACGAGGAGAGAAGGAGAAAAATAGAAGGCAATGAAATAAAGAGGTGAGGGAAAATAAGGGAGTAAATATGTGGAAAGGGAGAATGAAAGGGAGGCAAAGTCAGTAGGACAGCGTGGGCAAAAGACAAAGTCGGAAAGGGATGGGAGTAGATATAAAGGGAGTAACAACTAATATGAGAGGAACAAAGAAAGCTGAAAAGACAGCTAGAACATAGGTACAAAATGGTGTGTAAGCACTAGATCATTATGCCTCTCCAGAATCTGGGACCATATCCAGGACTACAGTGTCTCTAAATTGTTCTGCTGTCATCTGTGAACGCTCCCCATTTGCACATATGGCCAACTTCACTGCCAGAAAGAGATGCTTTTACAGTGATGTAATTAATACACATTAGCCCTCTCCCTACAGACCCCAGGTGGAAAGAAGGCAAAGCAGCTTTTTTAACCACTAAAACTAGGTGGGATTGACCACAGGCAGACATACAGCAATAATCTCACCTAAGTACCAACAGGTAAAACCTATATGCACCTCATTTTCACATACATTTTATAGGAAAATAGTAACCCACATGGAAATATCACTTGCCTCTGAGGCTTTTCCATTTGAGATAACAGCCTTTCATAGCTAAACATTGTTGAGTACTATTATCAGTGTGTTTCCAACAGCTGAAATCCTGTAGATGCTCTAAAGTGCGGTCAATGGAGTTCCAAATGAGGTAATGTTTGTTATGATTTGTTTTTTTCTTTAATTAGAAAATTATATTCAATAAACTATGATAAAGCTGCTGTGATTCTAAACTAAGAACTCAAAAATAAGGAAATCCCTGCATTAAAGCATGTCTGTGCAGACAATTTTCATCTTTTCTGTGTCTGTATAATTAAAGATTGTATCACAGTAAAGTCATATACTTTCACTTTCCAAGGACCCCGGCCTGGTTTAATGAATGGATCCTTATCCTCATTTTTTTCCCCCCACTCCTTAATGTTTGGCTCCAGGGCTCTATTTAATGTATACCATTCAACTTGAAAGCAAACTCCTTCACTTTCACTGAGCTCTGCATTAAAAACATAGATTATGTGTTAGATCTGTGCTTGAGTGTCTATATATTGATCTAGGCACCTACGTCCATACTCCTACTGTTAGATCTGCTAAGAACTATTATGCTGCAAAGAATTAAAGGGCTAGAAGGGAAAATAAGATTGACGGCTATTGTGCCCTGCCTTCAGTAGCCAAGAAATTCTGCATAATTTCTCCAGAAATTATTTGATTTTCATACAGTACAAATAGCAGTGTTGATAAAACAAACAAACAACACAACAACAACAACAAAAAAAAAGCCAGAGGAAGAGGTGGCATGGAGAAGGTGAAATTTAAATGCACTGACAATTCATCTGTGGTGGCAAACTCCACATTCTGAGTGGAATAAGAATAAGGCAGAGGACCAAATTTAATCTAGCAAGGAAATCTGTATCAAAACAAACAAACAAAAACAACCAACCAACCAACAAAACACTAAATACCATATTTTTTCCATTGAGAATAGTGTTTTCCAGAGTCACCCCTGTTTCTTGCACATGCACTTTAACTCTGTACTGGGTAATGATTCCATTTGGTTGTTGTGGCTTCCTCCAAGCAATTTTTATATATGTGGCTTCCACTTCCACTAGATGCAAATCTGATACAGCACCTGGGACTAAATATTCAAGAGGAAAATTGATTTAATTAAACATCTCTGATTAGTACAAGCTTTCTCAGCACTGTAAGCAAAGTACAATAGGGACTTCATAAAATTTTATGTCCTTATCTTCTGAGTTGCTCCTGTACAGGTAGAATGTTACTTCAGTTGTTCGTTCTGGCAAACAAGTTACATTTCTAAAAATATGCACACATTTTTCCACAAGGTTTGCATATTTGATGTTAATTTAGACATTAGACAATACATGTCACTCAAAACAAAACAAAATATTTGGCTTCTGACAGTGAGTTTAGACAGAAGATAAGCATTTCTGTACTGAGCTGGGTCATCTCAGGAAAGTGACTCTGAGACCTGACTAAAGCAGATACTTCAGGAACAAATGCACCAAATAAGTACAGGTGTTACTGCTGCTGTTACACCTTAACAGCAAGCTTTGCAGCAAGCACTGATTAAGAGATTTTTTCTAAATTTGTGCTCTGTAACATAAACATAATGTTGAAGTCACCGATATATCACATAGCGATTCTCAATTTTTTCTTGTTGAATCCTCAGCTGCAGAGCAGTATTTCTGTACAATCTCACATATATATAAGACAAAACAGCATTTCTACTGAGCTAAGGACTGTCTCCTGATGAGTGAACTATTGGGAGCCAAAACACTGAAATCATTGTGTAGATGGCTCTGGGGCAGAACTAACCACTTGGTTGTCCCAGGACAGGATCTCAGTGTTACATCTGCCTCAGAGGTACACTGTACGAAGGTGGCTACCTTAGAAACTGGTATGAGACCCTGGATTTAGAGAAAATTACTCAAACAAGATGTTTAGGGTTGAAGAAAGCAGCCGTGGTGGATTCCCGTAGTTATTTCCCTACCACTTGCTGCCATCTAACGACTACAAGGGTGACCTGCAATTTAATTACCAAATCTAAAAAGCACTACTTCCATTCAGGTAGAAAATACCTTTCTTTTACAATCTCTGAGGGCTTCTGACGGCAAGAAAATTTAGTGCCAGTGTATGAACTCAAAAAAAAAAAAAAGTAAAAATAAATCTACATAATCAATTTTCAGCTATTTCTCTCATTAGCTTGTTTGCCATCTCTTTCAAGACTCATATAACATGCCCATTCCTTCTGTTGCAAGGTACCTAAATAGCTTTAAAGGAAAAACTGATATCAGTTATCATTTACAGTCTATTTACTTCATTTCTTTAAACTTACCATCTGCAGGAGTGAAAACCGTAAGGTTAGTCTTTGGTCCCACGCCAGCACTTGTCTCTGCACCAACATGCACATTGTATGTTGTAAATGGCACAAGGTTACGGAATACAAACTTATGATCTTTTGTGCTGTTATCCAGAATATGTCCTGGAATGAAAAATGAAGAGAATCTAGCTCAAAAATAAAAACAATCCACCATTTGCTTACACTGAATATAGCTACTGTCCAGGATGATGAAAAGTGAAGTTTGTTTCTGAAAATTTGACATCAACCTCATTGGAAATAAGACTGAATGCCTGAAGAAAAAAAAATCAAGGAGGTATAGGTTTTAAGAGGAGTTGTTGTTGTTGTTGTTGTTTTGTTTCTAAATTAATTCAACTTGCTTTTCCTGTATGATCCCATAAAAACATTAGTATACAGCTCATTGACTTCTTTAACTATATGTAGTTATGTAAGATCTTTAACTATGTCTGAGTTACAAAAAATATATAAAAACACCAAAACAGACTCACATAGTTGATTGTATAATACACAAGGATGAAAATCCTCCAGAAATATTTAAGAGAAAGAGGAAAGAGTAAAGATAGAGAATGATTTGAATATATAAGCCTCCTAATTCAGCTGTGAGCTTAGCCTGTCGTTTCTCTGAAAGAGTGAGGAAGGCTGATTTTCTCCACTCTTAAGAATATCTAATGTGAGTTTAATTGTGTACCTATCCTTTTAAGGGAGAAGCCTGCCCATTATAAGTTACCTAAGAATTACTAACGATTCTAATAGTGAGAAACATAGATAGCAATGCTTTCAAATATTCATTCTTGACTGGTAGTGACACTAAGAGTGCCAGTGTAAGGAAATAACCACAAAAATAAAAATGAAACAAAAACATCAATTCAGACTTACCAGATGGCCCATGCAGCTCAACTCTGTAACCAAATTTTCCTGTTACTATGGTTGGTGGGTCCCACGTCACTGAGAAAGACTTTGCTGTAATGTTGCTCTTGGCAAAATTTTGTGGTGGATCTTCTGGAACTTAAACAATATTGGAAAAAGTCTTTGAACATAAAATAATTTCTATTAGGGTTTCCAAGAACCACGTATCAGACAATTCATTTTAAGCATAAACAATAAATGTGCTGAAGGACAGTTAAATTAAAAGGACGGCTCATTAAAATGACTGATTTTTGTTTCATTTCTTTTTTAAAGTTATGCTTTCAAAAGGTATCAAGAGCGCTGGTAGTATGCAAATAATCCTTAAAAGATAAAGGGATTCTATCAGGTTTAACACGGACTTTATCATGAAACAGATTACATTCAGAAGATGCTCAAATAGTATTGTGATGCTCAGCACTGTAGAGATCACAATGGCAAGCTTTTCTTCCATGAACATTTTTTATCCCCATTTCGAGTACATCACATAGATTTTTGACAGCACTAATGATATACCTTATTATACAAAAGTGCAAACCCAGTAATGATTAAGACTGCAAAAACATTGCACATTATATTTTCATAGAATTATTCAGACAAATTACATGAATCATAAACTCAAGTGATTATGGAATTCAATCCCTGCCCTTTCTAAAGCATACCTTCCTTTCTAAAGCATACCTTCACAAGTTAAAGAGAGATTATTACTGAGATGGAAAACCAAATCCAAAGACAACTAAAGGAGGTGCAATTCTTTTTATCCATATAGAGTTAAAATAAACCTGATTTTCAAAAATGCTGCATACCCAAGTAAACTTATTGAAACTGCTTGATACAAATTACTAAGAAAATCAGGTCTTCATATGCCATATATGAGATTTAAGCCAATGTGAATATACAAACTGATCCTTCAAAAAATATTCACACAATACTCTTACAAAGTTCTCTGTTTTTTGTAAAAACTACCGTACATCACAGAAGTTTCCAAAAATATTGACTACATTATAGATGGCCCATTCATTTTGATTTTTCTGTGAAGATGGAAAAGTTCCTTAGCTGGAAAAGATAATAAAATGTATAATGATATTCTAAAGATAACTAAACCAAGAAAAAGCAAGATTTTTTTCTTCTTCAAGGATGTTATCAAAATAAGAACATCTGCAAATGAAAGTAATGAAAAATCTTGTTATTCCTAAAAGATAGGCTATACATTCGCCAGCAGAGATTACTTAATCTAGAGTTACATAAACTGCATTAGCTACATTTGTTTATTACTCTGAAGTATCATTTTAAGAGTTGACCATTTTTTCAAGTTCTAAACATTTTTCTCTTTGTAGAAATATCCTCCCCTTGACAGCCATCCCAGCAAAGGAAATATTTGCATCCTGGGTTTTCAGAGAATATGCTGTAATGTAATTCATATTTAAAAGAAAAGTAACTTCTTTTAAGCATTTTAAAATGCATTATTATAAAATCAAAGCCAGAAAGGTACCATCTTTGTCAAGAACATAGGAGAGCTTCAGCATGGCTCAGAAAATTCTGGTTGGAAGGGACAAAAACAATTTTCAGCATTTTAAAAGAAAACATCACTGAGCTATACTATACTATACAGTAGGGATATATCTTGATATTTCTTGTGCGGCCAGATGGGTATGACAAAAAATCCATGTCATTTTCTTGTATGAGCAAAGTGGTATTTGAAACAAATGCACTCTCCATCCCACCACCTGCTATCACAAACCATGACCCATCAATTCCTCTCCCTTGAGCCTCACCTCAGACAATCCAGTGGTGTACTGAGATGCAAGGTTTTGGCCACAGGAGAAACTGGCAGCTTGGGGTGCTAGCTGGTGTGACACTAAAGAGATTCTCATAAGTATAAGGCATTTGGAAAAGGGAAGTGGATTTCAGTAATTGCAGAGAGACGGGATGATGGCGTTTGATACTGGAGGAGGTGGTGGGCTGCTACAACAATTGCAAAACAACATTCCTAAAATCATAGCTTTACTATATAGGCTATATAGATCGATATACATTCCAACATATAAAGACATCTTTCACACCAAAACAAAGGAAAGTTAAGACTGTAAAAATCATGAGGCAAAACATCTATTATTTCATAATGCCTTCCTAACAAATCACCAGCCAATGCTATAATCAGCCTCAGAAAAGTGTCCTTAGCATGCAGGCATGCAGAACTCACAGGGAAGGACATTAACAAGCACCTGAATGTTCATGAGGTAAAGACCCAATACAAGTGGATCCAGAAACTTGCGTGCTTCTAAGAGGAAGGACTTACTAAGCTGGTGGCGGGGGTGCTGGTGGGTCTGTGCACACCACCACCCACATAAACCAGTAACCAACTTCCCTTTTCCCAGACCATGCATTAATGGATGAACTCTGGTTGTAAGAATAAGTACTGATAAGGACTGAAGATCTCTTTGGTTGACATCTTTCTGTGTATTTCTGTGTAATTGGCAGAACCAAGCCCTACAGCGTAAGCTTTCCAGCATTGCCCAACATTTTGTTATTACCAGTGCACCTATCTTAGAATGTTAATAGGATGAAAAATGAACTGGACAGCAGCCCTGCAAATCTTAGAAAAGAAACAATCCAAAACTTCATTATCCCCAGACAGAACTGAAAACAAAGGATATTTTAATTCTAGCAAAGCCATTCAAATGAACAGTGCTAGAAGAGAATTACATTTATTTTCATCTGAACAGTGCTATGAATTTTGGATGTATGAAAGAGTAACAGTAATATCAAACTGAATCAGGCAAAAGCAGGATGTACTAGTAAAAAGAAAGCCAGAACAGCATTCTTCCAGAAACATACATTTTTGGTATGGCTGTATTAATAGTGTTGCCCACTACCTAAATAATTATAAAACTTCTGCTCCTGGATGACTTTCACTTTCAATTCTAAGTATTGTGAATATTCCAAAAAACAACTTTCCTAGTGATTAGAGATTTCTTCAGGACTGTACAACTTTCTGCAACAGATCCAGATTGAGGAACCATTGGAAAGGAGTTTTCTCTATACTGCTTGTTTTTCCACAAAACCAAAAAAGCTTTAATTTCATTGCTATGTATACAATACATATGTTTTTTGAATATTATACCTGATACCTGTTCCCTTAATTTTTAATTCTCCTTCCATTGTACCATTAATAACTGCAGTTCCTGAATTATCCTCAGTTTTCATAAAATTAAGGAGGAAAAAAACAATATCTATCCTAGGCATATTTGATTTAACTTTTCACAGTAACTGAACTCCCACCCACTGGATAGTGCTAAATACATTATGTGCACTTTCAGTTGATTTCATCAACTTAAAAATTAGGTAACCACATACATCTAAGTGTGTGATACAGATAAAGATTCAGACTGAAGTATATTGTAACATAACTTCAAGTTGATATTTTGCATGTTTTCCTACAAATCTGAGAACTTCATTTCATTTTGAAAGCAATATATACCTGATTCTGGTGTCCGGACAATTGCACTGTCAATGTAACCTGCTTCAGTGGTAACCGCAGAGACTTCAAAAAGATACGTGGTATATGGCCTCAGGTTAGTTATAACAAAACTGATCGGTTCATTCCAAACAGAGCTCATTTGACTAGATGCCTCTGTACTTGATGCAACTGTAGTCCTTGAAGGAATTGTGGATTTGCCAAAAGTAGTTGAAGGAGTAGTAGTACTCCACAAAAATGATTCACTGTTATCCTAATAAGACAAAATATGAAATATGATAAACAGAAATTACACATTTGTTAATAAACATAGATCAAGAAAGGCAGACACCCTTTGAAACTGGTTCTTATTTTTATACTTCAATACCCAAATTAGTTTATCATTTCATTAGGTGATATTGCTAGTACATCTTGTTAGTGACAATATTATAGTTCCTGCCCTTATTCCAAAAGATTTCAAACATTATTGAACAAACATATTGAACAGGCTCCATTTAATTATTCAGAGATTCAAGTTTTAGCATTCAGACTCCATCTCTCCAAAAAGAAGTCCCCCTAGAGAGGTCTTTCTATGTACATATACGTTTCTATGTATATATATCATATATGTGGTTTGTGTATACATACATATATATAGTGTGTATATCTCTATATATATATATATATACACACACTACTTATATGCAACAGATAAGACCAGACAGGGGTTTCCTGATCCATACTGTCAGGAGACAGCTCTGAAAAATTGATAGACATTACAATAATCAATGTTTATGATTTAGTAGGTGGTAGTCTCTCAGTTCTAAATAAAATCAGCATAATGTTATGAGCTTTCACAATGCTTAAAATGATCTTGAAAATAAAATCTGAAACCCAAATTTTTATCACTAAAAACTGCACTTTTCAATAAGTACTAAGTCTAGCATCCTGAAAAAGAAATTAGGCAATTTAACATCCTACTACATCACAACACTTTGCTCAACATAAAAGAGAAAGGGAGAATAAGGGCTGGAAAGGAAAATGTTCTTCAAGAAATTCTGAAAGGTGTGCACTGGTTGAAATTCAGGCTGAAATCCAATGGATAGTCAGAATTCTTAAAATAAGCATTCATTGACAATTTCTGATCAACTTGATCTACAAACATTGTTAGAAAATCACTTTGTTAATTCTAGTTCTTTTTACATTGCTATGAAGAGGATTTAAATAACGTTGAAATTTGATACACAAAATATAGCACAACTTAAAATATACAAAGCATTATTAAATTATTTATAAAAATAAAATATTAACAGTTCTATGTGTCCTCACTGACCAAAACAATGAATTCTTGATTTTCCAAAGTGAAAAGGTTTTCCTTCACCCATTACATCCTGCCTTGGGCCTAACTTTTTTACAAAGTTGGAATTGTTCTGAAAAGCAAGCCTCCAAAAATTTTTAGGTCCCAAAATGCAAATTTAAAACTATATTCTACGGCTTGAGTCTATTTCTAATTTAAAAGGTTTATAGCACTTACATTACATTCTGGTAACCTCCCAGACAGAAGGTCCTCTACTTTAACCAAGACATCTTTCACTACAATTCCACTTCTTGCATGTTTCACACTAATCTTGAAACTAGTTATCTTTCCATTTGGTTGCCGAGGGAGAAACCAGATCAGATTTACAGCTGAATAATTTAAGGCTTCAACTGTGAGATTCACTACTTTACCTGGAGCTTGAAAACAAAACAAACAAAAGCAGTGAGACATAGTTTTCTTCTCAGGAAATACATATTTCAGAAACAAATCTACCATGATCTAAAATGAATTTCATTATCATTTAGTACTACAGTATCCAAGGAACCCATTATATTTCAAAGATTTCTGCTTTCCTGTTTTCATTAATTTTAACTTCTAAATAATCATTTGAGCTAAACAATTGAAAGAAAGGTCTGCTTGAATAAGTTTTTCACTCAACTATCCACTCTACTATCATCTATTAAACTCCACTTCAAAGCACTAGAAAAAAATAGCCATTTTTATTCGTAATGCCATTTCTAGGTTCTTTGCCCTAGAGCAAAGAAATACCAATCGTTCACAAACATACTTAAAGTAGGTGATATGCAACCAAGTCTTTTTCCTTCTAGTTTAAGTGACAAATATAATTATAGTAATTAGTTTGGTAAACTTAAAAATATTCTTTGCATAAGTAAATCATCTACCATGTCAGAAGTAGCAAACAAGTTTATTCTAACTGAAAAAAAATCAAAGTATAAATATTGACCTCTTTTTCTCATTTTAAGAGCATATGACAGTATTGTGTGTTCTATTTTACTTTACCTGCATGATCTTTTCAGCTGGATACAGATTTTTGGTAGCTTTAAAAAGTTCAATTTAATTTGAGTATTCATTATTACTGCAAAAATTGTGTTCTTTGTATCAATGACAGTTTCCAGGACCTCGTTTCGGAACTGTTTTATTAAGCACAGCACAAAGGAATGGGATGTGGCATCTAAACAAGATTTTTACATGCTATCTGAGCTTTCCTTTGAATTAAAGCACTGCAGGTGACTTAGCCCTGTTTAGATAGCATGGGCAGTAACAGTTCCTGTGACAGCCACCCTTACTACTGTGAAGAAAAGGGTAAAAATATATACATATACAAATGTTCACAATTACAGATCTTCCACTGCTTAACTGAGACAAATCCTCCATGCCTTGTGTTTTGCTCTTGCTTAGGCCCTGTTGAATTAGGGCCTTATTTATAGTGTTCTTTTATAGATCTTGTTTTTTACTCCCCTGGACTACAGCTTTTTTATTTAAGAAGTTTTATCTTCTGGTTAATTTTACTATTTTAAACTGTATATGTTTATTTTGATTAAGATGTTGGGGTTTCTTTAACCATCACAGGGAGAATTTAAAAAAAAAAAAAAGTAGTATCAGTGACACATAACTTTCACCTACAATTTTAACAGACCATCCAACTACATTAAAAATAAGCATTTTTACTTCTAATAAAAATGTGAGCAGAAAGCATCAAAGAGTTAAAAGCTAATGTTTTCATATGGAAAAATGCTAGTGTTGTCCTCTGTCAAATGAGTAAATGGAGCCCACTAAAATTTGGTTTTCTACGACCATCGAATTACAAAGAGTAGTGAAGAAAAATTATTTGCATAGTTCCACCAGGCAAATTCGCTACCCCTTCTCGTATTTGGTTTCATAACTCATTGTGAAATCTCTTGCAGAGTAGTAATTTAGCCATTAACTGAGGTTTGACACTATGCAGTTTGCCCTGCTACAGAACCAACTGTGAGTCTTAAACACAGAGGGACAGTCACCAATATGGCAGCACAAATTCTATATTTCACTGAGACTTGTTCATCCCAACATAACTGGCCTGGAGCCATCTCTTTGGCCAAGGTTCTGCTGTTCCTGGAGTGCTCCAAAGAGCAAGACCACAAATACTAAATTAATTATGGAAATTTAGACTAAAACTGTATCTCTTTTTATTCTTCCAAAGCATCAAATCAAATTTTCATTTCAGTTATGCCTTTTCCTATTTTTTTCCTTCAGAGTTAATAAGTATAAACTTAGTAGAATATATTCTGTGCTGGGCTTCTTAGAAAAGGTACTTGATTCCAGCACTAACCAAATAACAGCTTGACACAAGGAGTCAATGTAAGTACTCCCAGTCTCCTAGTACTGCTGCAGGCAACAGCTGATGGATCTGCTTCAGCGATCATTCTGCTCTCCTGTGATCCTGCTTTCAGGGAGCAGCCTACCTAGAAACTTGCATAGGGAAGAAAAAAAAAAAAAAAGAAAGAAACAGGCTTTGCATATGAGAAACCCTCATATGTGCACACCCTAAATGCTGTTACTAGAAAATAGGACAAAATGCACCTTTTCTAGAGAGTGAGAAAATACAGAAAGAATTGTGATTTTCTTCAAAATGTATCAAAATTTGTTCAAGTATAAAACATGGAATGTCAGGGATATTTTATTTGAAAAAATTACAGCAGCTCTATTTAATGAACAAGTCTATTAAAATTACCACTTTCTGCAGTCTGAAAAAGAAAAGGATCACTAAATACTCCAAGACCAGCACTGTTCTCAGCAGCAACCTAAAGAAAAAAAAAAGAAAAAAGAAGTCTAAGTAGAGAACCTATAGGATGTATAGTGTCAGGGACGAAACATACAAAAGTTTGCATAGTAAAGATGTTAGCTATACACACTGATTAGCTTTGAAAATGAAAGTGTACCATTAGCTTTTAGAGACCACTGCCACACAGTGACATTATAGCAAAAAGTGGAAATTTTTAAAAAGGACAAATTTTGTTATGTGAATAACACAAGTACTCTCCAAAGTTCAAGTAGCAGTAATTCACATTTTAAAGGAATATTAATGTTCATGCTTTGAAGCATAATGTTGCCAGTAATTATCTGAAGTTTAGGAAACATCTCACTTGACTGTACGTTTTCACAAAATGATCAATAAGGTGTTCAAAATTATCTGTAACCCTCAAACATTTAACAAATCATCACTTTTATCTGCTATTTCTCTACAAATGATTCTTCTTCAGATATAAAGAAACAAAAGTAAGACTGCACTGTCACAAACAGGTTGGAATGTTCAAAGCTTATAAGAAGTTAACTACACTCAGTTGTACTGCCATAGTATTTACCAGAAGGAATTTAACAAGGCCAAACAGGTACCCTAAAACAATAAGGAATTTTCACCTAAGTGAAAATCAAGAGGTACTTTTAATTGACACAACCAACCCTCTCTCCACCTCCCCCACCGAAAATAAAAAATAATAAAAAAAGTAATTACTCAAGACAAGGAAAACATAATGGTTCTTTCTGGCTACATCTTTGAGGTAGAAAAATGTTTCTACATGAATGGTTATTGACTCTGAGGTTGCTAGCAGGTCAGCCAGTCAGGAAGCCCACCAAAGCAGCAGATAATGCAACGGTCCTCAGCTTGCCAACAGACTTTTACTTATGCATGACTAAAGGCATGTGGTTCCTGCTAGGCAGATGTTGTTGGGTCACAACTCACTTTCATGAGTCAAATTCTGCTTTAAGATCAATGTTTAAAGCATGAGCAATTAGAAGAAAAGCCTCCCATATATAGCAATAATTTGCCTTCGTTTGATAAGTGTATGATTTAAAATGTACATTTTTTTCTAGGAAAAAAAATCATACACAGCAAAGAAGTGAATTTGCAAAACCTTTCATAGTGAATCCCACATGCGTGCTACTGAGGTACTCAGAATTGAAAACTGAACTCTTAATAGCCTTATTTATCTGGATGAATTAATTTGCTTACAATCTAAATGATATATATATATTTAATAGTAGCTGAATTTTTAAATTTCTTTTCATTTTTTTAGATGATCAGAGGCAGGAGATCAAAGAATAAATATTCCTGCAGCTGTGGATATAGGGGCTTTTATCAACATGGTCATCACTACTAGATTCACAGTGAGCCTGAGAACCTTTCTACCATAGCAAGCCATCATTAGATATCTACTTTCTTACACATGCACACCACCTTTACAAAGGATCACTGGCATCACAAAGGCATGTTAAAACATGTTACTTCATTTCATCCTTGACACTAAAAAGAAGCACCTATCCAAGGTTCTTATTAAAGAGGAAATCAGGTGAAGAACTGCATGGCAAATATTGCCATGAGAATAGTAGTTCATTTCTGTCCATCTGAAGTCATTTGTTCTTGAAGAATTCAGAGTTGGATCAGGAGTCCCTATTCTCAATGCAAACAAATTCCACATAAAGAACTCATGAAAACACATGTACTGATTTTCACAGAAGATATTCCACGTGAATATCTAGGCAATAAAATCTATGGAAAGGAAATGGAAAAGTATGACATTTTCTTTATTTCAGGACATGACACCAGGTAAAACACTTGAGCTTAAGGAAAGCAGACTAAGGTGTTTACAGGCCACATATAAATACATACTCAGGCAAGAAAACTCCTTATTTCCTTAATTCTAAAATCAAAGAAAGAATTACACACCAACACGCTTTTCTGGATCTGGTTGAGGTGTTTTGGAAATCTATGCATAACATCCAAAGTGCATCAGTGGTTTGAAAGATCTCAATTAAAATGAAGGACTTAGACATTTTTGAAAATTCAAACCTTTCCTCTTTACCACATAATGCTGTATGTTAATAATACATTAACAGAATTAACTGTTTTAGAACAATTTTGGCTGGAAATTATTTAAAGTGTATTTAAAAAACACTACAATAAACAAATACCTGACTAATATATTTTGTTATATGGCAAAAGTAATTAGCAACGCACTTCAGAAAACACTGTATGCACCTAGCATAGCCTAACACAATGTAAAACTAGGCATAATTCAATAATAATAAAAGCCATTTATAAAGCTTTTACCGTAATTTCGTAAGTTGTTCCAGGGTTAAGATTGGTAAGAAGAACTTCCAGACTATCTGGTTTTGTTGTGACCTGTGTATATGCTGTTTGCATCCACGGGCAGACCTCTTTATATTTAACAGTATAGGAGAGAATTCTCCCATTTGGACGCAGTGGTGTATTCCATGACAGCAGAATTCCAGCAGAGCCCACTCTTTCACCTGCAAGAAATATGGGGGGCCCAGGATCTAAAATAAAATAAAACAAAATAAATAATATGTAGAAAACAGTAATTAATTAAGTTTCCAGACAATAAAGACACCTTTAAGTTACTATAGAGAAAATAAATAATTTGCTAGAATAAATAAGATAAAATACCAAAGACTAATGTATGATTTAAAAATAAGCTTTTTTTTTCAAGCTAGGGTACTGTTACAGAAATGATTAAATGAATTTTGGAATGCCAAGAACATTCTTTTGTAAGAATGCAAAAAATGTAGTGCTCAATATCTCAATGGAAAAAGTAGAGTTTAATGTCAATTTAATATTTCAGACATTCTAGAAAGTTTCATTTCAGATTTTAAATTAAAAAATTAAGAAAAATGCATTCTCTTACAATACATGTCTAATATGGCTACATTTTTCTGACACATCTCAGAAGTCTACTACTATATGTATAAATTGAACTATGGATATTACTATGTGATGCTAACAAATTTTTCAAAAGCTTACAAAAGTTTTTCTCCCTTGTGTTTTTTTTTTGTTGTTGTTGTTGCCTTTTCTTTCTTTCTCTCTCTCTTTCTTTCTAAACAACCAAGCTAATGGATGAATACAATTACTACTTGCATCCAGAGTTTCTCCTAAAATACCTGTTAGAGAAACTTTCATGCTCCCATAGAACACCTTCAATTCATTACCTTGTTTTACAGTTAAGATCAAAAATTCTGATGATTATTCAAAAATTATTATAATTTCTCATAAACTACTGTGTATATAGAAAATACAAAAAAAAAAACAAAAACCATAGTTAACAAAAAAGCAATAAAATGTAACCAGTCATTATTAACTCACTTGTCACGTTTGTTGTCACTGTTCTACTGGCTGGAGAACTGTACAGTGAAGAAGAAACTGCTGAAACAGTAACATTGTATGTTGTTCCAGGTAGAGTATTAGAAAAGTCAGCCTAAAATATAACATGGATTCAAGTCTTTTAGAAAGAAAGAAAACCCAACAACAACAAAACAACAACACAACCCCAAAATTTTAAGCATTGCATTACTGAAAGTGAGCTGTTAATAAGCTTTTAGAAATACAGCATTTGCAACAGCAAAAACAGCCATTCATATTTGTTAGCTACAGCACAGCATTTTGCTAACTTATTTAACTAACCTCCATAAGATTTGTATAACATTCAATATTAAAGAACAACAAAATTAACTATTAATTTTATCACAGAATCACCTATCAGTGTATCTATAGAGGTGCTTCTGCGTCACACTATTTATCTAAGTATACATGAAACATTTTAAAATCACTTCTTGAGAGAATAAACACAAAGCTAATCTGAAAAACTTCCAGGTTTCTGATTGTTAAGCTAATCCATCTTTCAAGATAAATATACTTTAAAAACTTATAAGCAATCATTTATACAAAATACCTGTATCTTTGCAGTTCCAATATAAAACAAAACCAAACCAACCAGAATGGCCATAATTTCTGTTAATATTAGTATATTTTCCAGGCAGAAGAAAGAAAAATTGCTCCTATTTCTTTTCGATGCCTCAGCAGCAAAATGTTGCCTGCATTAATGATTTAAACACAGATCTTCCTGGCAAGTACACAATTAATGAGCCTGTATTACTCAATAGCTCTGCCCTTCCTTTGTTAAACTATTCATGAACCCTTGGGTGACTGTCTGTATCTTTATAGCAGACAAAAAAAAAAAAAAAAAAAAAAGGTGCAGGGGTGGAGGGGAAGAAATTCGCTAACTGCTGTTAGGGTACCAAACTCTGGATGCTGAAATTTGCTTTCACCAATTTTTCATTAATACTTTCACATTCATAATTGCATTAAATAGCTAAGGAAGCAACTTGCATCCCTCATCAGCACAGTACATAAGGAAAAGCTGGCCATGCAAGTCCTGTAATAAAAGCACATACTTGATACTCCCTAACTCCAAGATCTAGGATAACAACAGATCCATGATCAGGAATAAGATCCACATGAAATCTGTCCACATGTCCGTATGGTAGTCTCCAATACAATGAAAAAGAATATGATGAAACATTGAAGAACTTTAGTCCTTCTGGCTTTGCAGGTTCTGAAAGAGAATGATGAAACAGAGTAAACCCTCTACAAATGTATCAGTAGTTACACCTAAATATCAAAGCATCCAAGAACAGTTTATTGGGTGCATGAAGGACAACTGCTAACTAGTCCAGATACAGAAGCATTTTACAGTACCGCTGCTATAATACTTCTGAGACTTGGTTGATAATCTCCAAACTATGCTGTGTAGGTATCATGGAGAGCAAGCTCAGGTATCTCTGGCTAGTGTTTGGTTAACAAGGAATCTCTGCAATCTTGATGTTTCTGCTGTACTAAAACTTTAAGGTAGCACTGCTGCTATCATAACTAGTGTTACTGTTGAAATTCAAGCTATAGACAGTGTTTGTTCTGTTGCTTGTTACAGGGTAGTTAACTCTTTTTTTTTTTATACTTTTCATATATTTGGAATCCCAGTAATCCCAGGAAGTATAAAGAGTTAAGTCTACTAAATTTGGTTGTTTTACTCCTTTTATTAAGGCCAAGTTTTTACATGCTCCTGCAACACCATCTCACTTTCTTCTTTTTTCTGCCCATACACGCACCTTTAAATGTGTATCATCGATTCAAGGCATAGCAAATAATCAGATACAGATTCTTCGATAGCTCATTAAAGCATTATATATCTTTAATATTGTATAATTAATCTAGCTGCACAATGCAAAGCCATGTGCATGTCTCCTCTCTGCTTTGTAAAGTACAGATAGCTAAGCATAGCTGCCAGAGCAAGCCCAGTCATAGATTGTCACATTTCAGATCCACTACCCTTGCACTCAGCCCTCTGACTCTCTCACTAACATGTTTCTTCAGAATTCAAACCAAGTCTTCTAGTACTGTTTATATATTAATATCATTAGCATCATAGAATCATAGAATATCCTGAGCTGGAAGGGACCCATAAGGATCATCAAGTCCAACTCCTGGCACCGCACAGGTCTACCCAAAAGTTTAGACCATGTGACTAAGTGCACAGTCCAATCTCTTCTTAAATTCAGACAGGGTTGGTGCAGTGACTACTTCACTGGGGAGCCTGTTACAGTGTGCAACAACCCTTTCAGTGAAGAACCTCTTCCTGATGTCTAGCCTAAAATTCCCCTGCCTCAGCTTAACACCGTTCCCGCAGGTCCTATCACTGGTGATAACGGAGAATAGGTTACCTATAAGGTCACCTCCGTGATAACAGAGAATAGGTCATTCTTTTCAGTCTAAATATCATATACTTCTATCCTGAAAGAGCTCCACATATTTTTATTTACTGTAAATCTGTTGAGATTATATATACTTCATGAACTTTTTTCACTGAATTTTCAGCTCCAGCTTTGCCATCAAGTGTTCTGAAATATTCATCTATCCAAATATTACTATTAAATTTTATATTCAATCTATATCTGTCACATGTATATGATTTTTACTTTTTTTTAATACTAACAGAACAACAACAACAAAAAATCTATATGGAGGAGTGCAAGTGTAACTGAGAACATAACTTCTTCCTTCTATGAAACTTACTTAGATTTTAAGTCCTACTGTTGTCATCAGCACTACTATTACCACTGATGTTATTATGCTTGTACAGGTGTTTTATACAAACTCATGATTATTCCCTCAGTATACAGTTAACACAGTACTTAAATTCATCTCTTTACTTCAGTTGAATTACTTCTGACCCAGCAATAGTGGACAGCCTAGAAACATCCTCACGGAAAGAGGAACTTAGTGCCATGAAGCCAGTGCTATTCCTACCATTATCTTGTGACCGAGAATTACCATTTCCACTGATGCTGAAAAGAAGTTTCAGTTCTCCCCTCTTAAAGATTTAACCATATCAGGAAATGCATACATGCATGTGGTTCACTTGAGCCTCACTGCGCCTGCTCTTCTACAGTACTCTTCTCCATTCCATGCACACACGCACACACTTCTTACTAGTAGTGTCCAGTATAGTTGAATAAAGTATATAGCCAGTTTATTTGTGTAAAGCATGGTTAGAACAATTTCCTGTAGATTTCACCTACAGAACTAGTTGAGGTTGAGTAGATAACATCAGTAACCATGGAGTTCAAAATACATGTTAATTTTTCCAAAAATTAATCATTATAAACCAGCAGGCTCAGCATCAAATTTCATTCCGTTGAGATGGAATCTCAACACATTTAAGACAAAACACAATTAGGCCAACCAAACTGACTTTAATCTTCCCTCCATTAGAAAAAAAAATATTAATTGTGATTAAAGTATTATAGCATTGAGGTCTTAGTTCAAACTTTAAAAAACATGTTAGATTCTTCTTCCCTCAATACATTACCTTATAGTAAATGTATTTCCACCTCTATGTCACTGTATTTTAAACACTCTATTTGACCTATTTCTTCAGTCCCCTTTATTATGGCAGAAGCAACAAGTTTGTCAAGCACTGATCCCATACGCAGGCATACAAACATCATGATATTTGGACAAAGTAGTCAGTCAATGAGAACTTCCAACACTACTCAGGTCTCTCTAATACCGCCATGTAATTGCCAAAAGAAAAAAAAATATAAAACATAGCATAAGAAAGTAGTAAAAGAAATCTGTTGAGGTAGTTCTGGAGCATCTTTCTGTCTTTTAAATTCCGTCTGTATTTCACATTATTACATTACATTAAACTGTAGACACACAGGTCAAGATTGAGTTTTTATCCTAGTGCTTTAATCACAATTTTGGTAAGAAACAGTCCTTGAATGGAGCTGTTTACAATCTAAAGCCTTAACTCTACAAACATTTGTAAACCTACTTTACTTAACTTCCAGTGAAAAAACTACTGAAATCAGATGAGGTAGAGCTCAACTTGTGCATAACTCTTCACAGGATGAAGACCTGTGAAATAATTAAGATACTAAAAATGGTCAAAAGACATGCATCACAGACAAAGTGTATTGTTTCTGGTAGTGCATCACTTGACACATGTTGCATAGGTTATAAATAATGTGTGTCCATGACCACAGTAACATATTACATGCAGCCTCCCTTGAAATTCCCATGTTATTGAAAAAAGTGATATACACAAAGCTAAAAGTGCACTGGTACTGACAGCTATCATTCACCAGCAAGGAGAAAAAGAAACCATACAGACCTGTTACAATTTCAATGAAAGCAGAAGCCCCTTCAATATTGCCTTGTAGTCTTCGCAGAGTGAAATTATAAATGCCACCAGCAGTCAGATTTGTAACACTGAAGTTAGACACTGCTCCTGGAATCCTAAATTTGCTTATAAAGGTGCTGTTTGATAAAGATGCTTTATAAGAAGTGAAGTTAGTCTTGGTTGGATTCCACATTAAAGTTGCTGATGAAGTATTTACCATTTTTAATGCCAGACCGCAGATCCCAGCTGGTTCTACAGTAAATTCATTCAGATAATTAGAGAAAATTTTAACGTATAAAAGTAGTGATTTTATTCAATTAAATGTTTTCTAACATGCTTCACAGAAAAGAAGATTTTTAAAAATTGTTCATCGGTTCACTTAGGGACGGAGTAAGTTGCATAGAAACAGTGATCAACAATTTTTTCCTTGTTAATTATTTGTTTTGGTTATATTAAGACTTCTAAAATAGCAGATATTTATTTACAAATAGCATCTCTATTACTATGTGAAGTATAGCTACTGTTTAAAAATAAACATTTGCAGCCCTTCTTAAAATAAAAGAACCTTCCATGATTATATTTCCAGAAGCTTTCTTTAAATCTAAAATACTAATTAACATAAACCCATTAAGGGATGGATTATTAAGCATGAAAAAATCCTAAAGGCTTGCCATTACAATGATGAGAATACTTTCTGTATGCTCTGTCCATATATTGGACTCACTGACAGCAGTTTTGAAAATACTTGCAAAAGACAAAGGGAGCACCTTCAGGACCAAGATGATGATTATTCTGCTGCATTTTGCATTAATGAGAATGCAAAAACTAGTTTTGTTTGTTTTTTTTCTGTGATTCACTGATCTTTGAATAACTAACTGCAGAGCCTCCTTGACAATTAAGGAGTTCTAGTTCCAACAAGCCACAGAAAACCCATCAAAGGGAGGAGGACTATAACATGCATGTGTATAAAACTGGGGGTTGATTTATATTTTGATTACATTTAGCTATTGTATCTCCTTTGGCAGGTCAAAAACAAATATAAATCCATTTCTACAGATTTCTGACACATACAAACTCTCCTTTTTTATGCAGTATCATAGGAGAGTTGGAAAACATTTGCTCACAGACAGAAAATGAGTGCAAGATTCAGGGTTAATACTCTGGACCTCGTTATGCAATCTGATGCACAATTTCTCTTCTCACTTTTTTATGTCTTCTGTGCTCTTGTACTGGAGCAATCCTGAAATCCACTATAGGGTTGCAAGAATTTACCAGATGCAGAAACAATCACAAACAAAATGCAAAGTATTTTTTAAAGTATTGGATGAAATTCTGGCAGTATTTATTCCTGATGAAGCTGTAAGAATTTTGAGTCCACTTCTTTTTTTCAAATGGGTATCTACAGCTATGTTTAGACTTTAAATTCAACCCACTGCATTACAGACAAGGTTCCTCCTTAAGCAACTATCACAAGAGGAGGAGAATTTCTCCCCCTTAGTTAGACTTCATTTTGAACTCTGACACTTTTGAGTCACTTACATATGATGATTTAAATGCCTCTGCACCCACATTTATCATTATTCAAAAAGAGACAAGTTAAGTGGTGTCCTTACTTGTGATGACACTTCTCTCCACAGCCACAGAGGAATCCAAGCCTTTAACTGTCCTTAACTGAAACAAGTATTCCATCCCAGGGGCCAGATTTTTCACTACAGCTCTGCTATCGTAAACAGTTGTGGTAAGCAACTTTTCATTATTCATCAGACAATAGGAAACCTATGGAAGAAGAGTAATTTTTATATCCAACACAATTAAGTATAATATATGTTATTATACTTGAATATATGTATACACTTGTATTATTATATAAACAACTATTATTTATTACATAATTATAAGTAAAAACTATATAATCATAAGTAATTTCTTATACGTCATTTATTATTTCACTTCATAAAATTAATGTTTAGTGATTCCAACTATGTGTTTATATAAAAATATTTACAATATCCCCAAATACTTTAAAGACAAAAAAAAAAAATCAGAAATATGACTTAAATTTTATGTTATGTACCACAACACTGACCCACTACTTACTCAAGATTCCTTAAGAATTATGACCTAAAGCAGTGACCTTAATCTTTAAAACTGGTGAGGAAGGTGAAGTTAAGTCAAGGCTTACATGGCTTTGCTCTTGGAGGGAGGATAATAAAGTGTACTCTGACCGCTCAGTCATACAGCTGTACTAATAGGCTGTGCAATTAACTACAAGATAGAATAAGAACAGTCACTGGGTAAAAGAGCAGCCCACGGATTAATCAACAGGATGGGATAAATAGTTTTCTATACTGAAATTTAGAAAGACACCTCAGAAATCTTAGTACCTTTCTGGCAAAAAAAGTAAAAAAATAAGCAAACAAAAAATAAAAATCTGTGCATTGGTTAGAGCTGAGATTCTGAAAAGAGCCCCAAAGAATCAGTCGCTCAACTCTGTTCACTGGGATACCTTGAAAACTCACTGCTTTGAACCACTGAAGAGAATAAAAGTGTTGCAAGTGTGTTCACTGCTTTCACATTTGCACTAATGGAAAGCAAGGTGCACACTGTGTCTGTCCCGCAGAGGAGGGATCTGGACAAACATCTCCAGCACTCATACATGCAGCCATGGCAGACAGCACTGAGAGATCAAGAAGACCTGCAACCGCTTACACCAGCGTGCACTGTCTTGTCACCAAGAGCAGAGAGACATGGTAATGATCTGAAAATACTTTGGTTCAGCTGCTGTTGATTTGGGGAGGAATGATGCAGTTCCCCTTGGTATCTACATGTCGTACCAGCACAGCACCTGTTAATGCATACTAAGTCTTGGAGACTGACATCAACTCATTAGAATTATGACACTGCAAAATGCTAGAAGCAAAGCTATAAATTAAAGATTTACATCTAGCATAAACAAGTTAGGAAAGTACCTTTTGTGTACCCTTCACTCCACAAACTACAATATATTGCTTAGAAGGTTGGTGAGCTGGGATAATAAATTTTAAATGACTAGTAAAATGATCCCTTTTATGCAGGTGCACCTTACTAAGCAACCAGCCTACTGAAACCTTCCTCATTAAAGATTTATAGACAACCTCATTTATTCAGATAAAGCACTGTGCAATGTGGCTGCTTGCTCCAGAGATACCAATACCAAACAATAATACTGTGCCATAAAGATCAATATTACAGATGACAATTACTTTCCACAGGATGGTAAAAATAACCTGACCACATACAAAAGTATATCTGAACTGGTTCACAACACAAACAATAGAATTAAATTAAATTTTGAAATTTGTAAAAGTACTCCAGGCTACATTAGCAAATGGTGCTGTGGCAGATTAACTAGCTAGTCTTACTCACTCAGATCAATGCAGCAGTACACTAATGAAGAGAGAAGAAACACTAAGAAACTATACTAAGAATACTCAGATTTCAAATTTTAGGTAAGGATATAATAGGAGTCGGGGGGGGGGGGGGAATTAGATACTGTAATATTGGGGTATAAACGATGTAAGACCATTACAACAAAGTACTTTGTCACATGGTAGTACTACAAAATAAAGAATATCCTAGTCAGTGAGTTAAGGGTACAGGGCTACACCTTGAATTCTTTATTGATTCAAATGAAACATTTAAATAACAGTAGAAGAGTTCACTATTGAAGAGGTTTTTTTGACCTTATGACCGTGTTCAAACAGTGACTGCAAATGGCAAAGGATATGCAAGACAGGCTGCAAAAGACAGGATACAAAAGAGACTGGTTGAATGGCTCAGTGAAACACGATCCACAAACTAAGTGTGTAGATGTCATAGTGGATTGTTTCTGACCAGAGGACTGGAAGAACAGAAACTACTCTAGATTTTGTGCTAAGCATTGCAAAGGATATGGTTCAAAATACAAATGATGAACAGCACTGTAATACTAACCCTGAAATATTAGCACTTATCTTCTCTGATAGAATAAAAAATGTCTAGCACATTTAAATAGAAAAGGGGAAATACTTAGTCAAGGAAATTTAAAGAAAATCATGATGAGCAGTTAAGTCTGCAAATGTTCGTCACAGTATGAAAAACATTAAAATGCTACATTAAAGGTTCATATATATAATAACACACAAACAGCTTGCAGAGGGCATATAGAAATAACCAAGGTATATGAACAGTATAGAGGATTACTTCAAGAAAAGTCATCCTTGAAAAACAGAAATCATGCTCAAACAAGAAAAATAATAACTACTAACTTGTCTAATTCATGCAAGCTAACCTAAGAAGCACAGGGAAGGGCAAGGCAGAGCAGAAACACAGGTCAGCAGGCCAAAAGAGTCAGAGGAGCAAATTAAAAATGGCATTAGAATTAATGAAAACAGTAATTTAGAAATTAAGCTTAGAATTGAATTAGATGATCTTTAATTAAATTGGATGATCTTTAAGGTCCCATCTAACCCAAACCATTCTATGATTGTATGATTCTATGGGGCTGTTACTAGCTGACGAAAATGCAAAGGAAGCACTCAGTAAAGACAAGCCCATATAAGAAATTGTAACTGGATTTTTTAGATGGTCAATGATTTTCCCACACCAGAATCATTATCAAGTATAAGTCTAAGTCAAATTCTGCTGTCAATAATTGAAATGTCCACTGAAGAGGTTTTTTAAAAAGTTTGACAGTATTCATTAGAGAAGTAATTGCCAAGGAAAGGCATAGAAAGAAAAACCGGAAAACACCATTATACTTTTGATAACACCATTCTGCATCCACATCCTAAGTGAAAGTCCAGTCTCAAGAAAGCTATCAAAGACAAAGAAAAATATTACATGAACTGTAGAATGATATCCACGTAAAAATGGTGCACAAAAGACAATTGAGAAATTAAAGCCTATAAAATAATGAAAGGGATGGATATGGTGAATATAGACGTCCTAGCTATTTCTTAAACCACACAAAGGAAAAGAATACCCACATTAAAATAAAAAGTGTACAGTTTCAAATAGGGCATAATGAAATTGTGTAGTATGAACAATTAATTTCAGGAAAGGTAGTCACTGTTTTTCTCATGTATGTTCAGATTTAACCTGTAACTCAGGAAATCACTAAATTACTTAGTGCTTAAGGCTGGGAAGGCCCGGGAGGTATTAAATATTGGCAATTTTGTCTTGTAAATTGTTACATTAAGAAAAAAATGAAAATGTTTTACTCTGGAACTTTCAAAACAACACATTTAGATCCTTGTATATAAAACAAAATTTTTATTTTGCAGTTTAATTTGTATTACAAATTCACAAAGCTAAGAAAATAAGTTATTGCATTACAATTGCACTTAACCTTCAATTTATAATTTTCTTCACTGTTGCACATTAGTTGAAAAATCATTTTGAAAGCTTTTAAAAGCTTAATTTTATAATCTTTTACAAAACTGTTATGCAATATGAAATATGTATTTAGCTGACCTTCTCTAGAAACGGTATTCGCCCACGTAGTTTCACGGTTTATAAAGACAAATAATTATTGTTGGGTTTGCAGTACCTGCAGTATAATAACTTCATTGAGAAATTAAAAAAGACGTAAAGGATTGCATTGTTCCCATTCTTATCTCACCTGAAACATATCAAATCCTCCTCTTGGCAGTTTCCAAGACAAATAGACTGTATTTTCTTCTTGCCCAAACACCTGTAAATCTGATGGTGGATCAGGATCTGAGGTAAAGATAAGAGTAGATGCAATATTTAGTATCAAGATATTCTATACTAATTTGAAGGAAATTAACATCTACAGAAGACTCTGCCGTAATTCATTATTTTATAGTTCAATGCAGTTACAATTTCATTTTCTACTTAAGAAAAATCTGAAAAATTCAATTCACATCTACGTATTAGCAACAGAATCCAAAATAAAAGCAATGTTTGTAATTTTTTATAGAAAAGGTGTATCATCCTAATAATATACTGTTTCATCTATTGGCATATTCCCACTGAACACAAAGGAAACTTATTTGTGTTTAAAAAGTTTTTATTTATTTATAATTTTCAAGGATGTTTAGCTTGAAAAGAAAGATGTTACTCCATGCATTGATTTGATTGATTTGAATAAAACCTTGCATTGATTTAATAAGAAATAGCTTTTCTTAGACAGTACATTAAAATGCAACAACCCTACATATCTGATATCACTAAAAGTTATCAATAAACTGTGAACGTACAGGTGCTAATCTTGAGGATGGTGGGGCGGCTTCTTTTTAGTCCATTGGTTGTCACAATACTGATTAAGAAATCAGTGCCTGGCTGAAGATTCTCAAATTTGTACATTCTACAAACATCAAAAAGAAAAGATATTGTGTTCTTTAGGATTTTTAAATACAGGTGTCTTCATAAGTTTAAGTCGTTATAGCATTATGAATATTATTTACACATAATGTGTGGATATACATGCATATACTGTCAGTCAACAAATTATTTTAGTGTGATACAACTATCTTAGCATGATAAAATCTTCATTAGGACACATCACTCCATGATAGCAAGTTCAAGTACCAGAAATTCTTAAAAGATTAAATTAAGCATCTCGAATGACACACAGGTTCTACAGGTATTCACTCCAATGCAATATTTCATTTCTTCTTCTTTGTACACAGGTATCATATGAGAAGTCATTTGTTAAAAAATGCAATTCTTAAAATGGTCTTTTTTCACATGGGTGTAGTAATGTATATCAACTGAAACATCAGACATAAATCCCATGTAAATAACTCTGCAGACTACTTATTTTAGATATACAGTGCAACATCTATTTTCAGTTCATGTTAGTTATTTTTTATATAGTTGAATATTAAAATGTTATCCTCATACCTTATACCAGAAGGTAACATTTTCTCTTTGTTGAAGATCTTGCTGTTTATTGAAAGAACATATCCATCAAATTTATTTTGGGCTGGTGGCCATGTAACAGTTATTGATTCAGAGTCTCTGCTATAGTTCAGATATTTAACTGCATTTGGTACTGTGTAACAATAAAACAAAACATTTTTTTAAATACATTTTAGATATATTACTCTATGGCAGGACTTATTTCAACAGACTATGATGAAAACTCCAAAAAAATTATGTCATGTCCTTGTTTATCTAAAGTGCACACAGAATAATACAACTGCAGTAATGTGCATAGGGACTTTCAATACCACTAGATCCAAAGCCAAACTGATTGTTTCACTGTAATGCTGCTTAGTGTAGTTTGAACATCACTGATGTGAAGTTCCTCAAAACCCAACGATTTCTCAGAAAAAGAAATGTCAGCATAAGGGCTAGTATACTGAGCCAAGACCTAAGTATCTTGTATTCAGTGGTGGCCAAAAGCAGATGTCTACAGAAAAGCAAGTCTTGCACATAATGATAATCATCTTCAATAACTTCCCAGGCTACCATCTCCTACTGTGCATCTGAAGGATTTTCTGAGGCAAACCACAATCGTAACACACAATGTCCTCTGGCCAAGAGTTCTCCAACTTATCTACAAATTTAATAAACAACCATTTCCTTTTGCTTGGTTTCTATTTGCTCTCTTCCATTTCACTTCAAGTCCTTAGTTCTGGTAAAGGAAATGTCCATGAATTAGTCCTTACTCTCTCCATAATTACCCTTCCATGACTTACCCTCTCACAAATGATTTTACAGACAACTACCATTGTTCCTACATCAGTTTTAGCCAGTGGTTTCTTGAAAGCAAAACATTACATATCTTTGATCACACTTGTGCCCTCCTATGAACCTTTCTTGATCTACCGTACTATACTTCTTCAGGTTAGAGACCAACTAGAGGAAAATCTATCATGTGGGATCCAACAGCCAGAGAGATGTGAGGCTGCTGCTGCCCCATGTCCCCACGTCCAACCAAGTTGAAGGTGTACTCCCACAAGGCACACGCATACAGGGCACACATGCACCACGTATACATTTTCGACCAGCTGCACTGATCACAGAGACTCAGAGCACTCACACGGACAGCACTAATGGCCTCATCCTGCTCTCCCGCTGACTGGGAATGGATGTCCATTAGTGAGAATACTTACATACAGACGTACAAGGTGCGTGCCTCCCGCAGCTGGGCTCAAACACTCAGTCTGCCCAGTAGCTGCTCCTGGAGCCCAATCTCCTCAGCTGCTGGCACCAGGACACACAAGCTCCCAAGGTCACAGCCCCACCCTTAGCTGGACCATCACACCCACTCACACCCACACAGCTGGACAGGATTTTCCAGGTCCCAGGTGCCAAATGCCTATGCTCACACAGATGCTCTCGCAGCTGGAGCTGGCCCTGAGAGACCCACTCACCACCTCGCTCCCAGGCCACTTCGCCTACTCCCCACCTCGTCCAGCGTGATCCTCAACAGCAGCCACACACTCACTCGCTTGCCCACCCTCACACTACTCGCTGGCACCACAGACCAGTGGTGTGACCCCAGCTGCAGCACTCGCACCCTGGTACACACAACATGCACCCAGAAAGAGGTAGAAACAGCATAGCCAGCCAAGCTACTGACCAGCAAATCATTTCCATAGGACTGGTTGTTTTTACCCCCTTAACCCTCTAATTTCTACATTTGCTCCTCCCCTTTGGTTCCTCCCCTAAACATTCCATATTAAGTCCTGTGCATTCCTGAGCTGCTTTTCCCCCGCACCCCATCACATGTCCTACACCCCTAGGCAGCAACCTCCCGTAGTCCAAAATCTGATCTGGATAGCTGCTCTCCTTGACTTGATGGGCTGCATGCCTGGGCAAATGGGGCTCTGGTTCTCCTTGGACAGCCCTGGGAAGGGCCTCGACAGGGTTTTTGTTCCTTGGAAATCCTTAATTTGGGTTTCTACCTGGCAGTGTGCTTCTCTGGGCTTGTGGAGTTTGGCCTTTGATGGGCTGGTGGCTCCTGGGTGGGCCTAGAGTACTCTGGCAGGGTATTATTTGGTCTCCCCCTCCTGCCATTTTCTTTCTCTCAGCTCTACTGTGGTTGTGCAGACAAGCTTTTAGCACGTCCTAACAGGACGAGAACTGCACAGTGTGTTGAGAAGGCAAGAGTACTCGGATTTCTACAAAACAGCACAGTGATGTTTTCTGTTTTGTTTTATAAGCTCTCCTATCAGCTCCTCATCACCTTGAATGTGTTTTAGTCTGCTGCTGCGCTAATGCTAATTTTTTCATGGAACTACCCATCCTATGCTCAAGATAGATATGCAACTGAAGGAAGACTCTAGCAGCTAGGAGAATGACAATGGGACTTATTATTAACATCGGAGTACTAAAACAGAATTGTGCCGCTGAGAAGCGTACGTCCTAACCTAAAGTAAAAATAAATGTAGAAAGCCCCATATTTAGTCCTGATGTAAGGGGAGGCCAATGAGAGAATATCAGAAAACTAATTCGGTTCTGAACACGTAACTGTGTTCAAACTCAGCAGTAAAGTGAAAAATCAAATATTAAACAGAAATCTATGGAAAAAGACTGCTTTTTGTAACGCTGGTAGACAGACTGTCTGGAAGTACCACTTGTACACCTAGAGCATCCACGTGCTTGAGTCATTAATGTTAACATCAGAAGTTCATCATACGCTACAACCATATTCAAATGCATTTACTTTCAAAGGACACAGTCAAAGAATAAGTAACAATGAAGGAGAATAAGGAAGAAATTATGAAAATTATTTATTTACTTTTCTGTACTTGAAACAAAAATAAAATTCCAGGAACTGTAAAAGAAAACAGATATAAGTAGAGGAAAACAATGCTAAATATAATGACAGGTCTCACCTGTTTCTATTTCCTTTGTGACAAAAATGCTGTCTCTGAAACCTTCCTTTTCTGTTCGAATTGTAAAATTGTACAGCTTACCAGGAATAAGGTCGGAAAATGTTGCTGTTTCTTGCCTGACCTTCTGGACCTACAAAGCCAAATAAAGCTTTCACAGAACTGCTTGCAAAATTTGCTTTTATTATGTTAATTACACCTCCACCTATTTTAGTGGGAGACATAGCTTTTGATTTAACCTCTGATTACTTTATGTAAGACTTTTAAAAATATAACTATGTTGTCTATGCACAAGTGGTCATTTAAAAAACATACCCTGAAAGCACTTGCACAGTTTGTACATGTGACTTCATATCGCTGAAAATTTCCATCAGCACGGTCCCAAGCAATTTCTATTGAAGTGTCTGTAACATTACCTTCTCGTACATTGAGTGGAGCTGCCAGACCTACAGGAAAAAAATAAAATCCATTCCTGTTCAATCCAACACTTTATGTGTTTCCTATGGCGACATAAAAGTGAGGACAATCAGTAACAGATTCAAACAAGTAGAGGGCAAAATCTGATCTCAGACATGCAAACACAGAGACGTTCCAAAACAGAAAAATGGAGAAAGAGCAAGGAGATAATATTGACACTACTCAGAGAGAATTGCTTTCTTGCTTATCTTAAAATCACATGGGGCTGAACATGCCGATACTCCTAGGCAGGAAAATCCTTCAGAATGAAGTTAATCCCTCCAATACTACTGCAATAATGCTCACAGTCGACCTAAATTTTGCCAGAAAGATCAGCAAAATTGGGTAGACCAAGCAAAGCAAATACTCTTTATCCCTAATTAGTATACCTTTGTATAATATATTACAGATCACATTACAGAGGAGCTTCTAAATTTGTCTGCATTTCTTTCATCCCATCCCAGCTGCTTCTGGCTGGAATGTACAAAATTTACACATTTTCTAAGAGAAACTCAGATTTTTTCTTTCTTCCAAGTTTTTGGGGGCACAGGAGGGACAGATCAAAACTGTTTTCTAAGGAAAGGTTATGCTAAGTTTAGGGATTGCTCTCACACAAGCAATCAAAAACCAATCTTTATTAAAACTATATTTTAAGAAAAATAATCTTTCAAGGCTTTCACTATTTGGTAAATAATTTTTCTTTTTTCCCCTCATTCTCTTCTTTCTTCTTTGCTTCTTTTATCCTATATCAGTGGTTCCTTTTATAATACTTCCACTCTGAATAGAAAAGGATTGCAGAGGAAAATGGTAAAACAGGAAAAAAAAAAAAGTCCTGGAATTACAATTATCATAAAAAATAGAAAAGTCAAAACGTAGAATTTCAGTAGCTATTTTAAACAATTTTTAAGTCCTTATTAATTTTTTTTTTTTGAAAGACTTTGATAGAAGAAGTCACCTTTCCACAATAGTTTTTAATGTTTTTGTTTGATGTTGAATTTATTATCTTGAAACTTGGATAGTTCAGGTCTATTCTTACTTGCTTAATAATGCAGTGGGAGGAATGAGCTTATTAATTTCAAGAGACAGAAGCAACTCCATTGATGCTGATTGCCTTGGCTAAAATAAATGGTCAAACCAGGTCTTGTTTCCCCACAACAATCTAATACAGACTGAATTCCTGAAATACTTGCTATACATTTTATAGACTTGATATAACAAACAGAGTTTAGAAAGTTTAGTAATGATAAGGGATAGTTAAAGTTTTGTTTAGAAAACAGCTAGTGTTATTATAATTATTAATCTCTTACACAAATATATCAGGGTGATTTTTAAATAATCTGTCTTTTCTAACTGTACTGACATAAAAATATAGAATAGAAATCAGAATTTAATATTGTGCAATTTTATAGGAATCAACTTAAAATACTCACATGTTTTTACACCAGTTACATGGTAAAAGGAGCTCAACATTTTTCCGCTTTTTGTGGAGACACAGAAATCATATTCTGTTCCTGGAGTAAGGTTTTCAATTGTTATTTTACCATCACGTTTCAAAATGAAAGTTGCATTAGGCCCTCCATTAGTTGTAACATATATGCCATCAAATACTCCAATATCAGGCATGCGAACAAATAATACCACAGCATTGCTATAAAGCACATAAGGAACTACAATTTGAACTGGCTTGGGCTCTAAAAGAAGAAAATAAAATTGCAACAGGTTAAAATCAGCTGAAAATAATGAAAAGGACACAACAAATCAGAAGCAACTGCCCTGAAACTATGCTTGCATGGTGCAAGTGAACAGATATCATAATAAAACATGTCATTGCTCAGAAACAATAAACAACCTGATTTTTTTAGGTGTTTATTACTAGAATCCTGAAACTCTTGGCAAGTGATTTAGCATCAAAGCAAGTTAGGCTTCCAAAGGTGAATTACCTTTTCAAACACAACTGCACCAAGAAAGAAAGTTAGTAAGGATAGCTGAAACAATACACAGAAACATATATGTGGACATGGAATTAAGCATGGAGAATGAGATATGTTTGATGGACGCAATATTGACCTGCTCATTTTTCTTCCCATACAGCTGGTTCTTACAGCTGTGAAAAATCCCATTTGTACTTTTCTGTCATCTGTGTCCTGAATGAGGTATTAAATCTAATGCTATATGTAAAAAAAATAAAAAATAAAAAAAGACTAAGCCAGCTACCCCCCAGAATACTGTTATCATTTAGGAAAAAAATGACAACATGGCATTTTATGTCTATAATCTGACAGCTGCAGCCTTTACATATCGTATATATATCATGACTGAATCCTGTCCATTCCTTTCACATATGCAAAAAAAAATTTATACTACTCCAAAAGCATTTCAATATCTTGGTGAACTAAGGCTAACACAAAACACCTTTCAATAAATAATTTAGAGCTTTTACCCTTGAGGTACTACTACTTCTAACTCTAAATCTTTTAACAGCACCTTCTCACCTGTAGTAGGGTAATTCTCTCATATTTCACAGAACACCTAATACTTCTCCACCAAAATAAAATAATAATAATAATAATAATAATAATAATAGTTTCAACCATTCTGCTATTTCAAATGAATGATTCACTTAATTTCTTCTGTCAGTGGAAAGAGGATTTCCTGCTCTGGTCCTCATCACAGTTAAACAACATTCAATACTACCAATATGTTTCCCAAGGCTTTGAAAGGTAATGGCATCTGCTCTGCCTTTAAGAGTTAGGATTGGATGAACGTATTTCATATTCTAGTTTTGATCCTCGGCTATTAAGCAAGTCATCCTGATATGCCAATCTGTTAGACAATAGTAATGATGATGTATTGTTAAACAAAATCTGTTAGACAATAGACTATAGTGTAGTTTCCAGTGTTTAAAGATGTCTTACTTAAAGTGCATTGAATGGTCTTCGGTTCACTCATATTTCCATTATTCACACTTGCCACTGCTATTTCATAAGACATTCCAGGTATTAGATGATCAATCTTAAATTCTTCTGTATTGTTTACTAAAAACTTCATAGTTTCACCGATGTCTGCACTAGGTTTCACCTGAATGTAGGATCCCTGATCCTCTTGCAACAGCTTCCAGTGAAGAATTACACTCTCTTCTTGTACATCCTCAGGGTAAATAAAAACAGCTATAGGTGGACTGACAGCTTAATCAAAGAAAAAGAATTTCAGTGTAAAACCACAGATCAAACATACCATCACTTTACAAACCCTTCCCAACAATGTCTTTTGGTACATTTTTTCTTCTAAATATCTTATGATTTTAAATTTACTAATCCATTTAATTATTCCTTACAGTAGTTTGTAGACAACTACCTCTTACAGACACTTTTCCTCATGAAATAGTGCTTTATTTTCCAACCATATTCCACTCCACTGAATATATACAGATAAAAAAGATGATGCAACTGGAGTCACAGTATCAATAATTAGGAAAAAAAAAAAAAACTTATCTGCCTTCGCCTACATAATTTGAGATATCATAGTAATGTCTCTACTTTGCTAAAATTAAACGTATGAACCATAAAGCAGTATTTATCAAATATGATGTCATCGCTTTAGCACACAGGGGTGTGCTATAAGCAAACAAATAAATAAGAGAATAGCTACATTTATTTTTTTGAAAGGTTCTGAATGTTAAAATCAGTAAACAGAAAATATAAAATACAATTGCCCTGATTTTCCCCCAGTACATACCAACAAACTACTCCTTGCAAATGATCTTAAAAATACTTTTATGCCTTGTATTTTCAATGTGAACAGCCTACTGGAAAAAAAAAAAAAAAAAAAGGATACATTACCTGTTGTGATTAATATAGGCTTTTCATGGCAGCTTAGAGTTCCCTTCTCTGCTACATTCAGTAAATATATCTGATACTGATGATAAGGTTTTACATTTCCTATAACTATTGAAGTCTTTCTTTTTTCAACTGGTAACTGTTCCCAGACATTGGTTTCAGTATCCAAAATGTTAATAAGGTAATAATGAAAATAAGCACTGGATGAATGCTGTGGAGCCTTCCACTTTAAATGTATTTCTGCAGATGAAACGTATGTAGTCTCTAACTTCTGGGAGTGCAATGGCCCTGTTGAATAAGATTAGAAATAGAAAACGGGGTAAAAGCTTCTGTTGTCTTTTATCAAAAACAAAGATTTATTTTGTTAAATAAAGCCTGAAAAGCTAACACTACACACTAACTGACATAAATACAAAATAGTATTAAAGCAAAACAAAGCAGCCTTGACAATATAACTAATATTTATATGCAGAGGAATACTCTGTGTAATTCAGGTTTTCTGAATTGCCCTGCTCTTTATGCAGAACTCATTCTCCTCAGTTAGGCTCCCTCCCTTATATTTAGACCAGAAATATTATCTCAGACAAATGGTATATATTACCTAAGTTGGTTAAAACCTGATCCTAATGAATTAAATGGCAAAATCTACAGAATTTCAGAAAGTGTTGAATGCACACACTTTTTATCAGTCCTCCTCATCATATGTCTCCTATATCTCTTCCAACAGTTCAGTCACTAGTCTAATAAGCAATAAACTGATCTCTTTTTTCTTGCCTGGACAATCATGTTTCTGTAGATAGTATTTTTGCAGCTGTACAGCTGATCTCTGAGGTAAAACATATACTTGCTTTTGATAGGAGAAAGCAGGAATATCTTTATGTCATTGTAGAGGCAACTGGCATTACAACACCTAATAAATAGAAAACAAGCCACCTGACTAGGGGCCAGAGAGACAGGTAGGCAGAGAAGATGGGGGGACTTTCAAGTAGCCCAGAGGGTGAAGAAGCAAAATATGTCAAAATGTACTGGCTACATTTTGAAGGAACAGCTTCCTTCCCCTAAAGAAAACCCTGCATTTTGTTCTGACCTTAAGACAAAGGACTTCTGTCTCATATTTGGATTGCCTTTACAAAATTGGCAAAAATTTTAGGGCAGTACGTTTTCTTTAGCTTCTGCAAATCAGAACATCTTCCCAGTACCACAGAAAAGGAAGCTGAAGAAACTCTGCACCTAAAATTAATTCTCAGGCATCAGATCAAAACTTGTAAATCCCTTATTTAACAGCTTCCATCTTACTGATTTTAAAAAAAAAAAAAGTATTTTCTTCCTCACATACATTTAGGGTTAACTGGTTATACACCTGTTGATAAACAATTTTATTTGCAGTTATGTGTGTGTATATATAGGTATATAAGCAATACAAATATTAAGTATATAAAATACAAGATACATCGCTAAATAATTACATATAAATTTATAGTTAGCACTGTTCAAATCAAAGTACAAAATTATTAGATTGACTCGAAAGCTAACCAAGTTGTAAAATAGATAGCTTTTCCATAGTGTCAAGTCTTTGGCAGATTAAGAACCTTTAGCATTATATTTGTGTCCATGAAGTAATTTTTCCTTGAAGACATCTCTATTTGTTCACCTTTGGATTCAAAGGTATTTTTCATCTTTACCCACAGGCCCATTTCATTTGACTTCATCCAAACGACAGCTAGCTAGATTTTACTAGAACACAAGCTGATTGCTTCATAAATTTTTTCTTATGCCATACAGCATCACGCAGTGGGTCAAAACACAATGTATTTTTAAGCCATAAACTTTGTCCTAAACTTTACTGCAGATATAATAGGATACCTCTATTTCAACAAAAACTTTTACTTTAGATTGGAAAGTCTGCTACTCTGTTTCATCAGCATGGCTAAAAAGCATCTTACTTCTACTCTGACATCTAGCTTTATCTTTATACATCAGTAGGAATTCTGTGACTAAAATCAAAGTAACAATGAGTTTTTATAATGTACTTCACAGAAGTTGAATTTGCAGCTGGCATTCTGCTTGTGGCCACTGAAAACACCTTACCCTTCCTCATTATTCTCATAAGCAATTAAGCACAAAAGCAAAATGAAGATTTTGGAATCAGTTCTACAAGCAGGCGAATCCTGGACTCAGAAGTCATGTTCAAATTTATTTCTAATTTCAGACTAAATAGCAACAAAATGAATAACATAATCAAAGGAAAAGTATGAAAAGTATATGATTATGTGGTTCTTACTACTATCCATTTTTGTAACTTACTTGTTTCTACCTTCAGAATTGGACTTAAGACAGTCTGTGCCCCATCTGGGTTCCTTGCTGCTAGTAAAAACCTGTAGCAAAGGCCAGGAGACAACTGCACGATTTTCGTCTGTGTTGTATTCACAGGCAAGCTCAGAATGTATGGTTTCATATGATCAAAATAGTACTTAATTATGAGTGCAAAGCCTGACTTAAGCCAGATGTCGGTATCACTCCATATAAACACGGCTTCAGTTGACTTGATATCATGCACACTAAATGTGAAGTTTTCTGGTATGAGGGGTACTGAAAAAGAACATCAAAAATGAAAAAGTCATTCAAAATCATGAAAACTTTGTTCTTTTTCTGTTTGTATATTCAAAGCCAAATTGGGCTGGGGGGGGGGGGGGTGTTAAAATAAATGCAAAAAATTGGAAGAAAGACAGTTACATTCATATTCACAAATATATGGTAGCTGTATATAGCAGAAAAATCCTGTGAAGAAATAGTCTGGGCCACTGTGATCTCTCTGAAGAGCATAACAGTCTGTTTCATTTTCTGGTATCATCGACAAAGATGAGATACCAGCCTTTAGAAGATAAGGAGATCCATCTGTCCATAACAGCTGACCTTCATCCTATGTGGAAAAAATGAAGGAAAAAAATTACATATATTTTTACATTACATTAATGAATTATTGAAGCTTTTCTCATTGCAAGGGTATCTCCTAAACAACCAAAATTTACATATTTGATTTCTAAAATTAATTACATGGGAACATTTTGAATGAAAAATTTCAGTGTAAAATTATTCCCCCCTCAATTAAAATAAAGTAGTAGATACAACATTTTAATAAAAGCCATATAGGGATAATGTAGAGTGTTTGATCATTACAGTCAATCCTTTAAAAAACACTATTTATCAAATAATCACGGATGGATAATTTTCTAAAAATGTTAGTAATGGAAAAGAAACAAATTCAGTCAGCTAACAAATATTCATAAATTTGGTCTGAAAGCAAAAAGTTTAGCTTAAACAAAATACAGGGCTTGATTCACAGTCAGATGGGGAAATGCTATCTTTTCCTCACTGTCACTCATGACAGTAGCTCAGGAGTTAGGACAATCACACCTAATTCAGAGTTCCTAACCTTTGAAATACTTCCCATTTCTGCAGCAGAATAGTCCATAGACTAGACTGAGACAGTCTGACACTTTGGGAGAAAGGTGCCTGCAAAATTTGCTCACAGTATTGCAGTACAGACCTCCCTCCCTAGCGGGAGGTAGGTTTCAGTCTGCACTCCACTAGAAAACATTGTTTTCATTTCTCTGAGAAAACCAACCAACCAACCAACCAATCAACCAACCAACCATGTTGGTTTAGACTAAGCCAGTTTTATCCAATTCTTCTGTTGATTTGAAAGAAATCAAAATGCTGTGATGTCTCTCATTTCCACAAGAGTGTGAAGATTTCCAGTGGTACAAAAATTAAATATTTAATTCAGCTTGACTTTTAGAAGGACTTGTGTGTCTAGCCTAGTATTTCAAAAATACTGTGTACATCAATGCATATTTTTTCTTATAGCGGTCTTTGAAACCTTTGTAGCTGGGCTTGTAAGAAAGACCTCAGTCTTTGCCTACCTTTTTCACTTTCTAAATCTGAAGACCTCCACAGAGTGTCAGGACAGATGTAAGGACATCACCCAAGTGCTCCCATCTTTCTTACCCAGCACAGGGACCTAAATGACCAGGGTACCCAATTGTCTTTCACAGGAACGCTCACTCATGTCAGTAAAGATTTTAATGTAGTTACGTATCCAAATAGGGTTAAAGAAGGAGAAACTGAGAATTCAAATGTTACAGAAGTTAATATTGCTCGCAGTGTTACTTTTATCGGTGTCACAGTGCTCCACAGTTTTCCTAAGGCTGATGAAATCCTCCGAGTATGTTATAGACTCAACTTTATTTTAATTTCATAGAATACTTAAAGTCCCAAGGGTATTGAGAGAAAAATATTTAAAACAGAAATTTAACTCATTAATGGTTCAAACACCAGAGAAAACCATAATTGAATCTGTATTTTTTATCTCATGATTCTAAACAAGTCTCACCATTCCTAATATATGTCCCATGATCTTTGAACTCCTAAGGTTCATATTCATGTAATTACAATTTTGCAATTCTCATAGGATGAGCAAATGACAACAGTGACAGTTAGAAGGACTGAAACACACTCATACAGTACTTTAATCATACAGTACCTGAACATGCTAATTAATGACAAATATTTAAGAAAGGAGTGCTTGAAAAACACTTCATCCCTTGCCATTCTTAAAATAAGGTGTTCATCTTGTTCATTAAACTGACTAGACTCCCACAAACTTAAAAATGCATGTCATAATCTATATTAAACAATTGACTAACAATCAAATTCCAGTCTGGCAATTAACTCTTCCCTGTGTAATCAGAATTTTGAAAGGAAGAAAAAAGAAAGAAAAAAAAAAAACGCCTTAGTAGTTATCAATCTTCAATAATATTATGTTTTCATTAGATAGCTATTTTTGGCAGCCTCTTACAAATACTACCTTATTCCTAAAATACCAAGTTGGTTAAGATTAATATCACTATGCTGTAAAAATTATAGCAATTCTTAAATCTTATGTATAAAACAATATTACATGTAAAATACATATAGTACAGTTGTTTCTCTAACATGGAAGGCTAGAATGCCTCTCTAATCACAAATCTAGACAGGTTTGTGTTTCTCAAACTAAACACAACTGCAAGTTTCTTTTCTACAATGAAACACTTCTACTGAAAAGCAGGCTTTCTCTAAGCTTTCTGATACTTAGGACAAACGACGTTTTCACTAAACTTAGTTACAGGAAAACTGAGTCCCAATTTTCTGGCAGAGCTCCTCCGTCATTGTCAGAGCTTTCCCAATAATTTTATTTATCACTGTAGCTATTCCCAAATTACACACCCCGGTGAGTCATTAGGGTCATAATAACAGCAGAGCTGTCATTAAGAACCCTCCTATCACTGATAGGAGGAAATTAAACTTTTTACATGAAATACCTTGCTCCAGTCCCTTCTTCCACTGGCCTATCCAACATCCATACTGAATGGACTCTGCTAAACCAGCAGTCAGTATCTTAGACCTGCACCAAAGTTATGAAAGTCAACCCCAGACTTTGATATCCATAGAAAGTAATGGACACAAAGTATAAAATCAGATTTTAAAACTGGTAAAGCAGCACCACCTACAGGCAAAAGAAAATCCCCACGATGCACTGAAAAAAAAAAAAAAAGACAGCCTTTTTTCCCGCTATGCCATCCTAAATATTTTCAGTATTTCAAATTATGCAGAATTAACGATTCCTTTTACACCTAATAATATCTACACAAACAAATGACCATTTAAAGCGTAGCACTTATTTTAAAGAATTAGGTTCTGCACATTAAAATTCTCCTGTTTCTGTATATAGCAAAAAGACAAAACAGACTGACCTTTAGGTCATTAAGACCTGTCCATAACATGACTATTTGACTAATTGTCTGGAGATAAGATAAAATAAAACCACGTTCTTCTTCATTCCCTATGTCTACAAGATGTGCCCCTTGCGAAGACATTTCACAGATTTGTTGTGCCATCTTCCATGGCTTACTCTCCTTACTCATTCTATAGCAGCTGCTTTGGAATGCCAACCACCCCTGGGAACAGGTACCTGTAGGTGAACAAGAACAGTATTTTTAGGACTTTCTGTACTATTTATGGCAGTGCTACATTTAATTTTTATTTTTTTTAAATCCGCGTTCATTTGAAGATGATAATATTTAATTAAATCATGACTACAAAATTAAATCATGACTACTAGAGGTCTTTAATTATGAATCATCCCTCATTCAAAATCCCAAGTGTCTTAAAAATTCTGATTGATTTAATTAAAAGAATATCTAGCTTACTAAAACCTACTAAAGCAAAAAAAAAAAAAAAAAAGAGAGAGAGAGAGAGATCCATTATTTTTTATTCCATTCTATTTTTTACATTCTCCATTAGTTTCTGGTTCATTTTTCAAATTTAAAATTTTGAAGTTAACAAGTCATTTGTTTCTAATAGTTTCCTGAATTTAGGAAAACAATTATTTCCCTGAATTTGAACCTATATCAGCCTTTCTTTTGTGTTCCTAATTTTAAAGGTTTTAAGTTACATTAGCTGTGTATTGCATTAAAAGGAATGCTGTTACACAATCAAGTGTACCAGCCTCAGAATCCTACCTCTAAAGCTTTTCTTACAAAACAGCTCACTCATCAGTACAAAAACACTGCTTTGAACACTGGCAAAAAGTATTCCAAATCCTTACAAAATACAGGATTTTCCCTGCCTTTCATAGAAAGTATATAACAAATTCAATTGATATCCTCAAGTAATTACAATCCAAAATGTCCTGTGTTTGCAGTCCACTTTCATCTAAACTAGAATCCATTTGATTCTATTTTAGACTGCAAAACATATAGTTAGCTTAAAATATTTGCACATAGAAAATTGAATTCTTGCTCCTCAAAAAGAAATTAGCAAGAAATGCCCTTTCAATGTCATTATCATTTAATTTATTTCTGCTTTCTAGAAATTAAACAACTCACATCTATTAAAAAATGTGTAAGTATATATAGACAGTTTCTATTAAAAAATGTGTAAGTATATATAGACAGTTTGCAACTTACTATTAACTCTTCTAGAAAACATAGTGCTTCCTTGCATTCATTGTGACTACAACAAACAAGTATATACCTGTTTCAGCTTGAACATCCAGTGATTGAGACACATTTATAAATTCAAGATGTAATTGGTGAAATATAAACTCAAATGTATATAAAGTTGCAGGTGTCAAATCACTCCACACAAAGAATCCATTGTTTTTTTCTATAAACTGAGAAGTATCATTCAGTGAAACTGAAACTGAAAAATCTTTGGTCATTGCACTCCAATTAAAAGACACAGTAGTAGCTGTCACAAACGTTTTGATATCATTTTCTGAAATTCCACCTAGTAGACCAGCAAAAAACAAAAACGAAAACTTGCATTACCACAACACAGTAGTTAACCCAAATCTTTAATTCATTACTATTATTTTTTTCTTTTAAGATTTGTGAGAGATACACACAATAGGTAAAATAAAAAGTATAGAATTATGTCAAAACAGAAAATGTCTTAATGAGCAATTAAGAAAGTTGTGCTCTTTTTTTTACTGTGATGCTTTGTAAGTATGTCTGAAGCAATCATAAATATAAGTTAAGTGCATATATTAAGGATTGCACAAAAGCACAGTTTAATAGTAAAGTCAAGTAATAGATATTGATCAAGAGTGGTAACACTTCAACAGCATAAACATGAATTCCCTCTAGATTGCTCGATGTACTATTTCAGCACAGTCAGTGGGTGCTGCAATGTTTTCAACTTACTGCATATTTTTCCCAATGATGCAAGTTTGTATTCAGATCCTAGACTATTATTCTGAATATGGGCTTCTAATGTGCACAAAGGTAATACTATAAAACTATTTTATAGCAATTAACAAAATCAAGATTAGAAAGCCCTTTCAATCCAGTTATCAGCAAGACTTCTCGTCCTAAACAGCTCTACAGGTATAAAAGAAGTTTTTACAAGTTCAGTGGCTACACTCACAAATTATTATACTAACAAGTTTGCCCCAGTCAATCACAATGCTAAGAACTTCAAGCTACTCCATAACCCTTTTTAGGGGGACTGTCATAAAATGGAAACAAAAATATTAATTATGTAATTAATATATTTAACTTCTATAAGTAAGACAAGCAATTACAACCCTTAACTGATATGAAATTGCCAGGCTGTAATTAACTTTCCTGATGGTCGTCTTTTATATGTTTCTCCCAGAATTACTGTAGTATATCAAAGCATATAACATTTAAAAGTCTCCCAAACATTTACATCAGTCCTGTATTACAGAATTATTATGCTAACCAAACAAGTTATAGTAAAATTATTCCTTCTACTCTTCATGCTCAAAAACATGCCTCAATGTAAAGTTTCTACATAATTCAATAATCTCAGGATTTCAATCTGTTTTTCTTTAATCTTCTGTATAAGACTAATTATAATTATACCAAAATTATTTTTGTGCTACACTACTTACGTGTGTTAAATGACTTTACACCTAGGATATGTCCATTTTTTAGAGATTCTATTGTAACATCATATGTCTTATTTTCCTCCAGCAGAATTGTAGTACTGACAGGTTTTTGTTCAAGTTTAGAAATGTTTCTTACATTCTGTAATTTAAAAGAATTTCTAGATAAGGTGAAAGTAATAAAAATACAATTCATAAATGGTCTAAATGTTTGATGATAAAATGACGATAAATTATGAAGGTTTTGAAATGGACATCTGATATTGCAGCACGTCACACTTAAGGCTACATTTAAACTGCAAAATAGCCAATGCATTTATAACACAACCTTTTAGAGATTGTTCAAGCTATTAAGAAACACCTCCACATGAAAATCCTTATTTTCTTTAAGTTCCAGGACATCTTGTGCACAAAATGAGAACAATGCCCTGCCACAAAGATCTGGGGGTAGTGTTTGTGCTTCTCCTGAAGACGCTGGAGTCCTCCTTCAAACCAGAGAACTTTGAAGAATTTACATATTCTGAACTTCGAACATATGTCTATCTATCCTTATTCAACCAGGATACACAAGGGTATTTTAAGTCCCACTGGCTTCAAAAGGATTCTGTAAAAGTTCATATAAACTACATGAATAACTGAATTCAGTATAATTTCTCCAAAGTTTCTCTTTGTTTGCCATTTTATACTGATCTTAAAAAATGCTATTAATTACATACGTACAGCTTAAATACATTTGTAACTACTTCTTGCTTAGATTGATGACATTTACTTTTTGATTGAAAGCATCTGTGTGCTGATAGGTTACAATATAATAGTCTGGATCTTCTCCTTTGGGAAATTCAGTCCACTCCATCAAAGCTACTCTAGCAGGCTTTTTCATTTGGTCACAGTCTAGACTCTCTGAGCCCTGCAACAGAAACGTGCATGAGTACAACTTAACAGAACATGCAAAAAATTTCCTTTTAATTACTTAGTTGTCTGTATTAACTACTTTTACCTAAAATTTGTCAGCTAGTATTAGATTTTATATGGACCAATACTACCAGCCCTATTATGTGACACAGAAGGGCTTCATGATTTTTACAAGCTCTGCGGCTACAGGTGATATTTTTCATTCTGTCTTCAGAGGTGGCCAAACCATGTCAGCTGGGACCCAAACATGTTCTACTAGAAAGAGAGAAACCTATCATCATTTTAGGAACAAGGCTAGAGAGTTCACTTTCAATGTCCATGTTGCAATCACAGTTAACTGTCAGTCGGGAGTGGGAGGCCGCAGCCCTACTCTCACGTTCCACGGTCAAGAATGTAGTTTAGCGGCATCACTTTCACAACTGCCATACATCACAGAAAATGAAAAAGCAACATACAAGGGGTAATAAAATAATTCATCCTACACCTCCTTACCTATCCAATCTAGACATGGCAATACAAACTTCTGAATCACACCTCTAAAATTAACAGAAATTTGGGCATGTGATGCCAAACCCTACCACATAACAATTATTTAAACGCTGTAGTCCTTTCTGTCTTTTAAGTCCTTTTAAGTTCCATTTTCATTTTCTTTATGAACTAGGAAGACAAATATATGCCATCATTCAGCAATGAACTCAAAATGTAGTCAAAAAAACAAAACAAAACAAAAAAAAAACACAACACAGGAGGGAAAAAAAATCAAAGCACAGGATCTTAATGTTCAGTTCATACTTTTTAAAGTATAAAATTTATAAAGTTTATATAGGATTTAACCTCTATAATCTTTATAAGCCCCTTATAAAAGGATACATACTACTTTGTGGAAGCCCCTGATTTGACATACTAGACTAATACTGATGGCATACACAAAAGTGTTTAAAGATATTAGATGTTTCCAGGAAAAGTAATAGGCTGTTAATTGATGGTTGCATAGCTGGCTTCCATTCCTCTAAAATAATCTGGTAAAGACAATGCAATCCAAAGGGCAGGCAAATCTGCTTTTAAAGTTAATAAAAGAAATATGTAATTGCCAATAATTGACTTAAGACATTTTTAATATTTTTCCACTATTAGGATTATTGTATGCCATTTTTATTATACATGCATATTGCTAGACCTAAAACTAACAAAATCTGCAAGTGTACATTGCATTTTTGATTTTACCATATATGATGAGAGGATTAAGAATGCCCCTTTTTCTTGACAACACCTTTCTAGTACATTTTAGGTCCCTGTGCAAAGAATGCAGAAATACAAAAAAGATCTTAAGTTGATCACAAAGACCTAAGGTTCAAATCTATCTTTAGGCTAGCTGCATACTAGCTAAAGAGGTGTCTTCCTAAGCAAATATCCATCAACCTGTTCTGTAGACTATTTCTTGATAAATGACTAAAGTAAGCTTTTCAGTCTGAAAAAGAGGCACAAGGGGAAATATAACAGAGGTCTATAAAATCTTAAGTAGTCAGAAGTGAGCAAGGATTGCTTTTTAGTTGTCTCTTTCAGTACAAGAAGTGTGAAGGACCAAACGTAGCTGGTAGGGCCCAAATCCAAATCAAACAAGGCAACTTCATTGGATAACTGATCTGTATTCTTGCCAAAGTCTAAAACAAGTACCAAAAGTTTGTATGAGCTTCAGAGGAGGCTGGACTAGTTCATACAAGAGAACTACGCTAAAGCTCAGTAAATGCACTGAAATTACACCCATCTCGGGAAGTCTTTAAGCTACAAATGATGAGAAACTAACATAGTACAGGTCACTCTCATATTATGCTGCTCTTACAGTCCTTGCCAAAGACCCGCTTTTCATTGCTGCTGGAGAGTTGATACCAGGCTAACTAAAGATTTGATTTCACCCCATATCACCGTCCTTAAGAGGCTGGCATTCTCAACTGCTCCGCTTGAAACTTCCCCAGTTGCTGTGGATCACAGACTGCTGCATTATGGACTCCACTAAAAACACCTCTTCTTGAGCTCAAAACTGGCCAGCACAAATGGACGCTATCTGGATATTCCAGAAGAATATACCAGGAGGCTCAGTACTGTACAGGCATCTCACCACCCCAAATGGGCTCTCTTCCCTAAAGGAATGAGTGGTATTCATATGAGAAACTGACAGAACTTCAAAATCACCTTTGCCACAAAACACAGTAATCTAAATGTAAAATAAAGATTACATACACAAAACCTAAACATAGATAAACATGAACAAAACTACTGCAAAGTGTACTACAAAGGGAAGCAGAAAGATAGTAATGTGGTCCTTACATATGCAGTTCTTATATTAATGTTTCTTAAAGCAGTAGCCAGAGCATAACCCTGTGTGCCAGAACTATCCTGAATTTCCAGCATCGCAGTGTCCAAAAAGTTATAAAGCATCATGAGTTAGTTAAGGACTTGAAGATGCTGGGACCTGTTACTTCTTCCGGGGATCAATATTATGCCAGAAGCAGCAGACAACAGAGCAGATTAAGGCTTCCAAAAGAGCTTCCAACAAATTGGGAAGAAAGTAGACTGGAAATATTCAGCAACAATAAATGAGAGCTCCTTGTGACTGTCAGAATGACAAGAAAGCAATCCAAATCAACATCCAATTAGTTACCTTCAAAAAAGAGAATTGTTTTCTTACCTGAAATACGTATTTTAACAAAAGCAGGAGAAAAATTACTTGATCCATAAAGAAATCTTACAGTCCCAGTGTCTAATTTGTGTTCCAATCACAACAGCTTCAAAACAAAATTGTGTGTGAATATTTATGACATGAGAAAACTAACATGCATTTAAACTGCACATAGGTGTAACTGCAGCCAATGGTGTGCCCTAGATTTGTTTCTGCATTCTGGCCCTGCCTCTTCTTCCACGGCCTGATGAAAAGCCTACTGCAATCAGCAAAAGGGTTTCCTTTAACATTAGTAAATTCCGGGTGGGCCTGTTGTTTTATTTGCCAGTAAAGATCCATGAGTCAAAAATGTCTTTTTTAAAAGTTTTACTACTGATTTAAATCCATTTAAACCCATAGAAGCCCTTACACTTTCTTCAAAAGTAACTTCAAAAGAAACTATTCTCCATAGTACCTATCTTCCAGCAAATTGTCCCTCTGACAGCACCCAAATAAGCCCGTAAGTCCTAGAACCGTTTTCGATGGAAGTACCAAGCAGCCCTGCACAACCCTCTAGCAGTATGTTCCTAGAATGTTCAACAAGAATTAATATAAACATTATAAATCCATGGCAATTTCTGTTAAATGTGTTCATCAAAAGACAGGCGTACACTAATATTTCCTGGAGAATTGCATGAGCAGTTATGAAATTGCCTATGGAAAACCCCAAATGCTACTTTTCAATGCAGAAGCAGAGCTCACAGACCTGCTGCCTCCCACATAACCTACCTGTTTATTAGAGGGCTTCTTAAATTTCGGCTCAGGAACGCACAACTGAGAGAAATCCGTGAAACACCACAAAGACCTGGGCAGGAGAGGCAAATCAGCGGGATGTCACGGCTCCCCCCCGCCTCAGCCGGGGACCCCACGGGGCAGGGCAGACATCTTACCGCGCCCGCTACCTCAGGCGGGAGGGGAGCGCATCCCCCGGTGCCCCTGGGGAGGACAAGCAGCCTAGGCTGGCCCCGCCGCCGCGCCAGCTGCCTTCTTCTCCGTCCTCCCCCTCCCCCGCCCCCGTCGTGCCGGCCATTCCTGCCCTCGGCGGAGAGAGGCTGCTGTGGAGCCGAGAGGGTCCCCCGTTGCCCTCCCGCCGCCAGGTCCCCTCACACCCAGCGGGGACCCCTGCCCCGCTCCCCGCTGTGCGGCTCTGCTTCCCCGGCCTCCAGCCGGACGCTCAGCCTTTGTCATTCCTCTCGTGGTTCCGTTATCCGCTGTCCTGGAATACGGACCCTTCTTAAATTCGCCACCAGCAGGCGTTCTTCAACTCTCCTTCCATGGTACAGCAGTGTTTGGGGATTTGTAAATAAGCACCTGCAAGGGGTGATGCTTGCTCCCGGTAGTTGTGGCTTTCATTCGCTTTGAGAAGATACTTCCCAATTCGGCATTATAGAGTTTCGGAGTACATTTGTGGAAAGTATTAGTAACAAATACAATCAAAGCAACTATTACTAATTCCTGAGTTTTATCTTTTCAACTGGCTAGGCTCTAACAGACAATTTTAACTTCTAGGTGGTACATGAAAAGGGTTAAATCAGACAACTTAGGAATAAAGTTGCTCTCAGAACCCATACATTTCTCCTCAGTATAACACTGGCTTCGTACATCATCCTGACTGGGAAACGCAGATGCTGGCCCCAGAGGAGAACTAGACATCGAAACCTTGTCACTGTTGGACTCTCTGTTAAGATCCTAACTGAGCTCCATGGGGCAGAATTTCTGCTCTCCATACCAAGCTGTTGGCCTCTGTACAGAGATCCTGAGTGAAGATACCAGAGTAAGCATCTGCAAACATAAATACACAGCAGAAGGCCCAATAGTCAAGAATACCTAACAGCAGGACCACTGTTTTATTTTCAAAAAGCTACTAAGCAAGGACAGCTCAAACAAAAATCGGATGGTGGAAGCTCTTGATTAAAGCTGAAGCAGTGAATTCAGAAGCAAATTTCTCTCAGTATAGATCTCAGTGCCCCAACATTCCCTAAATTAACCTTTTTAACAGAAAACTAGCTCTCTGCTGTCCTTTGAAATTAAATTGATTTAATAAGCTGATAAAAATGTTTATAAATTATTTCCAGACAAAGTAGTCATAGAATACACAAAAATCAGTGCCACTGTGAGCTTGGACCACAAAAAATGACCAATGCCCATCATATTATTTACTGTGTATTTTTTAGGTGGTATCATGGCACAATATATTCTATTTCTTGAGATCGTATCTTAGTCTTCAGTGGGCTGCTCTTCATTTTTCCTAAAATCTGTGTGCAACTGAAATTTGAATCGTGAAATAAGGAATACAATTTTGATTGGAGGTTTTTTTTCTTCTGGTAAACAAGGCAGGCTGAATCTCACCAGAAATAAATAAATAAATAAATAAAATAAAAATAACATTTTTTATGTAACCCATGTTCCAAGAAGGTCACAGTAATTCAGAAGTGGCTGCAAAGAAACCCCTTATCTCAAAACATTGAGTCAGTCTGAGACACACACGTAGAGAGAGCACGCATGGACATAACACTTGAATGTTACTTCAGCTATGAATGCCACAAGGAAGCTGCTGCACACTCAGCTGTTTTACAAAGCAGACATACTGAGCTATTTTCCAGAGCACTTTTGTAATCACCAAGCACACGAGGAGGCTTTATTAATGTGGTGATTTTCAGACAACGGTAGGAATCCTCTCTTTTTTTTAAAACTTACTAAATCAAGTGTGTGGCACATTCCACCTTAATCAAATGAACACTCCCCAAAATACAAACATTTTCCTTTTATTCAGCATTTTTAGTGATTAAGTTTTACCATCATTAACTATTGGTTTTCCCCAGAACACAATATCAGTACAGATCAGGCGCTTTCTATTTTCCTCCTGTTTTTCATATAAAAACTACTTGAGAACTTCCATGATTATATGTTCCAGTTCATTTACGTTTTGTCCCACAAACATCTGTGGGATTTTGCCATAGGACATACACCTGTACATGATTACATTGGCAGCATAACCTCAAACTAATTTCTGGAAAAGGATTTGATGGGACAGAGCTTGAAATATTCAGTTCAAGTCAGTGTTTCCCACTGCCACAGAGTTCCTGATTGGTACCTACACATTTATTTGGCACCATTTTTTTACACAAAGACTAACCTCTAGATCTGGACATTGGCCTTGTCTTTTAAATTCTTATAAAAAGAAGGGTGGAAAAGAGAGAGAGAGAGATGGAAAAAGCTGCACGGAACCGATGCACAGTAAAAAAATATCCAGCAGTATAGAAGGTCAAGAGAAAAAAAGTGGATTTGTGTCAGACAGAACTAAGTGCAAAAGGAAGGGGAGGAGATTCTCACTTGGAGCAGCATTTTGTGACTGCTTAAGCATTTGTTTTTCTGGAGTGGTTTCTTGTAAATGCCTCCATCTTTTATTGAATTATTTTGTTTGTAACTCTATTTAAACAACGTATTTCAGGCATGATCCTGCTCTCAAAAGAAACTATCTATAAAGACCTCAGTGCTTTTTAACTACTGGTACACAGATGAATTTAGAAAGATGTCTGTCTGCAATGTGGAAAAGTAATAACTCATGCAAATGTATTAACTTTTACTTTCATTTTTAGTATACAGATATCTATATTCTAGGTCTTTTATTAATGAAAACAATAAGTGACTTAAACCCAACATTAGAAGTTATGCTTTTAATTCTAGTTGTTTAGTTGGGCAAAAAATGGTCTTAATGAATGAGCTGATAAATAGACAATGGTATTATAAGATCCAGGCATTACAAATAATGTGTCTAAAGTCTTACTGTTTAGTAGAAGCATATTCACTTACAATATGACTCTAAGTGCCGAGAATATTTATCTAAATACCTAAAAAACTGCATAGTTTAATGGTAAACACTTTACATGGTGTAATTCCATTTGCAATCACAAGTATTACAGAACTGCAAAAACCTAGGGAAGAAGGAAGGTTTCAAGCAGCTATAGAGGGGAGCAATGACATGGCACGCCAGGACAGCAGAGTAAGGCACGTGGTAGGTCACACACACAGCTTCTCTCTCTGTTCCTTGCATCTTCTGGTGGAAGTGTGGGAGTCAGAGAAAGGCATGCATTCCCAGCCTTTCTCTTAGGGGAGTAGATATTGTTCAAATCTTAGTTTCAGAAGGGGTAGAAGGGAGGGAACTCTGTGGATATTAAAGCTCTTTTAGTCAATAATAAACAAACTAATTAATTTTGGTATTTCACAAGCTTAGGTTTGAGTTGGATCAGCTGTCAAAACCAGTTCACAAGATACTTGCACAAACCAGGTTATGTGTAATTCCTGGGTGGGGAAGATCGAAGCAGGAATGCAGAGTTGGAGATGGGGAAACCTAAACAACCATGGAACTGTATCTACACTTTTATTTAAGTTACAGACTGAGAAGATATTTGGAGCAGAACAGTCCTACCACACTGCAGGCTCATGCAAACCTGATACCTGTTCTGAAGGCTGCAATGGTTAGTTCATGTATGTATAATATACCACATTATGCGAATTTCATCATGGAGATAGTGTGGGTGGAGCTCTGTCTAGAAAATGATTCATGAGTTTTAATAGACATTCATCCTCTGTCCAGGCCAAAGAAGTCTGAATTTGAAGTTTAGCTGTAAAATGAATGTTAGACTCTGTTCAGCTTCACCAAAGACATAAAGATTTTTTTGTATGCTTCAGGAAGAATCCTGGCCCAGTTACTACTGATTGTAGCACTTAAAAAAAAAAAAAAAAAAAAAAAAGAGAGGCTAAATGAGAAAAATCTTTTAATAGCATTTTTCCTATCACATGATATCATGGATTTAATTTTAAGTTTACTTGTTTTTAATTCCAGGTTAATCTAAGGTTCTGCATTATCATCAGTGACAAAGGTAAATTACATCAACACTGACTTGTTAACATACATATGATTCTGCAAAATAATGTTTATTAATTTCTATTTAATTACAAATACAGTTCTAAATCTTACAAAAGCACATTGTTTACAAAAAGCAGAGCTGTTCATTCAAAATACAGCAAGCGTTCAGTCACTATGTGTAATAGTGCTATCTTGCAGAAGCTTTCTTAAGTCATTTTTTAAATGCTAATGTCATTAAGAAGTTTGGGGCCAAAATCTCTTGAAGTAAATGTAGAATTCCTGTCTCCATATAAATAAATCAAGAGATCCTAGAGATGTATTTTTCTTTGAATAGTTGTCCTTTTATTTTGCAGTACAAGTACCTCAAACTTTATAACTATGACAGTTATTTAATTTCCATTTCTGGCCTGTGTGGAAACTTTCTGTACACAAATTCCAACAATAAAGTCAAAGAACGTTTTGGTTCTGGGCCCTTGTATATAACATCTTGAAATATCTGCCATGCAAGTCATAAAAAAGTGCAAATAAAGCATATACTTTCTCAAAAAAAGCACTTTGTCTTGATTGCTAGGTGATAACTATTTCTTTTTAATAGTTAAATATTTTAAATAATACAATGGATTTTTCTTTCATTCTTAAACCAAGTCGCTATTTTTAAGGAGATTGCTGTGTAGAGGAGAGTCTTCTTAGTAAAGACAAATTTCAGTGTATATACTATTTTTCTTTATAAGCAATCAAATTGTACACAGCAAAAGTTTCAAGATTTTTCACAAAAACTATCAAAATAGCTTTAGATTTTTTTTTAATTTTGTATTGTTTATTTTTCTTTGTATCAAACAATGTAATAATCTAACATTTTGTAATTAAATGATGACAGTCTGCAATAAAAACTGTCCGCCAAAGAGTTGTCAGAGTTTTAAACAAACATTTTAATTCTGAAATAATTTATGTGTTCAGGATTATACTGACCCACTGGGGTCAGTGGCAAAACTCTCACTGTCATCATTTAAGCCTAGTTTCATTTGGTAACTTTATAAAGCAAAATAGTCTCCTAAAAACAAGCCAAAAATTGTATCCTCAGTTTTTAAGATAAGATTACATAGTATGCTTAATACAAGGGAGAGAACATATTCAGCTTAAGGTGCTGAATCATGGAGATTTGCAACCTGATTGAACACTCATAGCTCACCTAGGCCCTTCAAAACATATTTTACATGGATTTTTTTTCCTGTATTGAAAAATTGTGAAACCTAGATTCAGTCAATAGTCGAAATCTCTGTATATAAAAAAAAGAAAGTATATATATTTTATTAAAATATACTGAACACAAAATTTCAAATTGTCAAAGGAAGAAACTCATTTTGAATGGTTTAAATGTCCAGTCCCCCCTTTTTTTTTATAAATATATGCATACATAGAATCTTATTCTACCACTAGTAGACAGCCAATTTCTTACTTGTGAAAACTGAAAAGTGGATATAAAATAGAATCCTTCACATCAGAAACAGCTTTTAGATATTTGTAAAAAAGGGACAAATGCCTGAACTCTTCAGCCTTTGCCTAGTCATGCTTCTTGCTTATAATATATACCAAAATTAAATAAACGTCAAAGGTTTAAGGACATTCTTCTTCTTCTTCTTCTATATGCTCAGGAGATACATGTACTTACAGACCACAGTCATGGTGTTTCTCAATGACTTCCAGTTTAAGCAGAGTACAGTCAGTGACTACTGCTTAACGGACAAAAGATAGACCTTTCAGCGAGATAAAAAATGTTTCAGTTGAACTGACTATTTTTTTTAATAAATTCAGTCATTCTCAAAACCACCATATGCTTCTTTTCCATTTAAACATTAATTCCAATGATGATCCTCAACTGAAATTTTCTAACCAAATGAAAAGAATCACTCACAAATTCCAAGTTTTGACAGGTAGCCATAATCCCAAATCTTAAAATACTGGAAACATAGACATCAACAACTAATTGGAGAGCCATTTAAAAGTAAATGATGGGTTAATTACACCTTGATAAAAAGGATTTATATATTTCTTTCTATACATGCCAATATTTAAAAAGGAAATTTGATCAACAACATAATATCTACTAAATTTGAAAAGTTACATTATAAAACATAATTGGTGTCTTTTTTTTTTTTTTTTTTTCTTTTTTCCCTGCAGAGTAGTATATCCATCCAAGGTGAAAAAATAGTCTGGTGAAATGAAACACATTTCAGTTCTTGAGAAGAAATCATATCCATGCAATGCTCAGTTCCATTGGCATGAGCATTCTATAGGCTCTTGAATGACATACATAATTTCAGTGCCATTTCCTGAGCAGTGTAGTGGCACAGTCAGATTACGTGTTCCATTTTCTCGACAACATTTACAGAATCTTAAATGGCTATCAATATTGACATTGAAAATTGTTGCAGACGGGCATTTTCCATCACAAGAAGCCACATTTATCTATGAGTAAATAGAGAACTGTAGTTAGACATCTCAGGTTTTGTTTTCCAGATTTCAAACTTCTTTCTGATTAAAATCCATTTTTATACTTGAAAAGAACTCTGGTTTTAAAAGTTATCTTCTAAAATTCATTCATTCCAAACGGAGATACATTTTTTAAATAAAGCATTTTGGTTGTATTCTGTCTTAACCTTGAGCAAAACTTTGTGCTGTGGATACCAAAATCGTATCCTTAGTTTACAAATGAATAATTTCAAAACAGCATATCCAAATTCATATCCTTTTCATGTTCACTGCTGAAAAGTTACATTCTACTAAGCAAAACAAAGGATAGTCTATCGTTCCTTTTGAACGTTCAAGAGGAAAAGTATATCAGTGCTAAAGCTTTTCCTTTCTCACTCATACTGCTCACAACTAAGAGCCTGACAACATTAGCTGTGTCATCACTGTAACAACTATATTAGCAAAGTAGATTTAGTGTCAAACAGCAAGGGGAGAGACAGGCTATAAAATTATTTATTTGTGCTCTAGACTTCATCAGAGCTAGTCTTTCTCTCACTATTATATTACATGAAATCTTCATAGGTAATATTGTAACAGAAAAGAAATTAGTAGTTTTTAATTAAAACTTCAGCCGACATTGATATACTACGAAATCAGAATTGGCCGTATTAGACCTAGTTTGTTGTTGTTGTTGTTGTTTGTGTTTTTTTGTTTGGTTGGTTTTTTTTCATGGTAGTGTTTCAATCTGATTTCTTATTCAAGTGAAGCCTGTGAAAGGTACTGTGATCCACACCCTCCAAGCGGTGTCTGAACAAGTGAGACATATCCAGACAAATTAGATCAAAAGGTTAATCTTAAGGCTTTCATGAAATTTGACAGGGAAAAAAAAGTATATTAAGATCTTGTCCTAATCATTAATAATCTCATTTACAATTAAATGTAATCATGCTCAGCCATATCAGAAGTTTGACAGCATTAATCTGGTCAAAGAACACAGATGTAGCTCCAAACCAGCCACAGCCACAGCAGATACTGCCATTTGATAGGCCAAAGACTTACAATGAAATAAGGTCTCAGGTATTTTTGTGGTAGGAGAACTGGAAGGGGATGGAAGTAGAACTGAGGGAGTGAGTAGAGATTTTGTGGACATTAAAATGTGGACATTCTTCTGGTGAAGGATGAAGGAATCTGAAGGAATCTGAGCTAGCAGTAATAAATTAAATGGGAAAGAAGATGCTGGGGAAAGGGGCTTGTAAGATGGATGGAGGTGAGATCGGGCTTCTTTGTAGATGTTTTTTAGAAGGTGCATAGATGTGGAAGGAAAGATAAAGAATGTATGGTAGGAAGTCAGAAGAAGCAAGGCTTAATTCGTCGTGTCATTCATGGAATGACTCAGTGAACATTCTCATTGCTCTTCCCTGAACCCTCTCTAGTTCTGCAGCAATGTAGGGAGACCACAATTGCACAGAGGATAGTATTGCACCATTGGCTCATAAGAGACGCTAGAATGAGTTTGTTGCCATTCCCTGTCCTATTTGCTAAATGTCCTATTCGCTACTTTAAAAACCTATGAGTTTTGACTACATTTTTCTTCTTAATATTATTTGCTTTAGTCAACACCATGTATTTGTTTTGTTATATTGGTGTCCCTGGCTTGCTAAAGTAACTGTGAAGGTCTCTACAATATTCTCTGCTCTTAACTATGGCAAAAAATTTTAATTTAATCTACAGACGTATACTTCCTAATTACCTACCTTTCTTCTAAAACTAAATAAATACACCACACATGCTTATTCCTCCAGTTAAACCTCAGGTATATCACTGTTGTTCTTCTGTCAGGCTGGAAATTAACCTGCCCATCTTTCAAATTGTGATGCTGTTTGACATCTTCCCTTATGACTGGTTCTTCAGCAGAATCTTATCAGAACCATTTCAGAAGGCTCAAGATATTGTGTCAATTACTTCTCTTTTAAGTGCTACATGAGAAGCCCATTTGCTCCTCAGACATGTCCTGGGTTTTATAGATGGAGCTACATCAAAGCTGAGAAATGAGATATATGAAGCAGACTCATAAATAAATGGGAGCATGAATTTATGATATGGAGACATGCTATGGGGAGGAGAGGACACACAGAGTAAAGGTCTTAAAGGAGAAATATAGCAGTGTTTCCATCACATCCTAAGTGGAAGCATTTCTACTCCTCTTGAAGAGTGGGATGTTATTTCATGGTGAAGAGTTCAGTGCCTTTGTTAGTTATAAGCAATTATGGTGTGTACTTTTCATTTGAAGCCAGATGTTTTTCCAGGTAGGAGGACTCAGTCTTTCAGTGACAGGAACAGCTAACTTTAATCCATTTACGAGTAGAATAACATTCCTGGGGTCAAAGGTCTGCTTTTGAGAAGATAGCAGCATTTTTTGTTGCTTGTTGATAGGCATAACTTATTTCTAAATACTTGGTCTGGTACGCCATAGGCCCAGCATAAAACACAAGTTTTTTTTATGCTTACCGGGCTTTGACTTATACAGTCATTTTTTCTTATAGTTGTCCTGATTGTCATTTTCTGGCAAATCCTTTCTTCCTTTTTGCCTGATAAAATACAAAAAGAAGGCATAGTGAATCAATATACTTTTTGTACTATGTTTTTGTTAATAAAAAGTTAAATTATTAAAATAAATTCAATGATTACACATTAGTTTCATTAATGTACACGCTGAAACTATTACCTTCATAATTATTATTATTTTTTTAGAAAAAAACTAATATAGTAATAAATACTTTCAGGAATTATTGATTTTTTAGCTGGCACATATGAGGCATCAACCTGTGCATTAATCTATACAGATTTTATAAATACAAAAATATTAATATGGTTTTAAATTGTCCATATGGCAAGATAAGTATAATACTAGTAACTAAGAGAAAGATCAAGTAATTTTGAATAGTGATAGAATTAATTCTCTTTTTAATGGGAATATTAAAAGTATGATTTTGTTTCTGCATTTTAGAAGATATTCGGAACTTGATATTTGAAAAGATAAAGCTGTGAATGTGGTTACAACTTTGATGCTACTATGGCTGCTTAGAATTTAAATAGAATGATATCCAATATTTTTCTTACAAAGAGATCCTTGAATGAAGCTTTGAAAGAGAAAGATGCATATATTTCCTAAATAATGGTGCAGTTTTACCATCCAGAACTGAACCATGTAGCATCTAGTCAGCATATAGATCCAGGATTATGAAAATACTGCATTTTATCAGTATGGTCTAGGAGATATTGATAGGAGAGCTTTTCTTTTGTTTGAAAAATAAAGCTGTACAGTGCAAAGCCATTTTTAAACATAACAAAAATTGTAATATAATACTGAAATAATTAAACATAAAATCTTCCATGCTGCACTCCATACCAGACTGTTTGCTATTACTGTTTGTGTAACAGAAATTATTTAGATCTCCAGTTCCAGTAAGCATCAAAATAATCTATTTGTTTTCCTACGTGGACATTCTAGGCATGTAGTTTATAAAATAATAACCACTATTCAGCAGTCTCTTCACCTTTAGCACATGCCTGCATGGTCAGGTGTACACAAAAAGCACAAGTTTTCTTCTGAGCACTTTTATAGGATTAATGAGCTCTGAGTAACCAAGATATTCTGCAATCATAGCTTCAGTGGGTATCTGAAAATTAGTCTGCCTCCATAATACATCTAGCTTTTAATCTAAGCATTGTGGGATCAAACAGGATTCTCTTGTGGAGTTAGGAGATGACTGTAGGACCAAAACTGTTAGCCTGCAGCATCTTGCTTTTCCTTCCTCAGCAACACTAGACAAAAAGTATTCCTATGATTTTTCCAACAGAAAGCTTTTGCCATCGTGAATGTGCATAGACGACACAATCCTTATATTTCTACAACTCATACAGATATATGACATTTCAGCATATAAGGTGCTTATGTCTAATGAAAATTTCTCTGCTGCTATACTTTTCTCTCGTCCACTTTCAACTGTCAAAAAGGTCTTCATTCAGTATTAGGTGTACTTGTTTCACTTGTTCCTTATTTGAGTAAGGAATCTTACTAAAATTTCTGTGACTTATTATTAAAAGCAAAGAGTTATGACCATAATGCGACAGTTCTGTAACCTCCCACGATTACTGCTGTAAAGAGTATTTATTAATGTGTGATTGTACTTTGAGGATTGTATGTTTTTTCCCCCAACATTTCCATAACTTTGCAAAACATGCTATTCGTGACAAAGAAGTACTGTATAAATCCATATCTACAAAGATGAGATAGGGCAGTAATGTGCACTTTTGATCTATTTTAAGGCACAAACAGTTTAGTCATTAACTTCAGAGACATAAACACGAGATCAGAATCTCTTAGTAGCAGTATTAAGGATGATGATATTTTAAAAAGTAAAATCATTTCTTATTATAACTGTATATTATATAGTTATTTCTTATTATGTACTGTACCTTGTACAGTAGGTCCATGTAATAAAACCAATTTTAGAAACAAACAGGAGGAAGAACTATTTGCAGCATATAACATAAATGGATGAACCTAATTCTGACAGATGTTGAGCAGTGAACCCTAACCAGGTTTTAAAAAGTCACTGATTTGGGAGGCCAGTAGGAGATCAGCATCTCCCAGCACCAGGCCCAATACCATGAAATGCATTTAATGGTGATGACACCTATATGCATATATACAAGCAGTGCTTACACTATTATTAAAATAAGAAAATACATTATTAAAAATAATACCTGGTTCACAATTAATACTATCAGTAGGCACTACTGGACTAATGGCAAAGGGTAATAGACCCAATCCAGAACCTGGTAGAACCATTAGGAATATAAGTTTCTCATGAAATAAAAACATATTTATATAAATCACATTTCATTAATTCTTACACTGCCAATTGCAATTTTTCTTTTAGCAAAAGATGATGAGCGTTCCTGTTAGTATTCCAAATTTAGAAACTGTAGCTGCTTCAAGTCTCACTAAAGATGTCCTAAACTTTAGTAATAATCTCCTGATTAACACAAAACTGGAATGATGCTTCCTTGTAGACCAAACTTTTGCAATGAGTCTCTCTATGGCAAGGTAAGAATTAAATATATGCACTCACTTTGCATGCACTGAATCAGGCTCTTCCAGAAAGACTATTTGTTCCCATTAAAACCCCAAGGTTTTGCAAGCTCTATTTACACATACTGTTTTTATCTGCTTCACCACTGGGCACATGCTATTAGTTAAAAATAAAACAAAAATAAATATAAAATAGCGTATAAGTCTATGGATCATATATATTTTTAGCAGCCACCTGAGTAAGAATTTCTGAAGTATAACAACACCTTTCCTGAGGCCACAGAATATGGCCAAAATTATAAATCTTCCTAGTCAACAGATAATCTGTAGCCATTAATTCTTTAAGATAATTTTCTAAATAAAGCCAACCCATTTTTTCTGGTTTTAGTTAAAGATTTTTCAACATAGCTTATTGCATTAGAGAAAGAATATTGATTCATAAGATTTTAGCACAATTCTGGTGTGTTAGTTTTCTCTGCTGATTCTCATTCCAAAAAAAAAATGGTATTTTGTTATATCAAAATTGCTTCTATTTTCTATGCTATGCATATTATAGAGCAACAATACTTGCAGATCACTTCCAAAGCTTTACATAATTTGGAAACTAGAGTATTGATCTATATTTTATAAATATGAATATTTCCCCTTATATAGCCAAATCATTTAGCATACAAACACATGTATAGCTAATCCATTGCACTTCTGAATTTTACTCAATACCAGTGCAATATACTTACAAGCCTGTGACTTTCTATTCAACATTTTTAAAGCCTTGTTTAAAAAAAAAATCCAAAGACTACTTTTTTCTGTACATTTTAACTCTGATATTGAACACAAAAAGATCAAAAAAGGGAGGTAGTAATTTCTGTAGCATTCAACAAGTTCTTGCTCTATGTAATTAATTTCACAGAAGTGTTTTATTTTTACATCTAGATGATTATTGAACTTTTTCAGAAAACCTTTCCTAAACAAAACTGCAGAGAAAATCAAAGATTGTTCTCAGCCTGTTCTTAAACTTTAAATAATGAAGACTTCATGTGTTCATAAACTTATGTAAACTTAGGTAAACATGCATCAAAATACATTCATCATATTTTAAAGTTACACACACAGAAAATGTGAATGTATTTCCAGATATTAAAAAGTCAATTTTATATAAGAATTGTTAACATCAATACTACTCAACTCCCAATGACCTTTCCTCATTTGGGATTGAAATATATTTTCTACAGTGGAAAGAAATAATTTTCAATTAAAAATATTTTATTTCAGTATTTTGACCCTGGAAAATACACAGCAGTGAAACAGAATAAATAAGTATGTTTGGAGACTTAACATCAAATTAAGTATCAATTTTAGATGGAAAATATTTATGTTTTATGGTGAACCTAATTTAGGTGATATTTTAGAGTCTGCTTAGCAATAAAGGCAATCTTTTAATTATTTTAATTGAGATAGCATTTCATGTTCTACAGGTTATATTTGGAGAGATTTGGTTATACTCCAGAACATTAACATTACAAACCACCAAGTCAGCAGCCAAATGAAGCGAGACCGTTTAATAAGAGTAGTTAAGTAACTATAACAATTTTGATTTGTGTAGGGACAGCATGCTTTTTCCTTCTTTGTGTCCCAGCAGCAGGTTAAAAAACACAGCCCTCCAAAACCAAAGCCAAACTAGCATTTACTGCAGCCTTCATCACTTACAGGTCTTGCAGCAGCCATCATTATATGTTTGCACAATTCCTCCGTTCTAGAGAAATAAAAGAAGAATATATCAAAAAAGACTGTGCCCAATGCAAAGGTATATTTTATCTCAAGAGATTCCATGTTTTAAAGATGTCCAACTAATAAGAAGTAATATCATCTAAATCAAGAGAATTGCGCAAATATGCATCAAATGTTTGGTTCACAAATTCTTTAGTCTTTAACACCAAAAATGAACTCGTCCCTGGTTATATGACCTGATCTAGTATCCTTTGAATAAGCCACTTAGTTTCTATAAGCCGTTTTTTATATTGCCCATTATCATCTATTTCACCACCAGTGAGATTTAGCAGGAAAGTTTAAAAAATTCATTTATGTAACTTTGTGGATGATGTAAAAGGATTTACACTGCTTATATACCTAGCAGAAAATTAGTACCTAATAAGGAGCTATTTACAACATTAGATATATATATGCATGTACGTATATATACATATACACACACTTTTGAAACAGAACATGAATTGCAGAATTTCACATATATCGATGTGCTCAATTATTTTTTCTCAAACAATAATAGTCTTTGCTATTTTATTTTCTAAAGTCACTTGTTAGCCAGAAAGTAAAAATGTATCAAAGTGGAGAAAATGTCCTTGTGAAATTAAAAGAAAGCACGAGGGAAAGAAAGACAGAAAGAGAGGCTGCCGTCTATCAGAATGCGTGCAAGGAAGAAACATGTCCCCACAGTTTTATTGCATAGCCCAGAACTTTGTGGAAAGCAGACAACTGAACATCAATAGCACTTTTACAACAAAAGACAAAAGCTTCCATTTGTAAAGTTCTGTCGTTTCATGCATGTGGGCATTTTTTATCTCATTACAGAAAAATTTCTAAGTTGTTCAGTAACTTCTTAGATGAGCACTTAAACTCAGCCTCTTAAATCTGTATTTGTTCCAAAGTTATCCTGAGCTGACTGTCAGAAGAGCTTTCGCCTGGATCAAGTCTACGTTTAGCATCTCTGAAAAATAGGTCAGACTGATTCAGGAAGTTAATTTTAGTGCTCCGTTCATTACAATCTCAACTAGAATTATTAAGGAAAGATCCTAATAGATAGTGACAAAAGGGTTCCAAGGAAGAAACTCAAAGATAAAGTTAAAGTGGAACACGCATTAATTTTAGATTGAATGCCTTCTTCATGACTGGAAGAAATAAGGAATTTTAAACAACTGCAGTGGACTCATAAGAGTTGGGCTAAATTTGTAACGTGTAGTCAAGACAGCGATGGTACTTACACTCTCTACATGTTTTTTTGTTTGTTTGTTTGATAGCTTATATATGGTATGGCATACCACAAGTGCAAGAACTAGAAATATGAGAAGTATTATAAAATTAGGGAAGTACCAAATTACAAGTATACATTTTCCAAACAAATTTGTAACGTACATGAAGCATCCACATTCTTTAAATCAGCTTATATGGGCATGCCAAAATTACATTTTTAGTTATATGGTGTAGGTAGATACCCTTTCAAGTATGATAAATACTTTTTGTTATGTCATACAAAGTTTAGTTTAAGAGATAATAAAGTTTATATACACATGGTCATCCTTCTAATCCTTGCATTGCTTAAGTAATTTTTAATATAGTTCGCATTTATATGCAAGATTTCTGAACTGCTTCATCCAATTTATTTAATATATACACACTATAAACTTAAAAGTATTATTCTGAACTGAAGTAAGAACTAGTGGTTAGCACTTTATATAGTGGTATCTCAAGCGCAACACAAATTCAAGAATATTTCAAAAGCAGTTTATTTTATTTATTTTTAAAGCCCAAAAGGAGTTTCTGTGCTCCTCACAGATACTGTTAGTCAAAATGCAAACAGAAAAATAGAAAACGAGACTGTACGTTGATCACTTACATTTTATAACTTACCACTTTTTTAAGTTTAAAAAAGCACACAAAGTATGTGTGCATTTTCAAGTGTAGGCGAAACTCCATACTGACAGATGAGTTACTGTTACTCACCTCACCCAAAGTACAAACCTTTGTACACTCAGTGTCATTGAAAGGGGGGCAAACCACACCAGAGCCCAGTATCATAGCCCCTGCAGCAGTCTTTGTACACTTGTAGTTTGTGCAGTTGGTGCTCCAAGTGCTTCCTTCCTGAATGTGTAATACAAAACTTGTCATCAAAGAAACACATTTTGGCTATATCTCAACTCCCAGATGTCTGTACAAGTCTTGCCTTCATGCTGCAGTACCTACTGGAGTGGAAAGTTTGTTGCACGCTTACCCACACCAGCAAAGACCATCCTCTAACTCCAGTGGCAGCTCCTCCCCGGAGGTACTGGGTGTATGTACTAGAGCAAAATGAAACGGGTCCGTGCCAGAAAAAAAAGGGTAATGCTTTCTTTTGCTCTAAAAGCAATGGAAAGCATGAACCAAGCCGTGGCTACATCTAAATGTTCTTGTATGTGGATGCTGGAATGCAACAGTCAGATTCTGAAACCCGGTGGCTCTGTTTGCACACTTGCTTGCTGTAGAAACCAGAAAAGGAGAAAAGAGTGGCCCTGGGAAGAGGGGGACACAGAAGTCCTGATGTGGACCCAGAAGCCCAAAAGTACTGCCAACTCATCTCAATCACAGGATATGACTTAGAGTTACAATTCAACCTCTACCTTGCACTTAGAACATATCCAGCCTTAAGTAAATGATGACTTTACCTGTCTTTGTGGAAGATATTACAATCAATAAAATGAAACACAGTATTCATCTGCTGAGAAATGGCAAGTCTATAAATATAATTTTTCCCTATTATATCATTTACCATAAACAGCCCATAAGTGCATTAGCAACAATAAGGAAGTATGAAACAAGACTCACTGCATGAGTTAACTAAGTGACCATCAGACACCTGTGTTTATCATGTCATTATACTTATCTTCTGTGCCTCTCCAGAGGCACTTACCTCATATACAATTTGTGTGCCGTTATCAGTGTGAAAAAAACAGGACATATTTAGACAGGTACCACAGCAACTATGGTGACTGGAGGAAGGAATATATATTTGATGCTAGAAGGAAAAAAAAAAAAAAAAGACAATTTTTTGTAAACATACAGTATATAAAAATTCATTGAATTCTGAAAATAAAAATACCAAGAGAAACAATATGGATGGATGGATGGATGGATGGATGAATATATTCACGAACACTGCTAAACATCACCTCTTAAAAGAAGCCTGGAGTCGCAGAAGATATATATCATCACTGTTAAGTTTTCAAATTCTTTCTGAGCAAACTAGACTAGCAAAAATCTGCCCTTTGATTTTTGTCCTAATTGTGAAGTTGTGCTTACAAATTGCATCATTCCACTGTTTAAAGTATACTTACAGCTTCACATTGCTGGGAACAGTTCACTGTTGTAAAATGCATGGCATTGTATCCCGTGTTGTGATCTTTTTCTTGTAAACACTGTACAGTATAACAAAGGTCTCCATCCAAGTACTGAATCACTGATTGTCCAGGATTCAGTACTGTTACTTCTTGGAAGATGCACACATCATCCTTTTCTGACACCAAAAGAAAAACATGTTATGAGTGAAAAAAAATAAAATAAAAAAAAATCATCAAGCAAGTTAAGAGAATCTCTGCGAGGACAAAAGTAGGGCAAAGTCCTATTTGTTGGAAAAGGCTTCCAAGTTTTAGATTTGATCAGTTTGTGGGTTTAATTACCAAACAAAAGAGGGAAGGGGTGTAATTCAGCTCAAAAAAATGTTACAAAGTGCATTACTGACTTATATTGACAATATTCCTAATGTGGAATTTAAAAATAATAAAAATAATAATAATCTGTTGTTCTTTTTTAAAGAGTTATGTTTTTTAACATTGGGACAATTAAATTACATGAATTATTCTGCACATCATAAAATGTAGCCTATTTGTCAATTAATAAAGTATTCCTACAATTAAATGTGGAACATTAATATATTCAAGCTGCACTGTAAATTTGTGCTTTGCTACCAGAGGCAGTTTAGCCTGGGCTTCTGTCAGGATTATGAGATGCCTCATGAACTCCCATAGACAGTGGGCTGAAATCTAGTCTGCATAAGGTAAATGAGTTACAGAAGGGAGCAGAAGTCTGAACTTAAAATTGGGCTACATGCTGGCTCATTTGAGATTAATAGTGTGCAGAAGAAAAGAAAGGAAGAAAGGAAGAAAGGCAGGCAGAAAGAAAGAAAGAAAGAAAGAAAGAAAGAAAGAAAGAAAGAAAGAAAGACAGAAAGAAAGACAGAAAGAAAGAAAGAAAGAAAGAAAGAAAGAAAGAAAGAAAGAAAGGAAGGAAAAGGAAGGAAGGAAGGAAGAAGAAGAAGAAGAAGAAGAGGAAGAAGAAGAGGAAGAAGAAGAGGAAGAAGAAGAGGAAGAGGAAGAGGAAGAAGAGGAAGAAGAGGAAGAAGAGGAAGAAGAGGAAGAAGAGGAAGAGAGAGAGTATGGACAGTTTTAATACACAATACACTCCCTATGCCTCTCAAGACCAAACACAAAATTGATGAGTTTGCAGACAAAATATAATATTAAGTAATGACAGCATAATTCTATATCTTGGTAGACATCCATAACAAAAGATTGTTAAAATTGAGAAAGTGATTATCACCCTATTTCTTCTTTCTTTGTATGCCCTTTTTAGTAAAATTTAAAACCAAGCAGACATGAATAAAAAGTTACCACAAATGTAGTGAGTGCATCCGCAAGCACTGTAAATGCTACTGTCTATTTTTTTAACTTCTCCCTGAGTGTAAAAAGATAAAAGAATTTGCAAAGTCATACACAAATGTATTTCTCTAAATTTCTCTAAAAATCTAAATTATTGCTTTCATCACTTTCACCTGTGCTTCCATAGAAGAGTAAAATTGCAGTGTCCTCAAGAAACAATAGCACATTCAAAAATATTCAATGTATTTATCTCTTTAAATAAGTGCAAAATATTTCATTTTCTCTAGGAATGAATATAAACAGCAGAGTGGTTATAACAGCAGTTTTTCCTGAGATAATAAGTTATTTCAATAATGAACATATCAGCAAAAGAATGCCTGCTATGAATTTTCTTCCCAAAGATAGATAAAAGCTATTAAATTTTGCTACTCCTGTTTACATGTTACATTATCTTCACATAAGAGGAAAAGGGGGACAAGCATTTAATAGGGAAAATGTCCCTGATATTAGGAGTTTGAACATTCACTTATCATTATTTTCCAGATCACTGTCCCTGTTGAGGGAGCATACAAGGAGCAAAGTATTTATGACTTCTCATATCTAAGCTAAGATATAGCTAAGTTCAATAATGTTAAATCATCTTAATTGAAAGCATAAATGCTTAACAAAGTAACACATTTCTCCAGATGATACATATGATCATAAGGGTCATTACTCATTAATTATTAACAACAGTTAGGAATTATTTAAGTGGGGAAAGTTCTAGCATTTTGTTTTGAGTAAATATTGAACAAAATAATATTACAGTTGCTTTTCTTCTTTTGTTATCCTAAAACACACAGAGTGAAATTTCCCCAGGGAACAGCTGACAACACCATACAGAAATTTGATTGAGTTACACGCTTGAGCTGTGGGCTGAAAAGCAGAGTCCTAGCCTGTCCAGGTTCAGACTCATCACCCTTTACAACAAATTAAACAAAGAATGGAAAGGGAGGAGTAAGAGTGCAGTCCATGATTAATAAAAATATTTAAAGGGCAGCTCTTACCAATTTGCAGGTCACCGTAGTAGCATTTTCACAGCTACATTCTGAAAAGAGAACAAGAAAAGCATATCAGTCAGTTACCTAATTGTTTTTATTATCTGCAGTGACTAAGGAATAAAGTAATAATTACCACAGTGCCATTCTGGACAACACTGCCCAGGTATTTTTTCCTTCACAAGTTTCATGTCATCGGTACAATTAATAGGAGGATCAGAACAAAGGTTTTCATCACAAACTAAATGGGAGGAAGAGACAGGTATCAGAATACTAATGAAGAGTACAACAAAGGTACAACTACATGGAAGCTATTTTATTACAGATGTTTTTAATGTATGGATGTATATGAACAATTGTATATTTAAACACTAAGGATCAGATCTAGATCCAGATTAATGTATTGGTGTCTAGATACCAATACATTGAAAGTAGCTCTTCAGTGTTTGGTGAACTAAATAAACTCTCCAGACTCCACTGACTGTTCTGGTTAGACCACCATTGAGTATACCAAGAACTTTGAGCCTATCTCAAATGTAGACACCCTCACTTAGAGCACTTAATCTCTAGCTGAAGCACATCATAAATGCTGCATCAAATAAACCTCCACGCACACTTCCTGTCATTTTTATTAAATTTGGTAACATATTGAACTGACAACAGTTATACGCACCACAGTAGTAATGAGGACAACAGTAATGTATGGTATTAAGGTCTACAGTGAGAATTTCCCCTTCGTTACACAAGGGAACAGGCTCAATACAGGATTCACAAACTAAATGAAAAACAAAACAGATATTTACAAATTTTAGATAATAGAAAGTTACCATGTGCACATTTTATTTATTAGTACAAGTCTTATGCCTCTTACTTGGATAACAGAACTTTTATGGACTGGTATTCAAATCCAGAAACATGCAGTGCATGTAGTAGTGCATACACTTAAGTGTCAGGACTTACACTAAGTCATAGACAGCTTGGTGGTAAGGAACTACTGAGGTTCAGCTGTGATCCATGATATGGCACACTGACAGCACAAGTCATATAATTTAATGGTGAAGATCACTGTGTGTTAACAATATTAATCTACAGTGCAAGCATGATGTTAAAAATTATGTTTGAAATGAAAGATCCCCAAACCCAAGTGTAATTCATGCCCCAGTCAGCCTGGCCTGTGTGAAATTCCACTGACATCTTCAGGAATTCCTGGATTAAGTTATAAGGTTTAAAAATATATACTATTTTTGTAAATACTTAACTATTCCTCAGTTACCCACAAAAATAATAGAGTTTTTTTACCACAGAGATAAGAGAAACAACAAGGATCTTCCTGTTTTGCTTCAACAATAAATTGGTCTTCTCTGCAGTCCAGCTGAGAAGCATTGAAACAAACTGAAGGATCACATTCTGTAGGATATGAAATAACCAGTACTTTAAAAAGAGTCAAAGAAACAATGCTAAAAAGATAAATAAAATGAAATCTTTTGCTTATTAAAAAAAAAAAAAAAAAGATTGTAAATCAAAACTGGCACAAAACACAAATACAAAATAATATTGAGAATTTGAAATAGATATACAATTGCCTGGAGCTATTTACAGTGTCCCATTCTGCTAAAAATCAAAACAGGCTGTAAGGCAAACTTTCTTACTACAGACAGTAGAAGCCTGGAAAGTGTCCCAGTAATTGTGGTTTTGTGTTTCCCTTACCACATCGGTATTGTGGACAGCAGGACAGAGGGTTGTAGCCTACAACCAATTTTTCATTGGTTTTGCATGTTGGAATAATGGCATCACACAATGACATGTTACATTCTGTGGGATAAAAAACAATCTGTTTTAACATATACGAACAAATACGAGTGCAAGTCCTACACCTCAAGGTATTTATACCATTTACTAAGAGATTCACAAACTAACAGCAGTCCAAGTCAGCTTGCAGTGCGCTGCACATCAGCACGTAAGCCTCCCAGCTCAACCCAGGGCTGGTAGAGCTCTGTTCATGTAGCACTGTGCAAGCACAGTGTACCTAAAGCAGGTACTTACTTTGCCCTGCTTCCTACAAATGGAGCCAGCTAAAATGTCCCAGTGAGAATGTTCCTTAAACAAATCAACAACACAGTGTTAGTTACAGGTAGCTAAAGAACAAAATCACCAGATCTGCTGGACCATTTGTTCTCTTTTTCCCTGAAGATGTTATGAAGAAGGAAGTATCTTCTGCTTAACATTTTTAGCAGCAATAACTATATTCTTTTTGCTACAAACCATGGCTGGGTAGAATACAATCAGTGATCATATCACAGAGTAATGTTTTCTTTGAAACGGCATGAGGTCAGAGGATACTTCACTTAGCATCAAGACACTCATAAGAAATGCAGATAGGCTCTGGTAACTGCCCCAACTACCAAGCTACTTCTATCATTGAGTATTTATTAATTTCTTTTGAAATTCTACTGAGGAGCTTAAAAAGTCATTTTTTAACAGGAGTTTTGTTTCACTAGTGGATGTGGAATACAAAATAAATAAATACATATTTCAGTGAATCACTTCTTACAGAGAACTTTGCTTTGCTGACCCAACCAGCCAAAATTACCTAAAAATCACTTCTCAAAAATGTTACCTTGAACCCTGTCTAAAAATAAACCTCTGCCAACAAATACCAAGCACTTAACTTACACTTATGTTACTGAAAATGTGTGCAGCTGGGTACATACCACAAACTTTCTTGGGACAGCAAGCCCTTTCTTCAATGACATGGATGATAACTTCTCCTTCTCTTTCACAAGCTGGTGGTGGATCATCATTACATTCAGGTTCTACAGCAACAACAGTTCCATTTTCTAAGCAGTTGTATATGCAACAACCTCTCATGGACTCATTCCAGATCTCCCCAGCAGAGTGGGGTTGGCCTCTGTTATCTGTACATGCTGAGAGAAAAATATCATATCCCTTTGACAAGTAGAGAGCACAGATTTCCTGCAAGCAACTATTAATTAGTTTGTCATCTAGGTGGCCATACTGCATAAAATAAGAGTGCTGCAGAACATTATGATGAAGGAATCCCCCCCAAAAATGATGACATTAAAAACCCCAAATGAAAAAATAATCTGCTAGGGGTGGAAATAATCAGTTGATGCAGGGAAAAGAAGCTGTCCATTCTACTCCTTCCTAGTACTCTAGGAAAGAAAGCCTGGGAGCTATGGAAGAATGACCATCATTTTTCCTGTGCAGAGTGACATCAGCAAGTGAAGTTAAAGTGCAGACTGCTATAGCTTGAGATCAAAGCTAGGCTTTGCAGAAGGGAACCCTACCAGATTCACTCCTACTGAGGACTGAAATAGAAATTAAACAGCTTACACTGGTCTGTGGTTAATATTAGCAAATATTTGCCAAACCCCTCTGTCCTGCTGTACTTACTACATTTTTCTTCTGGAATACAGAGGTCAGAGTCTGTTCTATGTAGAATAGTGCCATTTTTACACACACAGTCTTCCCTTAAATAGGAACAGGGAGAATCTTCATACAGCCACTTATTCAAGCATGTCTTTGCTTCACACGGTTGCACACAAGGCTGGTATTCCTTGCCCTCTGGACAATTCAATGCTGCAAGTCATAAAAAGAGGAAACTGAGTGTTGCTATCATTCTTTCAGAATTTCATTAGGTAAACAGGTAATAGGAACAATAAAGTATATCACAGAAAGCATATATTTATATTTTTAGTGATACTTTAAATAAGCTTCTTGTTCAATCAAGATTAAAATTCTTTCATGACACCAACTGGTGATACATTTCAAGAACTTGGACCATGGCTTACTAATGCTGTGATAGAATGAGACAGCACGTCCAATAGCAATAGGAAGAAATGTATTTTTTAACCCATCTCTATACACTGCAGCAGGATAAAGTCACATTAGAATATAGAACATTGCTGTCTGCTTACAGCAATAATCAGATGTCCTCCATTTAATGCAGATATTGTGCTTGTTGCATAACGCCACATATGCAGAAAGTGCATCACACTCATAATTCCAAAAATGAGTGCTGTTGATCCACATCTTTTCACAAAACTCCTGTGGTGAAACCTAGGAACACATTGTAATTGAGAATTAACAAGTAGAAGAGTTTTCTGTAATTAAAATTAATAATTAATTACAAGAAATAACACAGGTACAGGGGAAATAAAATCACAAGCATTCTCTAAAGTAGAAAATATCTTTTTTTTTTTTTTTCAGAACACTCATTCTGCAAAACTTAAATTGCCAGAAACTTATTCTCATTAGTAGGCATGAGACTGTAATGCTACTTACAAGAACTTCTGCGGTACTGTCTGATCAGCTAAAAATCAACAATCTCAATTAAACATTGCAGCTATATCTTCCATAAATTCCTGCTGTGAATGAACTATTAGTGAGTACTCTTTTCGTCTGTGTATAGGGCCTGATTGCCTCTGTTACTGAGTCTAAATGCAGGTTCCAACCTATTTTATTTGCATTGTTTTTCTTTGCATAAGTTTACAAAAAAGGTGGAAGAAGTCAGAATTTGTTTTATTCTGCCTGTCCACTACTGTGGAACAGCCCAGCCCTCCTGATGGTTTCAGCAAATCTTCAACCAGTTTTTCACACTTGCCTTACAGTTTGTTACACAGACAATTCTGTTACCTATCCTTGTCCAGTTGCTCCATGTCTGTGAAGCACACAATATGCTCCATCCAGTCTCACTCTGCTACCATAATGTGCATGAAAGAAAACAAACCTCGTAATGGATGAACATGCTATGTCAGATTTTGATATAAGCCAGGAAGAGATGCAATTGCATTGCACCTGAGGATATGAGAGTTCTCCTGGAAACATATATGAAGTAAGAGTTCTGACTATTCAGATTAAATTATTTCCAAATCAGATATGTTAAAACAATTATGAAAAACATATTGCTGCCCACTGATGCTATTCTCCCTTATGGATTCCACAGTTCATTCCTTGCCATTCAGCTTCTGTGGCAGATAGCTATAAAATCTCTTTAAGCCATGTCTTTAGGAAGAATTCCCTCCATTTTTTCTACCTGGGAAAAATGAGGAGAGGACTTGGGATTTTGAAGGAAGGGGTTCAGCTGTCTACAACACGTGTAACAGCATTTGTCTGCGATGAAGACCACATAAAGTAATGCAAAGCAAAGCCAAGTTGGAAAAGCAGAAGAGCTAGAATTGAATCAGGAATCTAGACATGTCCATCTGTGAGAAAGAAAGAGACACTTGAATAATTAATCCTTTTTATATTGAATTAAGTGGGAAAAGTCAGTGTTGAGAGAGATGGGCTTTTTCATTTCCCATTGTGGGAAGCAGCTGTGCTGCTCTAGTGGTAGTCTGCATGCTAAAGATACATCTCTGTTTGAAAGCACAGCTTCCAAAAATAAATTATTATGATTTCTGTAAGAAAAGCTACCAAACTGTCAACATAATAGTAACTACATCAAAAGCTGTTTAACAGAAAATGTCATTAGTCCAATCAGTCTTAGGCTACATGAGTTGCTTTTGTATGCAGAAGAAGCATGAGGCTTTTATTTGTAGTGACTGTTGTCAAGCTTTTGTTAAAAAATCAATCTTTAGGAATACACCTGTGTTGGGATGATGAACTGGTGCCACTTTGTTGAGCTTTGCCTAATCAGTGATTTAAGAAACAGAGTTAAAGAACAGAGATCCACGTAGATGTACTTTTCTTTTTACCTGAGGAATTATTTACAATGGACAAGATGACAAAAGCATTGGAGCCACCTTGTTATGAACTCATGAAAGTAAGCAAAACATAAAAAATCTGCATCTCTCGTACTCTTTTCTTAACAATGCAACTTCCATTTAATTTGCACCTGGAATTTCTTTGAACTTCGTACTCACTTTCTTGTGACAAGGGATGAAAACACTTCTGTTTAACAGTTCTATGCAGTATGTGCAGTTATCTTCAGTACAGTTTCTTACTGGCCTCCTAGTTGATACATCATGTGATTTCTCAATTTCCCAGCTCTTAATGAACATTTCAATTTCCTCCACATTTGTAATTATGGTCCTGTTTTGCATTTTCAGGTCATCAGTAGGGTCTCCATTACACACCCCTGGAGTCAGAGCATCACATTCAAAGTAAAAACAAGCAAACAAGCAAAAAAAAAAAAAAGGAAAAAAAAAGGAAAAAAAAAGTGTATTACTTCCTTTGAGAGAGAAAAGTGCAATTGATAAAATTAACATTGCAACAAGTTCATGTGTGAGACTTAGTCATCTGAATTTATAAATCACAGCAACTACATGTCTGCTGTAGATCCAACCGTCTAGTTATGATTCCATGATCAGCTTAGCAAAGCAAGCAGATCATATAATACAAGTAATAATACTTTTCCCAACAACGAATGAAGTTTTAAGAAAACCTGTCACCAAAATGTGCTGTTGAGGGGGCTAATTCATTGACACGGCACCAAATTCTCTGCTCTTCTACTGAATAGCAATCAGCTGCATGGGAGTAAGTGTAGATGATTTTCAAATTAATTGCACATTGCTGACAATTTGATGCTTTATTCAAATTTAATTGGACATCTAAATGCAAGAAGTTGTGAAAGAAGCCTTTTGATGAACAAATTGCTTTCTTTATTGAAAATACTTTTCCAAACCTGTTTATTAATACCAAAGCACTCAAAAAAGCACTCCCCAAGACCCGAACATCAATTGGCTGAGTTAGAGTGTAAATAGAGTGTATTTGGTTAGGTAGTTAGTTTAGAAATAGTGTATTTAGTTAATTTGTCAATGGAAATACGCATCTCTTATGAACACACAAGAAGTCAATAAAATCAGCCTTTTTAATTTTCATAGTAGTGTTTTAAATCCCAGAGACAGAACACCCAAAGTTTCTATATCCTTTCTCCACCTTGCTTCTACATGGCTAATCATAGCCCAAGTCTTCATGCTTTGAGCCCTGTATCCTGATACCCCCCAGGGACCCCGGTGGACTAGGCTGGTGTGACAGGTCCTGCTATTCTCTCAGACAGCATGGGGAAGTACAGGAGATGGTATTTGCATGATAAGAAACACTTGATAGTAGTACTGCTTCTTCTTGCTGTCCCAGTGCCACCCCACAGCCGGTACTGGCATTAGAATTCTGTAAAATCACCCTACAGAACTGCAGAACCAATACAGGTGTAAAAATAAAACCAGTTTACCACATAGTCCAACATTTTCTTCAGTATGAAGGGGAGAGGACAGGAGAATTCCAGACAGAAGCAAACATTAGATGACAGGAAAAAACACTAACTGAAGCTTCATATTTTTTGCAAAATACCAGGTAGAGCAGCACTGTTCAGCTAAGATTGGAGTTGTGTGCATATTCTTCCTCCTCCTGTCTTTTCATGACACAAAGAGCAACTATTCTACAATATTTCCTACCTGCAATCTCATCTCATCCCAACCTTTCCAGTTTGAATAGAGAAGATGATACTGGGCATGATACCAGGAAAAGGTGCAGTATCTGCCACAGCCAGCATTCCCCTTCTCTCACAAGATATAGGAGAACTTTCCTTTTGTTCAAGCACAATATAGAAATTGATTTTAAATACTTAATTTGCTTAGAATATATACGTAAACCATACCTGAATTAATTTGTTTGCTTTTAAAACTAAAAGCAGATTGAAATATTTTAAAAAATATTTTTTCTGGTCAATATGGGATAGATTTCAGTAAAATAAATGCACCAGAAAAGTAACATTTATGATGCAATTAATGTTACTCTAGAATACCTGCTTACACTTTTCCATAAAATTCATACTGGCAGAGTTATAAAGGCATTATTAGGGAAGCCTGGAACATGCAAAATTTGCTGTCATTGTAATTTAAGTCTGAGATAGCTTAGACAGTCTTTGACCCTAAATCCAAGTGTAACAGGTCTGGATTTGGATTCACCATCCTTAGTGAATTCAGACCCTTCCCAAGTTACACCTTTTATCAGTATTTGCATAGCACTAGGTGTCACTGCCAGCATCCTATAGTTATCCCTTTCTCCTATAACCATTGAAGCATACTCTCTGTACTTGAACTTCTTCAGCAGTCACTTCTCCATATAAATTTTTGCCCTTTTCTTTGCTTGACTTTAATGATATTCTTAGCACAGGAAGAGATGACTACATTTTTTTAAAAAATTAGTTAAATATGGTGTATCGATCATTACTTGTTCTGAAAACTGCTCCATTAGCAAGCATTGCTTTCAAACAGGATTATTGATTTATTACTGTTAATTAATACAAATTCACAAGCCTACTTCAAATATGATTGACAGTGTAATTAATGAGAGTAACATGGAAAGCTATAGGGATAACAGATCACAGACACAAAAGGAAGGTGTAAATTGTAAATATGAAAGTAATTAATTGCCACCATAGCCTCACCACAAAGTCCTTCTGTCTTCATTGATGTGTTAGAGTGTAATCCATACTGTATATCTATGATGCCTGTAACATGAGCCCACTTGATGCTAATACCAGCTGGGGTATTAATGACATACATTGCACCAGTATCCTGAATACTCAGTCCTTCTTTTGAAAATGGTAATGATGGAATTACAGAATCCACTACTACCTAAAATAAACCAAATGCCTTTTAGGGATAGAAACAGATTACAAGGATGTATATTATATTTATTTACATCTTAAAGCAAAAGATAATTTTACAGTGTCTGCCACATACAATAGCAGTAGTCACTGTGTTTATATCACAATGCTTCCTGCTAGTGACTCTGTAACTGCAGATGAAGTAGGCATGAGAAAAAATAATGATATGGAAGTCTTCTCTAATTAAGGAAGCAATAAATATTATTTATCCTATATCATCTGGTAAAACAAAACAACAAAATAACACTGATTATTCTGATTATTCAAAGTTATCTGTTCTAAACTGTTCTAATCTGTTATTACCTAGCAGAAATGACAGCCTAAATATTTATCACATCTTGGAAAACTATTCTGTTCTAGGTTTTCTGGAAATATTGTCTCAAATATAAATGCCTTTTGCAGCTTCTTTAAAATCTCAAATCACTTTGAAGTGTTGTATAAATGACAGGCAAGTGAGGCTTAGTATCAGAAATGTTATTTTTTCTTCTAGCATACCATGAATTACCAGGAACATGAACTGCAGAAGTAATCCTATTCCTGTAGTACATTCATTATAAACCTGACCTACTGCATTCTACAATAGAATAGCTCTCCAGTTATCTCTTAAATGTACACATGCTATATGTTGGTGATATATACTTACTTTTCTTGCTAAACGATTAATAAGTAACTTAGATCTATGTGTTGTAACATTCAACTTCTTAAAGCAGAGACCTGAAGTGCTTGCAGGGGGAACCTTGAAAGAAAAGTGATAAAAAAGTTTTAAGGAGTAGAAGAATTATTTCAATATGTGTAATACTCATACAATTTATAATTAATAATGGAAAAAATACTTACTAGATTTCTTATTGAATTTGCACTCTGAAAAAAAAATAAAAACTAGATTAGAAGTGCAATGATAATCAGCAGAATTCTTATTTGGCAAGAATAAGTTGAATGTTCTCTTTGTGTTTAAAAGTTCTTCTACAATCAGCTTCCAAATTTAAATCATCCAATATGTTCCTTATAAATAATAAAAAATAATACACATTTCCCAGCTAATACATTGCACCTTTCACTTAACTAATTTTAGAAACTTTCTTTACTTATTAAAAAGTTAAATAAAAGGGGTTTATATGACAAATAATACAGAAAAGACAACCCAACGACCTAGACAAGTTGAATAAAAAAGAATATTTAGAGATATAGTGGTCTTCCCAATATAATCCCCTGACTTAACCTTGATAAAACTATTTTACCAAGACATCTTTCCACACGATTGCAACTCATATATACCATAGCTCAGCTGGCTTCCAATGAATCACCTTTAACATTGAGAGCGACTCATTAACAGCCTCATGAATCTCAGCATATGCTATAAAACCCTTTTAGAAAATATTTATTAAATAAAAACAGCTACGGACTTCTCATTTGCCTATGTAAGCTGCAATCACACCTTTAGTCTGCATCCAAGAAACAGTGAAAAGACAGCAATTCAAAAGAAAACATCTAAAACATTGCAAGACTCAGGACTTAACATTTAAACATACCATTGCCCAGAATGTGTTAGAGAGTGGTTATGAGACCAAAGAGAGATGGGAAGGAAAGAAGACTGGTAAAGTACCTGGTGAGGAACTTGTTTATCTACAAGCCAAAGGTGGACGTGCAAGCCAACTGATCAAGGTCTTCATGAATTAAAACCATGGGCAATGCAAAGGAAACATTTGTGCAGACTCTAAAGATGAGACTGACCTGACGAAAAATGGCAGTCCAAAAATGAAATGTCTGGACTCCCTCTGCAGGCAATGCAGAGGGGTAGACAGTGGCAAAGTATCTCATCACCCTAATCCTGAACTTCTATTACCTTCCTTAAATAAAGGCAAAAGATTTTTGTGACTATTCCAAATATTTCTTCATTTTGACAATACTGTAATGTATAAATTCAGTTGAATTTATAAAAACTGAAAGTTTTTAGTGATGCATTTTTGCACTATTTCATACCTATAACACCAACATTCAAGACACAAATTACTGAGGAAAGGCAAGTATCTTACCTGATTAGAAGGACATTTTTCAATATGAGCAATAATAATTTCTTCTGGTAGCTTGACTAAAATGTAGGAAGCCATATTACAGAGGGCTATGTTGTTTCCATCAAATGTAATAACACTCAGTTCAGACAGTACAGAACATTGACCTAAAAAAGAACTGTCATTTATTAAGGTTACCATGAAACAGAATACTAGGCATTTCTAAAAACATTTTTAGTTTGAGCAGTAGTTGCTTTCATATGAGTTACTTTCATGTATATATTGCTGGCATTGTTCCGTAGACAGCATATTGAGCCACAAGGAGAAGCATCTTAGGATATTTAGTGGACATAGCTAATCAAGGGCTATATGCCCAGGAAATTTTAAGATGGTAAAAATTTTCACTTACAACAAGGTTTTACAAGTAAGATTAATGAATCTGTACATCGTCAGATGAAATATGTACATTAATGTATACAAACATTTGGCATGCTGATAGCAAGATACACATCCATTCGATCTTAAAACAAATATTTTAAAATGTGATCTGTGTTTCAGAAATGACGCAAGGCTTTTAATACGACTTCTGTTTAACCTTCTGGTTCCCTTGAGTCTGCTACCCGTCTCTACAGTTTCTAAATATCATTAAGTACTCCTTTTAGAGCTAAGTGAAGTTTGGGGGGGTTCTTTCAGAAAAAACAAGTATTTAATATTTCTTCCCAGAAGTGTTGACATCTCAATGTTTTCTAATGATAGAAATTCTGAAGATTTTCTGTTAAAAATGTTGACATTTGATTTGTGGATCTAATTGCAATGTTTTAATTTCAACCATCTTTTTGACTCTCCTGAATGTTAATTCAAAGATACCAAAGCATTTACTATATTTCATTGTTTTGCTGATGAGGCCCAAAACAATCTCCCTTAAATTCATTTCAGTATTCAGCTTAATCTTCCCACTGTATTAATCCCTTAATTTATCACTTGAAATTTCCACATTAAGTCTCTGTGTTGGAAGTATATAATAATATAACTGTGACTTACAGGGACATTCCCATTCTGGGCAACAACTATCAGTGTTAACTTGAACTGGCATTCCTCGAAAACCACAGTCTGGCTTCTGCGCATCCTTAGGGCAGTTCCTTGAAAGGTTGTATAACATCCAACCCATATTAACACATATATACTGGCTACATTTGTCGACAGGTTCAAGATATCTTGGCTGTCATATATGGAAAAAACAACCAGAATCAGCTTTACACTCATTGTACTTATGAAGTCCAAGTGATTGCTAGTTTATTGCCCTACTCTGAGACAGAATTAACACATTTATGTGACTCCTCCTATATATTTGACTTTGGGTCTGGAAGCTGGACTAAAATATTCTTTTGTCATGCAACTTTAGATACAGTACAAACTAACACCTGATCTTGCATTTGACTACAATGAGATGCATAGGATATCAGCAAGCTAACCATAGCCTCTAGATCTCTCCCAGGCAACATGGTCCCAGGTTAAAAAATAAAAATAAAAGAGAGAGAGGGATCATTAAATTAATATTCTGCACTCCTAGTACTAGAAAGAAAAGACCCCTAAGTAACCAGAACACTGGAAACAAAAATGTAGCACTTCCTCAGAGAGATTAAATACATACCCACAAACAAACAAAAAAGGCATTAAAATAAATTGCATTAAAATAAGCAGAAGTCTGAAGATAATTTGGCCAGTTAAATCCTTCTTGCTGACAAGACAAGAAGGCTTGGGTGAGGCAAATATGTCCTACAATTTAGATACTGAGTGTCTAACTTTGCTGTACAGACTTAATTATCTTGCAGATGTTGTTATTTGCATCAGTTATTTTGGAAATAATTGCTTGTTTGCTACAGATGACAGTGATGAATGTCGATTCACCTACACCCCTCCTGTTCCATCTAGCGACAGTGGAATACTCTATATAAAGCATTATAACACAAAAGCATTTAAAAAAATACAGCATCATGCATTCCCATCATTTTATACCCTATCAGAAAGAAAGAAATGAAAAACAGAAAGGCCAGATTATGCACAAACCTCCGAATTCTATGGACTATGGCTTTTTTCTGAACCTCAGAAATATATTTTGCTGTCTAGAATCAGCACAAAGCTTTAGACTTTTTTTTTCTTTTTTTTTTCTCCTGAGCAATGGATCTAATTTGCAGAATATACCAGGGCACTAAAAGTGCAGGGATACAACAATCCTCTAAGAATAATTCATTTTTACGTAATAGAAAAATGAAACAAAAATAGGAGATACTTAAAATCTCTGGTATAACATGCTGAATATCAGTATAGCTATCCATACATTAACGCATCAAGGCAAGTAAAACTATCATACCACGCATTCAGATGTATATGACAGTGGATGCATCACTGTACCAGAAGAAGCCTTGTCAGCTATAGCTGTCAATGTTTTTGTGCTTGCCAGAGAAGTTTGTGTTTCCACAGTCTCTGAAGGGGAAGAAAGCACCATTTAACCAACAGAATGGGATAAATCTATTACAGTTCTGTTCTCCAACTCTGTGGGCTCTGTTAAATTGAAATAAGCTTTACCTGTTCTCTGTGTTAGGATTTTAGACCAATCAGATGTTGTTACATCTGGAACTTCAGAGAGATTTTTTGCTAAGGTTATATTTCTTTCTCTTGAAAAGGGTGAACTCTGACCTGCAGGTACTGTCAAATAAGGCAGGGAAGATTTCTCTGTTGTGGTTGACTTTGTCTTGGTTACATTTCTTTGCAAATGTGAAGTCTGGTTGCTTTCTAAAGTATCTGAAGTTCTTTCAAATGAGGTTGCATACTTAAATTCTGAAGCTGTAAATGAAATACTCTTTGTCTGTGATAATGGATTTGTAGTACCAGTTGTTTTCATGACCGTCATTTTTGGAGTTTCTTTACTGCTCTGTGAAACATGAGATGCTGGAGATGTAAATAAAGACTTGCGTGATATATACATAGGTGTTTCTATGGTGGTAGGAGCTGAAGGTGAAGCCATATGAAACTTCAAATCAGCAACAAAAGAATCAGACGTTTTTGAAGTAATCCTAGGGAATGCAGTAGTGTCAGAAGCAATTAATAAACTGGCTGAAGAACTAGGTGGTATTTTTACAAAAGTATAAGGTGTTTTTAGGGATGTAGCATTCACTGTTGTGTTCATTATCATTGGTGCAGTGGATTGAGTGATGATTCCAGCTGACATGACTGATATTGTTTCATCTTCTGCTGAAGAACTTATCGAAGAACTCTGTTTTCCTAGAGAAACAGTAGAGATATGAGTGGTCTTAGGAGGAGGTGAAGACATGGAGACCCTACCAGACTGGCTTTCTAAAATGACCTTAGGAGTTTTAGGCATTAGTAAAGAGGGCATTATAATGGATGTGTTTAGTGCTGCTGAAAGGGAAGTACAAGAGCTAATGTTTAAAATGAATGTAGAAAAATCTGTAGAAGTTGCAAAGTCTGTAACTGGACTTTTTGAGGCTCCTTGTGCATCTAGAGATGAAACTGGTGTTTGGGTAGCAGTTATATTTCGTGTTAATGAAGATGTCCTGCTGAATATGGGAATCACTGAAAAACTTGTAGTATGAGATGTTACAGAGGATGGTTGTGATGTTGATAAGATTCTAAGTAGAGATGATGGTATTGTAAAAGAAAGATCTTTAGGAAAGAAAGTGCCTGCACTTTGTGCAACAGGCATGGTTTTCATCTCTGTGTGAGGACTTATTAGGTACTCTGTAATTTTTTCAGTGGTTGTTAATGTTGCATTTGGAGGTAATACCAATGTCCTAATAGGGAAGACTGTAGAACTAATGGTTTTCTTCGGCTTTTTAGAAATGAATGACAGTGAATAGGAATCAGTGGGGATTATGTATTTATCTTCTGTTGAGGCTGAGCTTGCTAAAAATGTATCAGAGATTGTAGGATTGGCTAGTAGAGACACTGAAAAAGTGGAAGGTTCTTTATAAATACTTTTTGAGACAACAGTGACATCTCTCATAGCTTTGGGCTTCAGGGAAGTAGTCAGAGAATGCACTGGTATTGAGACAATGTGTGTTACAGAAGGACTTGAAGAAGTTTTTATAGGGATTTGAGAAGCAACTTGAGGTGAAGATCTAGCCACTATGGGCAGAGCAGTAGAAATACTGCCTTTCATTAATGGAGATGTCTGCTTAGAAACAGTCACTGAAATTTCCACTGAAGATAAAAATGGCTTTGGAGAAAATCTAGCTAACGAACTTGTATTTAATGGTACCAGAGAAGTTTTAGACAAGGGTTTGGTTGTTTCTGAAGATGAAGATGAGATTAATTGAGGAAAACTTGTCTCAAATCTAGTTGTTTTAGGAATTTGAGGAGCTGCTGAAGTTAATGCAGAAATGGGTGTCGAGTGAACTACAGGTTGGCCAAAACCAGACATAGTTCTAACAGACAAAGTGGATACAGGAGAAGTAGGTGTACTTAATGTCAGCCGTGAACCTAGGAGAAATAGGGGTCTTGTGAAAGTTGCTCTGCCAGCCAGTAAAGCAGGCAAGGACACTTCAGAAGATATGCCTGTTCCCTTAGAATGACTTACTGAAGGACTCCTACTCCTCATAGTCCCTGCTGGCAGCTCAGAAGTGACAGAAAATGGTTTGGAGATCAAATTTGTTGAGGTAGAGGGAGCAGTTCCTAGCTGAGTGGTTGATGCTTCAAGTGGAAGTGGAACTACCCCTAGTGAACTGGGTGTTAATAATGTAGAACCTGTTGGAAGAGGACTGGCACTGAGTAAGGTTGTTGAAGTTGCTACTGGAATAGGTGAAGTTATAGATGGGGTAGAACTGACAGTATGTGATGTGACTGCTGAGGTTTGAAAAGCAGTTAGAAAATCTGTTGAAGATATGAGTTTGGAAAGGACAGAAGGGCTTGCTGTGCTGTGAGGTACACCAGAAGGCTCCACTGTACTTGATAATGAAAATGTCGAATAGGTGGCTGCATTAGATGCTTCCAGTGAATAAAAATCTGTAGTGGACTGCTCTGACATATTCATTCCTGCTGAAGTTGTGTTTGCCTTCATGGTAATTTCGGTTGTCATAGGGGTACGAGTTGACTCAGTCCCTGAAGTAACAAGAATAGGATGTTTCTCAGGAAATCTCGCTGTGGTAGTAATCACATGAGGGAATAACAATGAAGGTTTTGTTTCAATTGCTGATTCCACAGGTGTCACAGGTATACCTAAAATGAAAATGCACATTTCACTGTCTTTTGTGGATTATTGGTAAAGCAAGATATCAACATCTATGTATATTCAAGTCCCATTTAAATACTAACAAACCAGAGCATAATTTTGCTGAAAAGATAAGTTACCAATGGTTCCAGGTTGCCTGATGGCTTTGAGGAACTCAACTCACTCTCAAGAAGATTCTAATTTTCTTTGCAAATGGAGTAGCCAATTTTTATTATTACTGAAAACCTTGAATTTGCAGAGCAGTTTTGAAGCAACAAGGGAATTCTATGGAAAATTCAGTAAATCTAAAATAGTAAAAAAAATTGGCATAAGTAGTTTATAGAGTATGCTATCTTCTTTTATATCTTTGGAAGGCAATATAATATATGAGATAACTTTATACTAGCAAATATCAAAATGCAATTAATTTAAATTTGTAAAGGAAAAAATGAAGTATTAAAATGCAATAGTTGTGTTAAAAGAATGCAATATTCAAAAAATAAGCAAATAGTGGTATCTTCACACACCAGAAGTTATTAAATAGATATAAGGAAGTTGTTAGGAATGGCTCACCTACTGAAAAGTCTGAACTTTTCACCACAGCAATATTTTTTCCATTTGAGATCTTTCATATACATATGACACTCTAGCATTATATAGTCAAATCACAGTTATAGTGAGTCTAAAAACACCAAAAATGTTGAATTTCACACTATTAGATAAATGAAGGAATTCAATACAGATATTCATATGAATGTAGAAGATGTATTTTGGATGACTGGGAATGGAGCCTAGGTCCCAGAGTGAAGCTCTTCAACAGAAAGATATATTGTTAAAACATTTAATAAAAATAAAAAAATAATAAAAATAATAATAATAAATCAAAACACATCTGATTAAATCACTTCTCATTATCTGTAAAACAATTTATAAGATTAGATTAATATCATAAAATATACTTACAATCTTCTGGGTAAACACATTTAAGTGTGACCTCATCAAGGATCATGTTTTTGGGACAGTATGGCAAGCATCCTTCAACCCTTTAAAATATTGTATAGTTAATTCTAAAGCCACAGCAGAAATACAAATCAATTTTAAATTATTTCATTTTGGTAAAACGAGACATTTGAATGTCTTCCCCATCAGAGTTCTGAGAACTTTCCAGTGTAAAGATGAACACAGAATTATGAGTTATTTTAAGGTCAATGAGACAGCACAATTCTGTTTCTAAATTGTTAATAATCAATTATTTGCATATGCTGATGGATGTGATGGCTTTGGAGCATTCTGCTTCCAAACACAGGTGGAAGTTCAGGTGCCTAAGCTGAACAGATTCCAATAGGACCAAGAACTTAACTTGCAAGAGTGCTGTTTTGCCCAGATATGTTCATTTCAGATATTAAGATACTTAGACTGACTCTATAAAAAGTCTCATTCTTGTGCAGTTTCAGAGTGGAAGAGTACAGACAAATCTATATATTATCTTACCTTTTAATTATGGGGGGATTTTTAACAATAAAATCATTCAATAAGAAACCCGTGTGCCAATACAGAAAAAAATGTAAAAATAGCAAGACAGAAAATTAGTTATATTAGTAATAATCCTAACTATAGATTGCATGGGCCCATGGAGATAATCTGAAATTCAAAATATCATTTCTTTTCCACTGGATTTTGTGTCTTGAGTTTTTAGACATATTGTCCTTTGGTTTATTTATAAAAATTCACTTTCCATAGGTGCTGGGGAGATCCATGGAAACAGGAAAGCTTATTACTAAGACTAACAAACTAACAGCAGGAGGGTAAAATCTCTCCTGTCATGCCAAAGACCATCTTTTAGTGTAAAGTTCCATCCTCTCACAGGAGAGGGCGTCATTCACCCTAACTATTCCTCTAGCTTTTGGTCTCAGACTTTTAACCACCAGAAGGATTAAATCAGTTACAGTATCATGAGATACCAGTTTAGGATTTGAATATATCATATCTGCGGAAGGGAACAGAGTTCATTTCATTTAATAAATGTTAATCTAGCACTACCAGAAGCTAATCCCCTAGGCTAAATACAAACCCTTTTATTCTTTGTTCCTACTTATGTCAAAAGATCATATGTAAACAAGAATATATAACATGGAAAACAAGTGGCTTGTTGCAAATGTTTTCACACTAATTGTGAGATTTGCTATTGAAATTTGGATGACTAAAAATTAATGGACATTGCAGCTGAAGTAATTTTCAGAAAACATTCTGTATGAACATTACATGAAAAAATATAGCAGTAATATTGAGCTTAATTTGACTTACGGAGGAAGAAATTTACACGCTATTCCTTCAGGATCACTACATGTTTTAAAACAAGGATTAGCACAAGATTCATATCTCCATTCACACATCCTTCTATAAGGCACAGAGGCACTGAGTTCTGAAAAAGGAGGAGAAGGTATTATTTATTTGTTTAGTAGTCAAAAAAAATATAAATTTATAGTATTTTCTATACCCTTGGAATTTTCAGAAAAATGTAAAAGAGGAAAAACCAGTATAGAAATATTCAAGAACTTTAATAGGTGAGATTTTGTTCATTTATGTCATTTGAATAAGTATTTTAAATTCAATCAAGGTAAAAGACACTGAAACATCAAAGATACAAACAACTACTCATTTTTCACAACACATTCTGTTTAAAAAGATCAGTTAAACATAGTTAAACATAGTGAATGTACTCTTTGTTTCAAATGTGATACTGTTACTCTATTCAAGAAAAAAAAAAAGATATCTGTAGCTCAATAACAAGACATTAACATGCACTTTTTGTGACATGCCACATTTATTTTGAAAGAATAAAACAATGAAAATATAGTCAAAAAGTAAAGTGTTCTTTGTATCTGCAAAAAAAAAAATAACATTTGGATGTAGAATGGAAGACAAAGACGGAATAGTAATTAAGAACAAGATAAAAATACTTGTTACTATTGCTAATGCATGAGAAATGCTCTGAAGGCAAGAAGAAGAAACCAAACTTATCCCTGTGGATTATGCAAAATTTACCTTCAATACTAAAGCTACTTAGACGTTTGAATTCTTCTGAGTCATCGTACTTTGCCACTTTAACACCAGATGATGTGAGAATGATGAAAAAACCTTTTTTACTGTGCAGTTCAAAGGCACTGAGCCCTGGACTCCAGAGGCCTTGGTGGTGGAAAAATGTGGCTCGTCTCCGAAAGGAGGCACTTGCCTGCCACTGTTCCAGACCAATGGTTTCATTTGCATGTATGTACAGAAAGTAGTTTGGCCTTTCAGCAGATTCAAGGGAAACAAGAGACAGAGCTTCGACGAAAGAAAAAAAAAATTAATAGCAAACTTTTCATAGAAAACAGTCTGAAAGTGAAATTCAACCTATATATTGGCTACGTGGCTCCTTTTAAACACTGCTTTATAGAAAAATAAATAAATAAATAAATCTATAGTATGGAAAAGGTAGAAATGCAGGTCAAAAAGAAACTTCAAGTGATCACATAATGCAGAGTTCACCAAAGAGCTAATCAGACAAAAACTACATTCATCCTACTACTGCCAGCCTTCAAAATAATTCATAAGCAGTCTCAGCTTGGGATATGCTCAAATGGAGATAGTTTTTCCTCAGCTTTGGACATCCAACTGTTCAACTGCAATGAAACTTGTTTAGTAAGTAACATTGCAAATTCTGTAAGAGCGTGCTTTACTTCATGTCAAGCTTTTTTTACATACAGTCATATCCAGAAATACAGTAAGAAAACTTGTGGGCAAATAAAAGACTCAACCCTCTGTTTTTTCTACTCCTGCCAAAAATTGGAAGTGAAGAAAATTATCTGAGAGTTTAAGAACTTAGAATAAGGCTGACTTCAGATCTGTTTGTCACCTTGAATACAATCTAGCAATATCTTTAATCTAGATGAGCACTACCTCATCCCTCACAAATATGAAAACTGTGTACTGCACAGACATAATGAATATTTTACTTATACTTGACACTGGTTGGATAATTGGACAAGACTGAACTAATTCTTCTATTTTATATACCTTCCGTTTTTAAAATTGTAGCTAAAAACCTACATGGAAAATTGTCCACAGCTTGTGACTATAGTTTCAAATTTTATAGTAAATACAGCCCTTCTCTATGTTGACTTTTGAGGGTTTAGGATTTTGTCAAAAAATTAAATTCTGTAACTACAGAAAGCAATGAGAAAGTCAGCATTGACTTCAGTGGCACAAACTCAGTGTACGTGAAGAAAAGAAAACATATGCAGAAGGCAGAAGGTAAAATATTTAAACATCTATTTTTGGTTATATTGTTTGGATCTGTCTCTGATAAATGAAGAATAGACTTTAGGAATAGCTGTTGACCTAAGAAACGTCCTTCTACATTATACTGAGATGCCGTTCACTAATAATGCAGGAGCCAGATTGGTTGTTCTAATTTGCATGCTTTATGGTGCATTAATAGTCACAAAATAGGAGAATAGATAGAAAAGAAATGATTTTACTGGAGACAAAATTTTCTTCACTCATCTTCAGAATGGTTACTTTTTAGATACATATGCAAATTTTTCCATTTTACAGTTACACAATCTAATTACATTTTTCTCAAGAAGGAATTCTTCACTCATATTTTGCAGCATATCTAAAACAATTTCTGAAGTCAGCTTTAGAGCTGACAGGTAGGTTTTCCAATATTTTTTTCAAAAAAGTCAGTATTCCTCCTCAAAATCATAACACTTCATTGTTATTATTCCAATAACTAAAAATATCTAGACTATTTTAGGTTTAGAAGATGCAGCAAAAAAACATTCATATAGTTTGAAAAATATGTATTGACATTCACAGTAATGTTGAGAACACTTACATAAATCTTTATCTTTGAAAAGACCTGGAGTTATCATGAAACTGAAAAATACATTTCCATATGCTCCAGTTCTAGGCAGGGGAAATATCCTTCTACTAGATACATTAGCTCCTATAATTGTGTCATTTTCTCCAGAACTTGCCAAAATATAGGGTCCTTCACCAAGCCCTAAGAGAAGAAAAATCAAATAGTAAAAGAAAAAACAATCCAACTTGCATAACATACAAAACTTAAGCCTTAGCTGACATAATATATTGCCTTAAATATTTCACCTTACCTGGAATCAAATATTTTTTGAACTACAGCTCAATGCCTCAAGGTATTATGCTGGAGTAGGTCTGTATCTATCTGTTCAAGGTACTCCCTTCCTCTTTGCTTGCTTTCCAAAACACAATAGATACAAAGTGAGCATAAAGAAGTGTGGGCAGCTATCCTCATAAAATGGCACGTACAAGAAAGCGATCTGGGCTGCCTCTGTGTAGTATTTTGTCTTTCACGTGTCCTTATTTCCATATTTTGGAATATCAACACAGTAACTTTAATATTATTCCCCAAACAGACACTGAAACTACTCCAATATTTACAAGGCAATTAAAAAAGAAGGCTGTAATTGAAGTTTTGGCAGCACCCTTGCTTAAGCAGTTGTCTAGTTCATCTTCTCCCAAAGACCACTTGCTTCTGTCCCCCTACAGCCCCATTTATTATGCCATCCTAAGTACTTCAGCAGTAAACTAATCCTACTGAAAAATGACCAGCTAAATTTTCCAGTCTGGTTCAGCACATAGTCATCCAAAACTTCATGCCAATATAGCGGTGACAACAACTTCAGCTGGTACTGCTGCCAAAATGCTGCTGTCCCAACTATGCCCCAGACATCCTATAACATACCCTTAAAGCTATTTCTGCGGGGCTGGAAAGGCTCACAGGGATACACTGAGATATAACAGCATCAGTCTTTGTCACTATACCCCACTGAAAGAACCAAGAGCAGCATACTTCTAAGACCTTGCCTTGTGAGTAATAAACAAGGTTTGTAAATTTTGAGAAAGCTTTTAATCCTTTAATCCAGTGAGAAGACTGAACCCCTTTCCTAACCTAGAACATCTGCTTTCTGATATGACTCTTCTAAGAGGGAAGAACTTATCTTAATAACAAGATTTGGCTTTGCTAGAAGTTAAACACCATTTTCTGAAGCAAACTACAAGAAAATAACTAGTGTTTTTATAATGAAGCTATGCTGGAGGTCGTATGCACTGGAAGCTCACAAACTTGCCACAAAGTGATCCCTTTTATGGAAGTGGCAAGTCAATTACTGACTCTACCCTAAATCATGGGATGTTCATCCCCACGTACTAACAAACATTTTGCCTGTGACTACAGCAAAAGCAGGACTGAGCTGTAACTGAGAAAGTTTCCACAAAGATTCAACAGTTTGACATCATGCAGAACAAAAAAGAATCAGAGGAAGAGCCATCCCACACACCAGAAGGTGTTTTGATGGCATTCAATGGTCAACACGTGCCATCCTTGATTTTCTTACTACTTTTTAAGTAAGACAAAATTCCACATTGCAAGGAATATAGTAGAAAGCCAGGTATACCTAGCAGTATCTAAATTCTGCTAATGTAGTGGGTTGGACTCTCTAAAGCAGAAAAGCATTGTCTACTGTATGATGCTCATTACAGGATGCAAGTTGCTAAAAAGGATGTATCGAAAGTCACATTTGTGTGATTGCAGTTAGCCAATTTTCCCTTCTTTTTTAATATCTCACTTCCTACAAACGCTTGAACGGTATCCAAATCTAAGAAGGGATGCCACAGGAAGTTTATTACACGAATACTACTCTCATTCTAAGGAGTTAGTTACTTTACGGTACAGGAGTTAGTTACTTTATGGTAGAGTACTTGTGAGACCTGTGCAGAAAATCATGTATCCTACCAATTTCAAAATGTAATAGGTCTCAGTTTTGAATTCTGGAGCACAAGCACAAGCTAACTTCCTTCTAGAGCTTCTCCCTGACTTCCAAAATGTGCTGCATGGCACAGCAATCCACCCACATGCTGCAAATGTTGAGGTTATAAACTGAGACATCAGGGAGTACTAAGATTATTTAACACAGCTGGGTCACTGACCTTCACCCGTTAAAAGTAGAAGCAAATCAGTTATAACTACACATGCCAAGTCAAAGAATCATCCCACCAGTTGGTTCAACCGAATTCTTAATTGAACTAGAGCAAACTCTTTTATATGTCAATATAAGAAGGAAAATCCAAAGAAAACAAGCCAATTTAGAATAAAACCCAATAGCATAAGTTAATAAGTGTGACAAATATTCATAAAATATGAGGGTTTTCTTTTTTTTTTTTCTAAAAATCCTATCAGATTAATTATGATGATTAATCTTAACTCAGTATCATCAGAGATGCATTATGTCTACACCACTCCTTTCTGGATAAAAAGACTTAAATTTCACAACACCAAAGGTAATTAGTTCAGTGGGGTGAAAATTCAAATGGTAATAACCATGTATAACTATGTTAGATGCACAACAATGTGTCAATATTTGAATCCCTTACTAATGTGAGATTATCTGGTTTTATTCACATTGGTCAAATCCCAAATAGTATATGAGATACTGCACAGAAAAAATAAAATAAAATAAAATAAAATAAGCTTAAAAAAAAAACACAGCATTTTTAGATACCTATAGAAGAACTGAATGGAAGAAACACACACAAAAAAAATAATAACAGGAATCGTGGGTGTCCTTAATCATCAACCAAATCTTTCATGTTTTAACATCTCACATGCAATATCCAGTTTCCATATATTTTATTTTGTTCTCACAGATATTGTAGCACTACAGCAGTAAACAGACAGTGGCAAAAAGTAATTTTGTGCAGATTCATCCTGTGAAACTGAAGAATACAAGGGATGTGTTCATACAAGCACTTGCCTCCAGTGATACTTTACTGTGTCTGCCTAAGTGGAGGAAAACACCTTTGTTACTAATCAGAGGTTATGTTGCAAACAATAGTCAGTATAGTGACATAATGATGTTAAATGAGCAAGGAATATGTGGCAAATGACATATTTGTCACCTCTTCTATCTAATGGATCTGAAGGTCCAGAGAACTCAAGTGATTGTGACTATGTAATCCTACCCAGGGAACAGGGAGCACAGAAATGAGATAACCTCCAACACTGCTGCAGCTTACAGAGACTCTTCTCAGCGCGAGCTATAACTAGTTTTGTTTTCTGTGTGCAGTGTATCATATTTCATCCGAGATTCCAGATGTGTGTTTTTACTTACAAGTAAGTTGTTTGTTTCCATGCTCCCACTGTCTCTGGACATACAGCAGAAAGACTCATGGAGACTTGCTTTGCTAACTTGCTGAGCTCACTGATCTCATATACCCAAATCAAGAATCCAAACAAATAAATAAATAAACCAATAGATAAATCATAACAACTAAAGAGATATAAACTAAATCACAACAGCTAAAGAGAGATATTACCAAACTAAATGTTTTTCAGGTTCAGTCTGAGTGAACCAATATAGACAAGTGTGTCTTGGGTTTTTGTTTTTAAAAGAGAAACAAAATAATAGGTGGGGAGAAAAGTATTTCAAAATAGCATAGTACAGAAAGAAAGATGATAAACAGTTTGTCAAAAACACCTTCCATATTCTAGAGTGGTCAATGTGAGAAATGATTGGGTTTTTAGTCAATGGCCTGCAACTAAGTGCTTTATAAAAACAGATTTGATGTTGTAATCAGGGAATACAGATTTGTTTCTAGCACATAGCTAGGTGGTATACTAGCAAACATGAAGCCTATGTATTTTCATCAAGGTATATAAATACCAGGATGAATCAAAGAGAGTAATATTCAGTACTACATACCTCGATTGTAATATTCACAGTCATAAGCTAAAAGAAAAAGAAAACAAGGATATTATTACTACAAATTAACAACACAGTTCATGCTTACCTTCACCCTAAAAATGTAAAATTCACTTTCATCGGAGGAAGTTTCATTTTCTGTAATGTATTTCAACTAGTGACTTTATTTCCTCTGGCTTTTATTCAGTGACATAGAGCATATTTGAACAGATGTGCCAGGACAGCAGACCGGAAGCACTAATTATTCTATAGCTAAGAACTCTTCCCACTGTCAGGGAAAAGTAGAACAGATTGAACGTCTTTGCTACCCCACACAGAATCCTGGGCATTCCCCACATGTGGTATGCCTGTGCCTTTCCAACAGCCTCTGAGCACAACCAGTCCTCTAAGGAGAGTATATTCAGGTGTTTAGCAGCTAACACACAGGTCACTTTTAAAAATGTGAAGTGTATTTATTATCCACCTTCTTCTGTTAAATTTTTAATTTTGGGAAGATAAAAGCCAAAGATGTCCCTTTCTCTGAGTGGGCTCTGGTGTGAGGCCAGCCCAGGTACATACCACAGAGAGAGGGAGATCGCCAGTGTATCACCGCTCCTTGCTGGCAGCACTTGTGGGCATAAGCTGCAATACTGGTACACAAACATTCACAGTCTCCACCAAGATTGCAGTTACATGTGTCTGTATGACAGTTTTTGACAAAAGAAGTCACATCAATCTGGAAAAAAGGAAGGGGGAGGTGGGGAGAGAGAGCAGGTGACTTTATTGCATGAGCTGTACAAATTCCTGTTGCACAATTTTCAGCAGGAATGCTACTTCTGGAAGGATTGTCTGAAGTAGTTTACCACAAATATAAGATATTTTCTAAGGTTTGGATACAATCTTTTACAAAAACTGCACTGTGAATGACCATTTTGTACCTACCTTACAGACCAAAAGAAAAAATTATTAACAAGTATGACTGTCTACACTTTCTATTTGTTGACTCTGAAGAGCATGTTGAATGTGACAGTTCTGTGTTTTCATAAAGCAAATGCTGCCACCTATAGCCATCCTGTTAGTTTTGCATGAAGAACAGCAAAATCAGAGCTGCAACTGATGATTGAGTAATTAAAGTAGCAATTTGTAGAGGGGCTTTTGGTCAGGAAAATAAAGCTTGAGCACTTGGTGACATTTTGCAGAAATATATTTCTACATTTATCAAGTTTTTAATATAATTTGTCCAAAAATCTTCATTAGTTCAGACACTCACTTCGCCACTCTAAAATCCTACTGCAGTCCCAAATTTAATAGCATGATACTGATACAGTATTTCTTGGATTTAAATCACCTTTTTTGTAATATCGAGCTAGATCTCAAAAAAAAAAAAAAGTGTTCTTTTTCAACACATAGGAACTTTAAAACAATGTATTTCTTCAGTTTAGAATCATTTATAGACTCTAATCTAGCTCAGCTGTAGAGCACTCCAGTGGCACTCATCAGATTACCCAAATACCACCACAGCAACAAGGCAGCACTTATCTAACATTGAGACAGCTTCTCAGCTGGCAGTTGCTAGATGCCAGCAGAGATAAGATGACCATTTTTCTGCCTTTAGTGCTTGGAGAGAGATGCCATTTTGCTTTCACTCTTTTTCTTATTTTGAAAACCAGTGGGTCAGGGACATGAGCATTAGCTCCGTTGAAAATGGCTATAGTAGCTCAGCAGGAATCGCAAATCAGCAGACTGGCTCCAGAGTTCAACCTGTCTCCCATTCGCAGAACAGCATCTCTCCATTTTGTGACAAGCTGGGAGGCTAGGGTCAAAGCTCCTGCTGAGTTCAGGAGTTATGAGGAAGACCTTTCTTTCTGCAAGCGTCAGGGCTCCCCTCAGGCCCTGCTGAGCTCAGTGCTCAGCCGGGCAATTGCAATCCATCAGTCGCTGCCAGCCAGAGATGCAAGATTTTGTCTCCCTGAAAACGGGGTTTTCCAGCCTATGCTGAACCCACAGGCCACCTGTCCTAGAGAAGGAGCTTGTCCCCATGCACAGTAGCATCCTCCACTGCCCACACAACAGGAGTGACTGCAAGAGCACGGCTCCATGCACCTCCTGAGACCCACATCTACACCTTCTGTTCCTCCCAGGCCTCCAGTGTCTGTCTCTGCTTGGATATATTTTTTTCCTTGGAACCACTTTCCCTGCCGGTGCAGCCAGTAGTTAGGCAGGTAGGAAGTCACAGTACCTTTCAAAAGAGCAGTATTTTTCCCATGCTAATGAAGAGGTTGTAAAAACACCTGAAAGATGTTTACTTTACAACCTGTCTCATACAAGATGGATATGTGCATATGAAAATACCTGACAACTGATTAAATGCCATGTTTTGCACCTGACATGAATTTCTTAATATCATTATGCTAAGTTCTTGGAATAATACTTGAAAATGTTAATCACAACATGGGTAAGATACTGGAAATGAATGTTCAAGAGAAAATGTCTTTAAGAGTTATTATAATACAGCTCCTTAAAAACTCTCAAAAGTTCCATTTTTATTTATTACTTTCCACTTTGAAAATACACTCATCACTGTGTTCTCAGGCACATGCTCAAAAAATTCTTCACATAGTAACCAAAGTCAACATTAATAAATTTCCTGGGTTAAGCTACTGCAACCTCCTCTTCAGGCAAATTCCTAACCATGTTGATATCAAACTTCAGTCCTGAAAGTCAGGAGGTTCAGCTGAGACATCTAACGATCTCATTTAGTATCAATAGTCATAAGGAAAACAAGAGACTGAAACAAAATGTCATAGTGGGTCTTGCCTGCACAGGTGTTAAGAAGCACCTCCAATTACTGAATACCTTTGGGTGGCTAAAATCAGAAAGAGGCATAATTGTACAGAGCACATCATGTGTTGATAAAGGGTGAACTATGATGGAATAAAAGATTCCCGCACAAGCTGTTGTCATCCCCATCTTGTCTAGACTGAACTTAAGGACATTCTTGCAACTCAAGTTCCAAGCTCAGCCAGGTGTTGAGGAAACAAGGACACCATACTGCAGAGTTTTGATAAAAAGCAGATGATAAGCTGTCAGCAAATTAAAAATACCGACAGCTCTGAAGTTAAAATCTCGCTTTCTCATATTTCTTTCTATATTGAGCAGAACAGTTAACAAAATAAAACCATTTTAGATAAGCTGGAGGCACATTACACAAACGTTTATTTTAGAAACCCATGATATACACAAAAGCCTTTAAAATGCAGTTACCTATATAAATAAAAGATATAAATAAAACCTAAAGAGAACAGAACTCTGATTGTCCTGTCTACTAACTCACGACTCCCAGTTACCACCATAATGTTTAGGCTCCAGTTTTGATAGGAACAAGGAGCTCTGCTCAAACATAGCCCACCCACATAGTTGCAGGGCTCTACTAAGTATCCTCCATGGCATTCAGGCAGAGGGGAATGGCAAAAAGAAATTAATTACTGGAATTTTAATGTTTTCCTATTTGAGAGCAAATCTGGGTTATTTAATAAACTTACCACATTGCGACAAGGTGCGAAAACATCACTGTATAAAACTGAGCATTCCTTTTTGGCATAAGGGAACTTGCTCTGATGTACCTCACATGGTCTTAGTGTTTCATTTGGGCTCTTGCACTTAAAAGCAAACAAAACCATCACAAACATTTTACACAAAGATGTGTTTACCATGGACTCAGGTACACTATATGCATCATATATTTCAATACTTGCATACTCAGAAAACTCATATAATGTTTACCTGCTATTTTCTCTATCTTCTTCTTTCCCTGATTTGTTGTTATAATTGAAAACATTTGAACAAAACAGAATCTTTGTGTTTTGTTCTGAAGTACTAAAATGTTCCTGCTGTCTGCTCAGTGTATGAAGACAAAATGTTTTCTTTGTGACACACTATAATCATTACCAGAGCAACCAACTGTAACATCACAAACAAATACGTGGTCCAAATCCATCCCTGGTGGTTTTGCACTGACTTTAAATGGAGGCACACTACAGATGGCTTTAGCCCTGTAAGTTCAAATAAAGAAGCAGCGGTAGGAAGAGAGCAACACATAAAAAAATAGAGTCAAAGATCATCACGATAACTCAAAAGGGATGAGATACAGCTCCCTCTCTTTAAGTCTCTCTTCAAGAAGAAAAACAAATGAACAGAAAAATATAACCAAAATGACACTCAGCTCAGAAAACACAAGTTCATCTGAAAGCATACTCCCTTGGTGCAGCAGAGAAGCCCAGGAGACGGCAGTGATGGACCTGTAGGCAGAGTTGGGGTGTTGTGGCACAGCCTCGGCTGCAGAGCAGTTGCCCAGTGGCTGCCCTCCCGTGCGGGTGCTCCGATAGTGCTGTGTGGGGATGTGCTGCCACTCCCCGGAGGGAGAAACCCTGGAAGCGTCCCACACGCCTCACCGTGCCAATGCCGGCATGTTTGCCAGAAGCAGAGTTGGGTTGTAGGCCTCCAGCTACCAAATACGCCTTTCCAGTGTTTAGATTATGCAGAAAGGATGACCAGGATACCTCTCTGCAAAGGCCAGAGGTCCTTTCTGAAAAATGTCCTAATGACGCCTACTGCGAAGGCAGATGCGGTGCCAAGACTGGCTGAGCACAGGCTGCCTACTAGGCCAGTAACGAATTCAGGTCCTCCGTGCTCTGGCAGCCACAGAGACCGGATGATTATACGAGATTTTACAAAAATATATGGCCTCAAAAAGGCAAGTGCAAGTTTGGGTTGGTTAAGCAAAGGTCATAAAACTCCAGAAGTTCGTGTTAGGTTCAAGTTGCGCAAACACTGTGCCATTTATTAAAGCAACCACTGAACCCACTGAACAGAGAAATTGAAAAAAAAATAATATATATATATATATGGGATTGGAACCAAAAAGATATTTTTAAAATTTTTACGGAATAAAACCCAAAGCCTTCCAGTTACGCTTGCTTCTTCAAGTATTTTTTTCAAAGGGAAGAGAGCGAGTGGAGAGCTAGGCTCTGGGACCCCTCCTCGTACCCTGCTAACCCTGGCTCTGAGTCATCAACACAGTGCCCAGCCAAGACGAACACTTTCAGTGCTCACTGTGTAGGAGCCAACACATTTCCCTTGCTTGGTCACAGGATTAAAAGATTTTATGTGGTGTAATATAGATCCAAAAGGAGAGATTGAGGGAGAAAAACCTCAAAGGCTTTCTTCCAAAGCAGAAGAGATATCATATTCTTTCATGAGGTGAGAGATTCTGGTTCAATTTCCTTCTCTGAGTCAGGGAGAGAACAGATTAAAAACTGGGTCTTGCAGGCATCCTAAGGGAGTGTTTTACAAATACTGATTTATCAGGAGGTTCACAATGCTATAAAACCTTTCTCCTTCTCAGCACAAATGAATAAAATACCTATTCTCCTGTGTTATAAAACACAGTTGCACAGTTGCTCTCTCCAGCCTCCTCCCTCCTCCTCTGAAATCTACTGGGTTGTGCCTGATGCTGTTCTTGACTTTTCTCTCCCACCACTTCACCACTGCTGCTTCATCAGTTTGCTTTCTGATTACAAACTATAACCAAAAAAGATCACTGATTGAACGTGATTGTACATTTTATAGCTTCCTTGGCATAGCTCCTCCTCTGAATTTCCATCTTGCGCTGTGGAGAAAGCCCCTCCTGCGGTCACTTGTATGCAGGCAGCCTCAGAGGGCTGATGACACCTCTTTCTCCAGTTTATTCTTTCAAATCCTGTTTGCTTTCAGTATCCAGATCTCTTCAACAACCAAGAAATTACAATTGCTTTTAAAATTGGTCTGAATCTAAATATCAAAAGCATTTTATCTAAATTTGTAGAAAACTGAAATGCAGACAGCATCATTAATTATCCAATGACAGATAGTTATCATTAATTAATAGAGGGATCAGTGTATCCTTACCTGAAAAGATTGGATGGTTTCATTTAAATTCAGTATATGTTTCTTACAATATAAGGCATTATTATCACATCTCATACCTATACACATAAAAATTCAAATGCCCTCGTGTATACTGACCATCGGTTTAGAAAATCCTTGTACTTCATGTACTAATAATGTATTCATTTATAAATTAAAATTAATGACTTTTTTTCAAAATTTTTACTGGACACGGAACTTACCTGTCCTAATATCCAGCTGTCTCCAAACACCTGTGCATTTCTCACCTCCATGTTGTTGGATGTAGTCAGATCATTTGAAGTGTATTTGTCAAAATTTCCACACAAACCTGCCAGTTTCCCCTAAATGAGAAGGATTTATTTTTTAAAAATACTGATAGTCAGTAATCAGTATGGAGTATATATGTGGAGTAAAATGTTCTTAAACTGAAAAAGGTGAATCCAACTCTGACTTACACTTGGAAAATATCTGATATTATGCTATGCTTACAGTAACCGATTGCAAATAACTTTCAATAGAAATTTCTTCATGTTTCCCAGAACTTGCTCTAACTACAAAGTAAGAACTTAGTAATATTTTCTTCTGAAAGCTTAGTACTACATCCAATCCAGAAGTCAAAAGTTCAGGTGAATTACCTTGTAATTTTGCAGCCTGACTAGTTGTTATGATTAAAACTTGCTGCCTCTAATTTTAGATCACTTAGCAAGAACATTCATAACAGCAGTTATGAAAGAGACAGCTGCAACATTCTTGTGTTTAGGGAAGTGCTGCTGATGAACATACATATATGCATACATGCACATATAGATACATACAGAAAAAGATTCTTCTGCATAATAGTACAATGTGGAGCTGGATTTCTGAGGTGCTGCAGCTCACTCTAATTATTTTTTCCATAATGACTGCTGCAGACTTTATCTTACTAAACTAGAGCCTAAGGAAAAAACAGCTGCTAGAAACAGAAGGAACTTGAAGTATTTGTGCATCTGCATGCAACTTTTAGACCTTAGCCCCTTGTTAGCTTACTGTAAAATAGAAAAAGAATTTTTCATCATTATTATTATTATGTGTATCGACGGTTGGTAAATCAGCAAGCAAGCATCTTATGGCTATTGAGAAAAAAGCCTACAATAATGTTGCTTTAAAATAAGATTAGATGGTTATTGTAACTTTGACCTACACTTCAAAATACCTGATACTGTTTTCTAGCATGGTGCGCTTTCTCTTCTTTTACTGGAAACTGTTCCCTCTCAGTACATGCACTCATAGCTGAGATGGAGCAGGGATGTAATTATTGAAAGTGCAGATTAAGTTACTTCATCAGAACTCATGGATTGAGCTGCAGATGCACCAAGGCATATAGATGATGATGTAGAAAAGGACAAGGGAAGAACAACCGGAAAGATAAAGAGCCTCATATTCTTCCCTGCATCATTACCTAACCCTGTCACAGTATGCTTACGAGGTTTAAGTGTAAGTTCTTGTCTAGATCCTTTCCCATATTACATTTTTTTTAATTGATACCCAAGATGCGACACGATCTGTTCATCTCAGCAGCCTCTACTACATCTCAGGGTGCAGTTCCACCATCAGCCTAATGCAATCGGTGCTACAAACCTGTTTTCTTCCGTGTTGCTAGCTATGCATTTCCTGCGCTTCTTTTTCACTATATTCAGCAATTACAAAAACATGCACATAACTAGGTAACTCAAAACAAATCCTCTTTTCCCACCCCAAATTAACTTTGAGTCAGAGCTGAATCACTTGCATTGCAAGGTTGCAATGTGTGGAACATCAGAGTAAACACGCATATAGGAACAACCCCTTCTCTTCAGGACTTCAGTCATTAAATCACATCCTCAGGCACTTCTTACCCGTGAAATGCTAGCAGCTGAACACCATGTTAAACAGCTATATCAGTAATACAAGAAGATATCACACTAGTAACAATGAGAACTACACAAAATCTCAGTTGCTTTTTTTTTGTCTCACCTTCCATCGAGGTCCGACTTTAATATGCATCATGGTCTTCTTATCCCACAGAATTGTAATGTCCTGTTCTGGAAAGTGTATCACAGTATAATATCCAGCCTTCCACAGCTGATAGTTAGATTTGTTTTCCTGTCCCCTTAAGGCATTCTGACAGAAATGAATATTTATTAATATCTAATAAAGTAACTCTACCAAGGTATGCAGTCAATTAAGAATGTAAAGTGTATAGCGAAGAATATTTTACCTGTAGCATATAACTTAATCAATACTGTTACTAGAAAGGTTGTTTAATACTTCAATATTCTGCCTTTTGGATCATTCAAGTTTGCTTTTATTAGATATTTGGTCTCTCTTCAAAAAAACAAACGGAGAGAAACAAATAAATGCCAGTATGGTTTGACTCCTTGAGGCTTTTGAGCAGTCTTCTTTGTGAGACAAATAGAACTCAGAGAAAAAAATGATAAAGTAAGATTTTTCCTGGGAGCTGCTGTGTATTTGAGGCCTAGGCACTTGTGCTGCATTAACTCAGATTGAGAGATATTTTCCAAAAATATGCTCCTTTAGAGTTGTAACTTTAAAACACTTATCTTAAAAAGCAACCCAAAAAGGAAAGAAAATAACTAACCTGCTTCTCAGAAGGTTCACTGAAATAAATCTCAGTGTCTCCAACAGCGATGAAAATATTCTTTGAGCAAACAATATCATTATCAAAGCACTTTTTGTTCTGAGCAATTATAGATATGTTTGAGTTATCTGTGCTCTGCAACACGAAGAAGAAATCATTTTACTGATAGATACAATTGCATTTCATTCCTACAGATTTATTCCAGCCTCATAATCAAAAAAAAAAAAAAGTTGAATACCTTTGTGTTTTCACATCTTAGAAATTAAATTCAAGAAAAAACACAAATCAAGGAACTTCATTTTTAAATTCAAAACTGAACCTTCAAGAAACTTGGACTTTGGATTTAAGCACAAAAAACCATTATGTTCAGCTGTGAGTCCTCTTTCTGAGGACTTCACAAACTCATAGGATCAACCTATCCCTAAACTAAGAGTCTAGTTTAGTCTTGTAAAATGTGCTCATACATGGAATCCAATACTTACTGCACAGTCTGGTTGTCAAAATTGAGACATGCTATAAAAAGAGCTTTATTTTTAAACCAAGGTACTTGAGACCAAGCTGTTCATATTTTTAAAGCCAAGAAACCTACCATCAGTCAGTAGTAGATAAAACAATTTTCATACAACCATCTATGAAAATGCACGAAACTGTGAGTCATACTCAACATTACTGGAGTGGGAAATCATTTCTGATTTTTTTTTTTTTTAAACATTTAGAGGTATTGTCTTCTCTGTTGTGTTGACTGTTTGGCTTCCTGGTACCTCAAATTCAAATATAATCCATGCTGCCCTCCCAAGCCCATATCCATTGGCTGTCCAGCCTGCAAATTAATTTTGCATTCTCAGCACATAAAATCACTTTCGTGATCTCACTCAACATATCAGTTCATTCACCTGCAGCTTCTGCAGCTCCTTCATACCCCCTCCCCCAAGGGAAACACACATCCATGCTGTAATTCACCATGATAGGGTTGGTATTAGAACAAAGGAGACCAGTGGTATTATCAGCGTTGATAACACTGCCACAAATAAAAATCAAGTTATTATTACTGTTACCATTTTTTCTTCTTTTATTTCACTTCTGTACCAACCCTTGCAGGACAACAAGAAACAGTAGCTATAGAACAGACTCAAGAGGGTTATCCATAAAGACCATATAACCATTTATAACCATGAAAGCCAGTAACAGTGCTTCTGAAATCAGCTCAATTTATGATCAAATTGAGTCCCACAGTCCTTACAGACCTGTGACAGACATGAAATAAAAATTCTTGGAGGTCGCAAGCTCTATATAAGAGCACTGAGTCATTCAGTCACATATGAGACACTTGACTAGTGCTGGAAACAAAAAGATGTTTAAACTTCTCTTCTTACTCCCACCCTCCTTTAACCTCTCTTTGAGAACACGACTAGCTAGAACTAATTGCAGATGCTAATGAGCACAGTGGGCAAGATGGGAATGGTGGCTCCCAGCAGCTTGCCAGTGCCAGGAACTCTTGGTTCCCAGCGATGCTCTTGGAGAGCTCCACTCAACCACAAGGGGAGGGACCCCTGCCCTTGCCCTGTACCCTCAGCACCTCTTCCCAGAGCTTTGCTCCCTTCCTTTGGCAGTGTACCCCAAAAGGTGCAGGGAGCATACCCCTAACTAATCCCTGCCTGTCTTACCCATATTTGTTCTGCACTCATCAGAGTTCAAAAATAAAAACTATATCAGCAATTTTTCCTTCCCAGTGAGAAACAGTGCATACAGAAAATACACCTGCTGCAGGAAGTGGCTTTTTTTTTTTCCCCCTTTAATAAAAATCAAGGTGACCAAGCTGTTTTAAAGAACGCTTTCAAACCAAAGCCACAAAAGAAACAGACTAAAAAAAATCCTAGATGATGGTAAGTGTAGAGGTATTTTTGTTGCCACACAGAGGAAGTGCTCTACAGCTTTGCAGCCCTGAGTCTAGCATGGTCCACAAGCCAGCAGATGATGCTGCTTGGCGTAGAGAAAACTACAGCAAGTGTGAGTGGATGCAATGAACATGAGATCCAGTAGATGCCAACGAGCTTTGTTACCATAACACCAGGGTGTAAGAAACAAGTGGGTGGTGTGTGCCAGCAATCAGCTGGGAACACAGTGATTAAGGTGGGCTAAGCAGGGACTAGATGCCAGTGGTGAGGGGCCGCAGGAAAGCAGCTCTGCTCTTCACCATTTAGCAAGGAAGCACAGCTCAAAAGTACTGGGAGCTTTGGCGTAGAGTGAAGTTCATCTGTCCTGTCCTGTGGTAAAGTTGTTTTAGGTTGCACTCGGAATAATATTGCTCGCTACCTTTTTGGGAAATACACTATGTTTTAATTAAGTCAGGCTTGCTGCTGGAGCCAGTCCAGTAATTATTCCCCTCTGAGTCAGATAACAGCCCAGAGCATTTTGGGATTTATTGGAGGCGATGTGGTAAATTAAAAAGGAGACAAACTCATTAGTTTGGTAGATAGGATGCAAGTCGATACCTTCTATGCTGGCCAAGGGAAAAGTGAACAAGGAAGCTACCCCCCTGCCATGAGTCAGTTCAGAAAGGGGCTTAGCTTGCAGTCTGTGGGTCTAATTGATGCCTGGAACATTACGGGCTGTTTTCATTGCAAAGTTCATTCCTCTTCAGTTAGCTTAGCCTCAGTAAAAGGGGGTACTCTGAGTTAATGGGGAAGCAATGTCTTCACTGTAAGGAAAGAGATGGAGGGTTTTATTTTAAATAAGGATTGTTAATTCAGGCTAATTATCCCACAGTAAAAATACACCTTTTTTGGCAATGAAGACAAGTTCTTGGAGCAGCATCGGGTAACTGTACTCGCTATGCTAATCATAACTGCTGCCTGTGCCTTCTGACAGTCCAGGCCAATCCCTTCAGCAGAACAGCATCAACATACTCGAGTCAGAAGTTTTTGTGTATGGTTGGGATTTGAGCCAAGGGCAAAAGTTGAGTTATATTTCAAGTTAACTCTGCATCAGAGAGAAGCCTGGAGACAGGGAGTGTTTTGCTGACCAAAGCCAGAACAGGGAGTCCTGAAGACATGTGAAGTACTTCCTTACTTGTAGGACTTCATGTTGGTGTTAAATTACTGGAAATGGTGCAGGATGGAAATGCAGTTCAATAGAACTATGCGTAAACAGACATTTAAGAAAAAAAGGTTTACATTAAATACTGAATCTTCTGTACTTTCTCTCTTTCCAATTGAATCTTAGACCTAAACCCAAATTTAAAAACAGTTCTCTCTTATGGTTCAAACCTTTCAAGACAAGATTTCCTTTACTTACGCACCCTTGCCATTCTCTCCATACACCTCAGTAAAAATGGTTCTTTTCCCACCCATGCAATACGATTCAAATTCAAAGTTGATTACACCATTACTACAATGGACTTCAAATTAGTCTATAGCTGCTGTATGAGCAGCCTCTGCTATCAGCAAGGAAGAAAAGTGTGGTTGAAATACAGTGCTTAACTATTGCCAATGCAGAAGAAACAACAAGGACTATTTAGATAAAGTGAGGATTGTCTTTTACTGTTTAAGACAGTGAGGTCTTGTGGAAATCACTGGAGCTCTTAGGGACTGTGACATTATAAGTGATAATGATCGACTTCCATCCCTCTAATCTGTGCTGGATCCACACACAGCTATGAAAACCAGCTTTTGTCAATGCTGTAGGAAGAAATGTCTGAGTGGACACTAGAAGCAGGTCTAATAAATAATAAGGTGTGTGTGTGGGGTGCTTTTCTTTCCTCTTTCTTTCCTTCTTTCTTTCTTTCTTTCTCTCTCTCTTTCTTTCTTTCTCTCTCTTACTTTCTCTCTTTCTCTCTTTCTCTCTTCCTCTCTTTCTCTTTCTCTCTCTCTCTTTTCTCTCTTTTCTTTTTTCTTCTTCTTCTTCTTTTTTTTTTTTCACAGCCTTTCGAAGGCAGAGTTGCTCTTTACCTTTTTAGGTAAAATGCACCCGACAGGGGATGTACTACAGTTCATCATGTGAAACCTACTTACGCTGACAGAAACTAGAAATAAAATGGTTTTCCCACTGCAAGAGTATCTTCCCACGTAAATTACCATATCCAGCCTGTTCCAACTTAATATCAGTTTCTTTGTGATAACATGGAGTTGCCAAGCAACAGGGAAGACAGAGTCACAGATCTGGGCAGTCAGTCAAGCGCTCATTGTCAGTCCTGCTTCTCAGAACATTCTTTTTCTAGACTTCACTGCACTTTTTTTCCATATTTCTTCCTATCCAAAAAAACATGGACCTTCTTTCCATTTTTTTAGTAGTGCTTGGGAATGCTAGGGCTTATTTTTTTTAGAAAGATACTATTTCAATATCCCAGCAGAAATTTCTATCAACCAATAACAACAGCATACTTACATAATGAAAATGAAGCCTGGGATGAGACCATTTACAGGGGGCTGTATTTATTTCTTTGAAAGGTTCATTAAAATCTCTCTAATTTGTTAGTATGAAGACTTCTTTTCCATTCTTGATATGCTGACTTCCCTTGTTTTGTGTGTTTTGTTTCCTACAATATGCTAACTTGCAAACTAGGTTGCCCACAAAAGCATCTAGGGACATACTGTAAACTGGACAGAGATAGATCAGCCCCATTTTCCTTTTGTTTTCATGACTCATTGGAGATTTTCATATACAGCCGCACACACAAATACATGCCAAAAGCTCCAAAATAATGAAAAAAAATACACATTAGTTTAAAAAGTATATATATTTTTTCTCCTTCCTGCATATTTTAAGAGAAATGCTATTAGCTCTGTTCAGTATTAAGCTTTTAGGAAACTCAGAATTAGTTTGGTGGTCGTTTAATGTGCTGTGAATTTCTTCTGAAGGAACTTAACTCTCGAAAACGTTACTTCAGCAAGCTTGATGAAAGGGGGAGTAAAGCATCTTATCCTAGGTTTAGTGAGCACTTCAGCATAAATATTAAAGTGGTTTTGGAGACCAGACATATGATTTTGTACCTGACATGATCTTTCTCTGTTAGTTTATTGTGCCATTTTCTAGGGTGGTTCATATCCAGATAATCATTTAAAATACATTAGTTATTCAAAATTCATTCACAATTGACACCAAGAAGCATCTCTGATTGGAAGGCTTTTTTCTTGTATGATGATTTCTCCTGTGCCATTTCAAAATGATATACATAAGTTCTGTATAACTATATAATACCTGCTTATCCTGAACACATTTGTACCATCAGTTTTCCCTATAGCTATTCAAATATTGGAGCAATATTGTTAAAAGTCAGCAGATGGCACTGATACACACTGTCTCAGTTTAGGAGAAAATCTGCACGAGATTTTGGATACAGTATTATAGGAAAGAGAGAAGTTGTCCTCTCACAGGAGAGAGAAAAGGAATAGTAATATTATTTATTTTCCCACTGATGTTATTTCTATATAAGTACACAAAAACACACTTTGGAACTAAGAACCTAAAAGAGCTAAACTGCTCATATACATACAAAAATTTTTAAATTCCATCAGTGTCTTCTACAGTGGCAGACTATGTGATTATTTGCACTTAAAATATGGCAAAGAAACTTGCAATGAATCTGTGCGATATGACACATTCCTGTTACTGTCATACGATTGAGTAAAGATGGAAGAGAGCAACACTAAATAGAATCACTGAAGAAAATTCAAAGGGAGAGAGATTATCCCAGCTACTGACTCACTCTCAAACTACTTCCAGATGTCTGCTAATGCATTCATGATAACTCTTTTCTATTTCTTTAAAAGAGACTTCCCAAAATTATAAACCTCAGGCAGAATGAACTCTCAACAACTCTTACTAAAGATCATTACAAGTATTTGTACATGTATACAAGCAACAGCAAAAATAGATCATCATATCAGTTTTTCTTTATTATACAGATATTTACTTGTAATTTTTATGGCAGTATAGAGTTGTTGGGTGTTCTGGGGTTTTATCAGTAATACTATTTAAATCCAAATAAATTTCATAGATCTACTGCTAATAATGTAAAGTACATAACAGGGAAAATTTTACTTGATATACTTCATAACCTTTTTTTCTAAGTCAGCGTTTCTGAATTTTTAGAAATTTGAAGAAATCAAATAGAGATAGCTGGAATGGGTTTGGTTTTTCTTTTTAATATTTTAAGAGAAATGCACTAAAGAGGTTTGAGAAAAGATCCTTTAAAACAGATTTTCTTTTGTTCCACTTATTTAGCTTTGCATGTTTATACCAGCAGACTTGGCTTTTGCACAGGTCACATTACTGCAATCCTTTTCTAATTAAAAATTAGATATTCTGAAGATTAAGGATTCGGGAACATTCAAATATTTGTTTCCAAGTGACACAGTCGGCAGCGCAAGCTGTTCTGATATATAAAACAGCAGCACAGTTGGTGATGTTATTTTTACATAGCTACATAACTATTTATTTGAGACTTATTTGTATTGTATTGGGATTGTTTTATTAATAAGTGCACAATAAATGTAAATATTTTATCACTATTCATTTGCAATGATAAAACATAATAGAACAGAAAACAGAAAAGGACAGGACATAGTGGTGATAAATTTGCCTTTTCTGATCTCTAGCAAATTATGGCAGGAACTACAAAACTGGAACTTGCAAGAAAACTTTTTATTTGCTTGTTTTTAATATAATAAATGTTAAATGTGCTTATTTACACTGCTCTAGGCTTAAGTCTTGTTTCCATACATTCAGAAACAAAAATATTCATATCCTGAACTAAACCAAAGTAAATTTAATACACACCTCTCATTGACAACAGCCAGCATCAGAGGCCATAAAACGCTAAGCAGCACCTATGGGTGACAAGCCTGAGCACCTCCCACTTCAAAGATGGCAATAGGCTTCCATTTCACTGCTGACAACGTACCATAGAGCTTCCTGAAACAGCAGCACATGATACTATTTTTTCTTCACCTTTTACTGCTCTGTCAATAGAATGCGGGCATCAACAGTCCACAAAGCGTTACCCACCAGAGGTGACCCAACTGAGGCAGCCATTCTTATGGTGATCTGACTTTTTGGGCAGCTATCAGATGATAACATTTTAGAGTTGGTATGACCAAAGAGCTGATGGATGCTGAACATAAACAGAAATCCAAGGTGAAAAGGTCACTTTCTTCAAGCTGGGTGGTTACTACATGGCAAGGCCCTCAGAAAGAGGATCTAACTTATGAGTCATACCATGCTCCTCCAAATTGCCAGCCTCATGGCAAGAAACTTTTCCCCAAGCCTTTCCTGGAAACCTTCCATGCTAATCTGCACAAATTGAAAGAAATCTTTCCTTTGTTGGAGAATAAAAGTGATTCATTCACTGCATAATTTAATGGTCTGAAGAATCAGGTGTTGGAGACAGAAAGGCATGTAGAGGTAATTGAGTCTGAAATCATTGATCTGGAGAAAATGGAACCAGAGTATAAATCCGTTGCCAACTGTAATCAAATCTTCTGCTCACAGAAGGGATAGAACAAATGGAAAAACACAGACAAGCCAACATTATCTGAGCTCTGTGCTGCCCAGCTGAAGACTAGGATGGAAAGGGATGTCTCCCACAGGGACCTGGCTATTGTCTTTTGCAGGATTTCCATAGACCCAGAAAAAAAGTGGGCATCCAGAATAGTTTCCTCTAAAATAATAGGACTGATGAAAAGCAAACTGTTGGTGTTCTTTGCAACTAGAGCAAGGCAAACAGCTCACAGTAAATAATATTTTCCCTGAATAGTAATGTCCTTTTTTGGACACTAATTTGCACAGAAACTGTCAAGAAACACATTGTTATTTCTACTCAGTTACTGTTGATATAACTTACTTGACAAGTGGTTTAGGTGGATATATTTTGGCATATCTCTTACTCATGAAAGCCTTTGATGGAAAGTGGCTTTGAGGATTAGATGGGCTAATTAAAAAAAGACATTCTGATTATAACCCCATGTTACAATTTTATTCCCTGAATAAAAGAACTTTTAGAGTCAGGTTTCCAATTTAAAACACCTATGATTTTAAATTCAATATTGTTTACCTTCCCTTTAAAATCTTCAGCCTGTTAAAAGAAAATAATTTTCTTAACTATGAACAGTTCATTTGACAATGTTGGTTAACTGTGAATCTGCAACTGTAATCCTCCTTATCAACAGCAAGCAGAATGTATTAATTTTGCCAGCAGGCTATGAGAGAGATCATGAAGATGCTACTTCAGTCTATAGGTTTGCTAATTTAATGGATCCACAGACTGTCTGACACAAATGATGTTGAAAAAAGCCACACACAAAAAATACATATATATAAATATTCAATAAGGGGAAGTGGGATAAAGGCTACTTCTGCCTCCTCAGATGTGGCAAATGAATAATTGAAGAGTGGTTGCTTTGTGTGTGGTTGCTGCAGTTTATACAGTCATCATTTAATAAATTTAGTAACCACGTTAAATATATCAGCAAGTAACAGGTAAAAGATTATCACTGCATCAAACAACCTTTGTATTAAGCCTTCTAATAAAAAGAGCATAATTTAGGAACTTCAAAATTGTCTCAAGTTATAAAAGAAGGGATATAGACAAAAGAGCTTCCTTACTGTATTCCTGAGGGCAGACCCACTATCTAACACAAGGGACACAGGATAGTCATTTGGAAAGCTGGGATACTGGTTTAGCTGATCATGTATGTTTTGTTAAACGAACTTCTTTCTCAACAAATGGGCTCCCATGTGATGACTCTTGAACCTTTTAATTGGCATTACATTCCAATTATTTGATCGAATGTCTGGTTGTTGTTTTCATAATCCTCCAACGCATTAAAACCAATGGCAACTTTGTCTTTAAAAGTACCTTCAAGGTTGCATCAAAAAGATTTAGAAAGTGACTTTAACACGGACAAACCCAGTCCCTCTAAATTCCCCCTTGGACATTTCACCAAATCAGAGAACATATAAATCTGCTTCTCAGAAGAAAACAAGTCTGAGGGACTCCAAAGTGCAAACATTTTGACCCTACAAACCTCAATAAAGAATATACTGAACTGCAGGACTGGAAACCAACAAAAAGCTAGAAAAAGACCAATGTGTATAATAGGAAGACCGCAATATTACTGTAAAAGCAGAAACTCTATGAAACACACAAGTGGAAGAAATAGATGGCAAGCACAAATAATGCTCAGTAAAAGTTTGCTAGAAAATAAGATCATTTTGTTAGGGAAAGAATGTAGCATCACCGAAGACAGAAGATAAGCAGGAAAATGTAATTAAGCAAGGTATTTACATCTTTTTAATTAGGAAATTGGTTGGCATAATTAAATCAATGAAGTATTTACATGATCCATACTGAAAAAAGAGAAATTCATTGGTCTCCTATGGTTTTCTTTTTTCCTTAGAAATTACTGAGTAAGGTTTTAAAATGTTAGAAGCGAAAATATTGATATCTTCTCTGTGAATGTCATCTATTCATACAGAAACTTTACTCCTCAGTGTGCAACGTAACTCCTAATTCCTTGTTATCATGTCATGAAACATTAGTGGCCTAATTTTCTTGATTGCATTAAATTCTTTTGGTCATTGTCTGACTGATGTATATATCTGTTGAACTAATCATAAAGGGCTTTTTCATTCACCTACTGCCACCTTAAACAAAAAGATCTGACAGATGATACTCTTGTTGAAAACAAAGTTTAAAGTTTCATAATTGGCTGAAAGATAATACTTGATTTTCCCCCCATCAGAGCACAGGAGTTCCTTATTGAAAAGTAAGGATGACTTTGTTCGGTAGAGTGCAATACAGTGTCAAATTAAAGAATTGTTCAAATATATCAGATTCATAGAGGCTAACAGCCAAATCAATTGGTGTGTGTTTGTAAAGCATGTGGGAACTGAAACTGGGGACATGGGATCCAGATGATAATTCTTAGACCCGGTTCTGTTTCAGGGAAGAATTAGTATGCTGACAAATTAATTGTAGTTATGGTTTCCCTTATTGCACTGCTATGGTACCCTTGTTTAAAGTATTTAAGATAGCAGAGATGAAAGGGTCCAGTTCTCACAGGAAAAAGATTAATAAAAGGACAAAATTATTACAGTGTTGTATATATCTATAAAATATTAGGACCACATCAACTATTTCAATTTCAGGTGTTTGGTGAGCCTTTTACACACTATTCCTAAAAATCGACCTTATAACAGCATTCCAAACTACCAGTAAACCAATTAATTTTTCACTAGTAACTATCAAATCTATGATTCTCTGTAATACCTTGCAGGTGTGCAAGTGGGGAACCTGAAGAACACAGCATATACATCAATTTATTTTTAAGTTAAAAAATACGGGTTTGTGGGACAGGTAGTATGGTTTAGGAGACAGCTCTGCCTGCCGGGATGTTAGGCGAGGCATTTAAACTTTGGCAACAACATCTACTTTCCCACCTTTCATCCGCCTTGTTTATCTGGAGAACAGACTATAAGAGACAGGGCTCTCTAGCATATATTCTGTACAAACAGATGCTCAAGGGGACTCATTATATTAATGTGAGACTACTATTTAAAAAAAACAATGCTGCACATGGCCACAATATAGAGTAGGGCAGTGATGAAAATACAGCCATGGAATCCTCTGATCTAGGAACAACAAAGCCTGTTTTGAAAGAGCAGCCTCGTCATGCAAACATGTCTGCACATATCATGTAGTTTAACCACATCACTGCATGGTATGACTGCTCACATGTATGCAGTACAGTTGCAGTGGAACTGTGTACATGGAAATAAAAGCATATATGAAATTGGAGAATGGATGATACCTTGGATTATCACTCAGGTTGCTGCTAGTAAGACACCTATTACAACTGTTTCTTGTACTTTTGCCACATAAAATTTAATTCCTGCATATTAATAGGCAATGTAGAGCCTATCTTCATGGTAGCACAGTCACGGTTATTTTTTCTAAGTGTGCACTGATCTGTATTTTTCATTGTAGAATTTTATTTTCCATTTTATCTTGTAGTGTTTTCTGCTGTAAGATATGCTGAACTTTTTGGTGGTCCATTTCTGTTTCAGCTGCTCAAGACTGTTTCTATATGATCAGCACTCTGTCTGCTCAGTCCCAACAAAACCGTTTCAAAATTGTTACTGAAGATGCTAAACAGAGGTTTCAGCATAGATCTCCATGGGATATCACCAAGTCCTCCCCATTCAAAAAAAAAAAAAAAAAAAAGAAAAAAAAAGAAAGAAAAAAAAAGGCCATTTATTCCAATCCTTTAAATTCTAACTTTTAAGTTATGTTTGAAAGAATCTTCACTCTCAACTAGTCTCTAAAAATTATTTGTTGAAATCTGTCTCCAAAATGTCTTTATGTCTAAAATACATACATATTGATCTGATCATTCTTATCCATATGTTTGTCTTCACCGAATAAGTCAGAAGATTCATCATGTGTGACACTCTTTTACAAAAAAGAGTTCAATTCTTCCCCAATATCATGTCATTTCTCTTTATTATGATTTCAATTAATTTCCTTCATATGGAAATCAGATGTATTAGTCTGTTCCTGCCAAATTCAGCTGAGGAGTTCTCTTAAAATATTTAGTTATACTACAATGTTCCATTCCTCTGATTCCAGGATTACAGATCACATAGTTCTTCAATTCTATAGTTCAGTTCCTTCAAAGCTTTTGTGTATCTCCCATGTGATCCCATCTTTTGTTTCTTTTTTTTCCCCTAAAACTTCTCCAAACTTTTCACATTTAAAAAGGAGCCCACAGATATATCACCTATTCTAGACACAATTATGTAGTGCCTGATTTGTGAAAAACATTCCTTCAATATAGATCAAGTTTTCCATATACTAAAGAGAAATGAAAGATCATGAACAAATTAGGCCATATTTTCTCACATTAGCTAAGTTGGGAGGAGGTGGGATCTGAAAAGTCTGAAAAACAGGTCTACACATAGGCAGTAATTTAGTCACTCCAGTTACCGTGTTCACCTGATGAAAGGACTGTTGACAGTGTGTCATGTGCCTTAATGATGTGACTGCCAATTCTATTCTTGGTCTCCAAATGCTCCCCATGGCTTGTTTCCAAATAGGTGTTTTCATATGTAGTAGAGTGGCAGGTGACATTTGATTGTAAAAGTAAAACATTCAAGTATCATATGAAAATTTGAAAACGCAGCCAAGATTTGTCTTACGCATCTCTCTAGCTGGATGGCATACAAAATAAGAAACAGCAACCCACTTTTTTGCCTTGTCATATGGGCAAGATTATTTCACAGTTAAAGTAATCCCTACTTTTTGCATCTTAAAGCAGTAAGGTTTGTGCAAACATTCATGTTCCTCTAAGAGTAAGAGCTTTGTTTTGAGACAATATGATATATGCCAGGAGTTTGTAATGAGGTATTCTTATAGAAAAAATCTGTGACCATATACGTTTTATTTTGCAGCTGTGAATACTCTACCAAAGTGTACATGAAATAAACTATTTTCAGTAGTCCTTGTTGAGAAACCATTCTTTTTCTTAAAGTTCGACATTTAGGGTTGACAGAAAATGAATATTCTTCTAAACGCATTACTGTAACTCAGAAGACAGACTCTTAGCCTTAATAATAGCAACAATAATAAACAATAGTGTTGTGAGAAATAGAATATATTTCTAAATGTCAGTAATGGTATTTTTAAACAAAAAAGGCTAGCAATGTACTGTAAATATGTGCTATGAAGAACATTAGCATGTAGTTGCCAGACAATCTCAATGAAGTATTTCATTATTCAATTATGAAATCATCATGCTTGATATTATTACATAAACTCCAGACCTGATGCAGAGCACATTTGAGAGATTCCAAGCAGCCTCTGAGGTCCTCATTAACCCTCTGCCAAGCAGAGTTTACAGATAATTTTTAAATAAATGTAATGATTGTACCTAGCTGTACACCAGTTTCTATAACATTATTCTTCCCTCATTGGGATGAAAACATGGATAAGGTGGAATAGAAAACTTTGATTTCTGTTCTTCTCTAGACCACATAGTTACACACCCATGTACCATTTTCAAATGAATTAGCACAAAATGTCATTTATGGAATCTTCCTTTAAACACATCTGTTTTACACCTGTTTTCTTGATGTTTGTTTCTCTATATCATCTCCTGATGTTCTAAATATTTGCTTTTTCATGGAAACTTTCAGCTGGACATATGAAAATATATGAACAATCTTCCTACCTTTAGCAAGTAAGCTTGGCAGTCACTGACATAATCATACTCCAGTCCATCAAAGGTATAATAATGTCGATCTCCATAAATAGTGCATACAGCTGGACAGGGGTAACTAGTGCAATTGAATATCCCTCTCCGACAAACACTGTAAGGAAGAGTAACAATCAGTATCTTCTCATAGCATTTTCTTTACTATTTTTCAGACCTTGAAACACAGAAATATTCTGTGGATTGCTTTTGAAATTCTTGGTGACACAGTGGAAGAAAAGTGTTGAGTATTTGGCCATCAGCACACAGATAAAGCAAGGATCCATAAGAAATTAATATAAAATCTTTAAAATGTTATGACTTATGCAAATATTTTCCATCACTGCCTCCAGTAGAGCTAAAACACTCAATCATAACATGCTCATTCATAAAACATCAATATTATATTTTTTCTTAAGAAATTTTGTTACATTTTCTAAGACGTAAACAGCACATATTCAGTGCAAAGGACCTTCAGTTGCTGCCTGTAAGATTTCAGGGTATCATACAAGTATGGAATGAGTTTAAGAAATAAATGTTCATACTTTGAGGGATTAGTTTTCCTGCCAGCTATATTCAGAGACATGCTTGAATTTGTTCAAAAGTAGCAGTACCAAAAATTATAAGAGCTTCTGGTTGTGCATATCTAAGTTTATAAGCTCAACCAATTTGTCAATAATGTCTTCAGCTAATTAAAAACTACTAGACCAAACTTTTAATATTTTGATAATTCAATGTATATTGAAGTAAAGACAGATATTTTGGCTAGCAAATTATAATGGATGAAAAATTGTTTTGTGTCAATATGAGTCAGGTTTTTCAGAAAAGATGCTGGTATTATCCCATTCTCCAGTATTAATGCTTTTTTTAAAATTTCCTTTCTATTTTTATTGCCCATTTACTTCCTTTACAGTCCCTCATGCTGAATGGTAAACTCACACTGCAAACAGTCCCATTTCCAAGGCGCAGCCTATTTACCACTGTGAGACATTTAATTTTCCTTTTTTTCTGTCTGGTTCTCTTTCCTGATAATCTATTCCCAAAACGCCAAATGTATTTTCTCTCAGAGATTACCTGATATGTGTATAAACAAACATTTGTTCTTGACGGCTTTTTAATTTCAATATCCAGTGCTTCCTTTGTAGAAGTACTCACCCAAGCCTGTCTATTCTTCCAAGACTATTATTGAGCTTAATAACAGATATTTCTTGCAACTGTTTATAAACAAGCAGATACGTTTTTGATTTTCAATGTACTCAACACATTTTCTATGCCAGTTTCAATGTGTGACTAGACTGGGATGATTTGGAAGTACGCAAAATGCATGCCACTCACCAAGTGTAACAAGGCGTAGCTATCACTTCTCCTGACAAAAATTCCCTGTCTTTCCAGGTGCATGGACAACTGTCAGGAATATAACATTTCCCTCTGTGTTCAGCCATCCTTTGAAAGAAAAGAATTATTAAGATGAAAAAATTATTAAAAGAAAAGAATTATTAAGATGAAAAAAGTAAATTCATAAGTATATCAACATAGATAAATGCCCAAATCACATCAAGGGCAACTGGCCTTGCATCCAGCCAGGGACAATTGTTTCAGCAGGAAAAGCTGCCCAGATCAAAAGGTGTCCTCTATGCACAGCTGAAGACCTCACAAAGCTCACAGTTATGGCTCCTCCTGCTACCTCAAAGACGGGATGTTGGTGTGAGGCAGCAGTTTCTCTGCAAGAGCACAGGTAGTGTAGGTACTCCTCCCTGCAAACTGCAACTGCAAAACCAAGTATCCTTCAAGCGCAGTGTTCCACCTAACTACACAACATCCTTGTGTTATGCATGCTGCTGAGGCCACAGCTGGGCTGCGCTTCCCTCTCTGCTGCTCCATTGTCCTCATGTACCAGAGAAACAGCCAGACTGGCATGCCTGCACCTCTGTCCAGAGCAGCAGTCACCCTGTTCTGAGCACAGGGGAGTGAGCCAGGCTATGGCAGCTGTTGCAGAGTTGGCAGAACGAAAGAAACACTGCTTACAAAGAGCAGTGCTGGAGGTTACCTGCCTACACCAGGGAAATGGAAACAACTAGCAAGGTTAGACCAATATGCTGGCATCTAATGCATAAAGTTGCAAGTCCAATTAGATCGTGAACAAGTGACCTGGAGATGTGGCTAACTACTTTTTGCTGTCTCCTGCTTTCCCACTATTTGGCAGCATTAACTTTTTAAAAATGATACACTGCTGGTGTTGCTCTGGAGGGGAGCACTTTCTGCAGTTGTCACTGCAACTGTTGAGAGTACAAGCAGAGGGTTTTTTCCTCAAAGTATGATCTGTAGATTGCTTCACTTGAAGCTAAAGCTGAAATTAAAAGGAATACACAGATTAGGGTTTTCTTCTCCTCATAATTAATGGTTTGCTAAGGATTAATTAGTTTCAAGTAGAGTCAAGTTAAATTTTCAGAAATATGATTAAAATGGGAAAGCACTAGAATGGATGCCTTAGGAAGGTCATTTAGAGTCTCCATGAATGGAAGTGAGTTTAAAATCTGCCAAGAATAATATAGGTACTGCTGACACTACCTGAAGGCAGGAGAATGACTTAGGTGGCCCCATGAGGTCCTTTCCAGCCTACTCTTCTCTGCTTCTGTGATTCAACAATACCCTTTTATCTCTATCTCAGTGTTAGGATAAGTTTAAGGACAGCTTTGGATGATGAAATTACTGGCATTCTCAGATCACTTCCTCATGAAATTTTGGGCTGAGCTATTCAGGTTTTATAGAACATTCCAGAGAGCTTCAGCATTTCTTATTCTTTGGACCTCTTTAATTACTAGCTAAAAGAAAAACAAGTTGTGTAAGAGCTTTAAGAATAGAAAATCTTAAAGTTGTTTTTTTTTTTAAGAGGACCATTTTTTGCATAACAGAGTTTGTCCTGCCATGTGTTTCCAAAGGAAAGGGCTTCACTACCATTCACAGTAGTGCTTAGTCATCTGGGAACATTACAAGTTTTTGGAAGGGCAATTCTAGCAGTCTCATTACACTGTGATCTGTGCACAACCAGTATACTGTCAGGGGACCATTGACTACTATTCAGGGAAATAAAATCAAATGTTGATTTAAAAAAAAAAAGTGAGCAATCCACTTGAGGTCAAATTCCAGCAATTTGCACAGCATATTTGACTCTTCAAATCTGAAAGTGCACACAGGAGGTATTGGAGGGGGGACGGGCAGGGGAAGGAGGGAGTAGTGGTAGATCCTGACAGAGACTTCACAACAAGTGTTTTTAGCTTTCATACTTTGATTTGACCCCTACAGAGCTCAGCAGACTGTTTCTGGGCAGCAAATAAAAATATGTGAGTGGAGAGAACAAAAACTTTGGCTGAGTTCAAAAGAGCAGAGAATGAATGAAGAAGAAGTGTGCAGGATCCAGCCCATACACCCTCCCTCCCTCCCTACCCCCATCAGTACCATAATCCTGACTAGAAGTCTGGGTGAGACAATTACTTGTGTACTAGGCAGGAACACAGATGGCTTACTTTATGATTTATGTCATGTTTGCTCCTACACTCATAATAACCTGTACTGAGCAAATGTTGGGAGTCATCCCCTGTCCAGACAGTCCCAAATACCAGTTAATCAGATTGTTTGAGTAAGCTGGGTATCTCATGATACTGGAATCATGGCATCAGGATGGAAAAACCATGGGACTCCATGAAAGCATGGATCCTCATACCAGCAGGAAGGAGAAAAGGACTGTCAGAGACAAAAGAGACGGACTTTTAAGTGTGACTCTATATTTTCAAAAACAGATAGAGCAATAGATAAAGCTTCAAAATTAGAGGCGTGATGCCAGTGGAATTTAAAAAGAGGAAGAATACACAGAGTCAAACTCTAAAAAAATATGCACATAACTTGTGCTACATATCATTCTGCTGAAGCTTACCCAGGGGGGCAAATACAGCCGCTGGCACAGGGTGGTGAGGGGACACAGGAGAAGTTCATGGCAAGGTTTGCACAGGAGATCCCACAATTCACACCTGCTGCCGGTAATCCAGGTGCAGGAGATCTGCAGTCATAGTAGATTTTCCCTTCTGGGCATGTGTGAACTTCAACCGTAAAATACAGGTTAAATGAGATCAACTGCTCCCTTACACTGACTATTTTCTACATGGTTTAGTTCAAAATCTATTTATTTTAATACACAGCACACAACATAGTATGTATAAGAATACATTCTGAGTAAAAGTCCATAGCTTCATTTTTATTACAGGGATATATAATGATATATGTTTTAATGTAAACCAATAAAAATATTTAATGTTAAGCATCTGTATCTATGCACCCTGGATCTAATACACAGTCCATTCTTAAAGGTCAAGTCATTATGCTTCAGGGTGGACAGGCTCTTTAGAAGTGGCAGTTTTCAATGTACTGAAATCCTTTCTGAATCCACTAGAAATTTATTTAAAATTTACTTGCTAGAAATCAAGATCCTAAAACTTACTAAACATGGATACCAAGCCTTAATTTAGGTATTCCCAAACATCCTGACCTACACCTCACATTCAAAAACAAAAAAATCCCAAGTGACAAAGAAGTACAATTTTTACTATACAGGAAAAAAAAAAAAAAGGCAACTTGTGCTACTAATCTCCTATTTTAACTATGTCATGATATTAAGTATATCAAAATTATTATAGACATGAGGGGAAAAAAAGATTATTCAGTATCAAAAACTTTCTGTGTGCAACTGTAAGAATGGACAAGACGATTTACCTGTATTTTCTGTAGTAGCTTCCATACATTTCACTGTTCCATTCAAACACTGGCTGATTAAAAGAAAAGCAAATCCATCTTTATTCTATCTTTATTCTATGGGAAAATGTACATAGCCACCACGTTTAAAAATAAATAAATACAATTTACCCCCAACTTAAACAACAGAAATCAGGGGGAGAACAATGATTAAAATCTGAAAGTGCAAGTTCTGACCAACATTTTCTTGGCTCTTCTAAACACTGATGTGTAATGAAGGCCCACATTCACAAAGGTGCTTAGGTACTATTTAATTGTCTAAGTTTCACCAAAATAAAAAATAAAGTGGGTACTTAAGTCTCTCTGGGAACATAGGACCAGGTGGTTCAGAATGCTGGCAGTGTAACACAAAACATGATCTGCCCTCGTGAATACAGAAGGCTACAGCACACCACAAAATTGCTTGTTGCAGAGAAGGTAGGATACACAGCTTTATTCTTTTGCTGGTAAAATGCAGAATAGCAGAAAAACACATTAGACAATAGACCTAGTCCACTCCCCCCCCCCCCCCTCCCTTAAATAAAATGTAAAAAACAGAGCATAGGAATCACAGAAAGTGAAACCCCCACTCTCACCTCTTCAACTGCATGATTACAAAGCTTCAGTTATAACAACTGCAAAATATGAGACCTCACCAAGAGCCAGTCTTGACACTCAGGTCCCAGACATGTTTTTAAATTAGCAGGTTGAAAGAATTCCTTGTAAAATGAACAAGTTTGACCAGGAAACCTGGGAGGTTTCCTCACTTGTTTCAGTGAGGTCAGGATTCCATCACAAATTCATAATACAAAATGACACAAATATAGCTCCCTACAAGCCTTTGTTTGAAAGACTTCCCAAGATAGAATCACATTGTTTATTCTTTGGAAACCAGCCTCACTTTGCTATCATAATGCCCCAAGTCTAAGAACAGCATTGCAGTCTTGATGCATATATTTTGAGATACTCTTTAGCCCCTGGCTTACAGAATCTTTATGGTATCCTCTTCTTAAAACAACTGAGTATACAATATAATTTATATTAAGCTACCTATCACTAAGTGTGTAAAAGAAATAAAATCTTGATACAAGAGACTTTCATTCTATGTGAAGAAAAAACAATCAAACAAACAAACAAACCTCAGGACTCTTGAGTAGCATCTGAGCTGTAATACACAAAAGATAAAACCCTTGGCACTGAAACCTACCAGGAGCCTGTTGGTGTGGGGAAGATTTCTCCAGGCTGTAGGGCTTTGCCCTTGTAATGACAACGACAGGCAGATCTGTTAAAAGAATATTTATACATATAGATACAACAGCAAAAAGAAATGGGATTTAAGGGCAATTATCAAGCTATTATGATAAGAAGGCCTTGTAATTCACTAATTCAATCTCTTTGAAGGTCCCTTCATCTGAACTATTCTATTCTATTCTATTCTATTCTATTCTATTCTATTCTATTCTATTCTATTCTATTCTATTCTATTCTATTCTATTCTATTCTATTCTATTCTATTCTATTCTATTCTATTCTATTCTATTCTATTCTATTCTATTCTATTCTATTCTATTCTATTCTATTCTATTCTATTCTATTCCATTCCATTCCATTCCATTCTATTCTATTCCATTCTATTCCATTCCATTCCATATTTTTAATTTATATTTACAATATACTTCTAAAATTAAAGGATAACACTCTAGCTGTACTGAAGTTAATGGCAATACCCCCACCATCTTCAAAAAAGCCAAGCCTTTCCTCAAGCTCCATATTATTTATTTGCTATTTCTGTGCATTACAGTCTTATAGAAAGAAGCGTTCCTCCCTAGTTATGGGAGTAGTATGGCAACATGTAGTTCTTGTTCAAAGTAGTTTAAAAATCATGGGAGAGGGGAATTGTCATAGCAAAATCCATTAACCCTGTCCTTGATAACAGCCAGATGGGACAGAAGTAGTAATAGAATTCCCTAGAAGCCGTCCAATAATATAGCAACACCTGGCTACCTCACACTCTTCAGTCATTTGAAGCAGTCTTCATCCCAACAGTATGAACTTTAGGGATCTTTCCGAAATATAAGTCACAATGAACAGCGATATCTCTGAATGATCTTGAAATTTGTATAAATATTCATTCTAATTTTAATCAGTACCTGAACTCAGTAACTACCCACGGTTGTAAGCTGCAAGCTTTAGGTACACAATTACAGAAACTATATCCTTTCATTGACTATTTCCTTCCATTTAACTGGAAATTCTTGCATTGTGAGAAAGTAAAAATACTCCTAGCCACTTTCTCCATACTATCTATGACTTTATGGATTGCTACTATGTGCATCCCTTCCAATTTTTTCTTAAGTGTTAAAAACAAGCTTTTCATGTGAAAATCCTTTCCCAAGAATTAAAAAAAGTTTCATCACCCTTCTTTAAAGCAGTATGACATATTTTCTCTGATGTTCAATAGATGGCTTTACAGACAATAGGGTATATATAGTGTATGAGGCCCCACTATTGATTAGTACATAGCAGTGTATGAAATCTTAGAACCAGAAGCATTGAATGGTTAAAGATCACCTAGTCCAAGCCTCCTGCTACAGGCAGGGACATCTTCCACCAGATCAGGTTATGCAAAGCCCCATCCAACCCGACTTCAAACACTTGCAATAACAGGGCATCCACAACCCCTCTCGGCAACCTGCTCCTGTGTCTTAGCACCCTCATTGTGATTTTTTTCCTTATATCCAATCTAAATCTTCCCTCTTTAAGTTGCCCCTTGTCCTGTCACTACAGGTCCTAGTAAAAAATATTCACGTATTGCTTGCTATCCTGTTTCTTAGGCAGTCTACACACTGAGGGAAACAGCAGAAAAACTATTTTCAATCTTGCTGGAAAGAGAAAAATGTGCCTACGCATGTATTCTATTTTAGTACGACTTACATTGATACACAAAAGTTGACCGACTCTTCAAAGTATTTCCCATCAGGACAATTGCATCCTTCTGCACAGTCATCACCACAGATATTTGCCATAGAAAGTGAAGCACAGGAGTGTTTACAAAAAGAAGAGCACTGATGATAAAGCATACCACTGTGACACATCACAGCTGGGGGGGAGAGAGAGAGAGAAGGGAAAACAGCATACTCTTAAAATGTGAAAAATAAAAAAAAAAAATACAGTATATCATGGGAGACCAAAATGGCAATGCAAAATGGTCTTTTGCTGTTCTGGGGTGAGTTAAAATGCATGAGAAAAATAAACTATTTAATTGATTTCTAAAGTTAGAAATGTTCAGGATGGCCTTATGTTAGAAAAATCCTTGGCTGGAAGTAAGTCTATTTTCTATTTCTGTGTGTGTGTTATGTGTGAGTGGTGTGTGGCTCCATTCATCCAGTAACTCAGGAGAGGAACAATGGTCCGGTTAAAACTAAGGCATTACTCTATGATTTAGAAATTTCCTCTTTCAAATCCCTGTTCTGCCACAAATATGCTGTATCCCATTTGGAAAATCCATGCCCACCCCCGGGCAGTTCCCACCACCCTGTCTCACCTTCCCTTAGGGAACAGCCCTGCTTCTGCTGCTTCCTGACACTGTTTGCTACTGACTGTAGCCTAATGTGGGCTTCCACATAGCTTACAGGTTCAAAGTTAAAAATTTAAGTTCTCTCTGTAGCCAGCAGAAAGGGACAGACACCTCTGTGAGTTAGCTCGGGGTCCCTTACTCAAATGCCTAACATAAGCATTCTCCCCCCGAGCAAGACTTTAGCCCTTGGCACAATTCTAGCTTCCACCAAAAAATCATCAATCGCTGTATTTTGTGAAGCCAGTGACAATTTAACACATTTGAAAAGAGTCTCTACTTCGCAAATATTACTCACCACAGTAAGAAATATGAGATCTGAAGTCCACGGCAATGCCGTGCTTTCCACAGACATAAGCATAGTGTGCAAGAGCATTACACAAACAGCTGCTTCCGCATTTGCAGGCATCAAAGCGGCATAGTTGGTAGTATAATGCTGGACTGATGTAGGCATGGCAGGGAGCAAAAACTTCTTGATTGATGATATCACAGTGAGAAGCATAACCAACTAAAATAATGTGACATTGTTTTAGCCAGATCCATGTTAATATAACAATTAATCAAATTAATAGCACAGAATATTAACACCAAACGTAATCAGCCAGTTGTGCAGCAAAATCTTCTATACAATGTGTTTCTGAAAAGTTCTATGATTTAAGATTGTTATTTTAAACAGCCCTCTCAACAACAAACTCCACTTAAAACAACAATTATTTAAAAAAAAAAAACAAACTTTTTTCTTCCTATAGCAATGCAGGAAATGTAAATGGCAAAATAATATATTTCAAGAGAGTTGACAAAGTCCTCCAAAGCTTGGAATATGTTTTTTCCTAATTGATGTTTCATTTAGCTTTGAAATTGGTAACGCCCATATTGTTCTTGGCATGTCAACTCAGCAAGCATTACAAAACAGAGCACAGAAGCATACAAGCCCCAAACTAGCCATATACCTTCTAGTACCAACAGACCCTGCTCCTGCCACTGGAACATACTATCATTACAGTGGTGGATTATCTCAGGAACACCATAGTGTGGATCATATTTAAACCCATTTTGCTGCTAAAAGAGTGTCCCTAACCTTCCTCCTCTCTGTTCATTCCTATATTACACACTGACACAAGGGTCTCTGGAGTCCATCCGTAAACAAGATTCAAGGAGTGAGTGTATGTGACTTGACTGAAAAATAGCCTGACAAAATAAGTAAACAAACAGATCATGGCAGGCCTGAAAAGATGCTTCTGCTGGCTCAGCACAGGTGGCAGCATGCAACAGCACCATGTAGCCAAGGAATGTTTTTTCCATAATCACAGGAAAATGTTTAGAAGGGACCTCAGAAGGTCATCTAGTCCACCTTCCTGCTGTAAGCAGCTTACATATATGTCAAACTCCACCTCTACTGAGGAAACACAGGACTGAAGGTAAGGCATAAAGTATCTTATATAGAGCTAACTTGGCTGACATATACTGCTTTAGAAGACAGACAATGCTGGAGGCATAAACAGTCTTATAATGCCCCAGATTCCTAAAGGTTTACGGTTATTCTGGGCTCACTCCCACTAAATATGGCCAAATCCCACATCCTTACTTCTGAAACATTAAAAACACTAAACTAAATTCTGTCAGAATTGGCAACTGCTCTCTGTTCCATTGTCTTCATTAATTGGAAAGAACAGCAACATGGAAAGGAGACAGTGAAAGTTGAACATAAAATGTGGGCATGTCAATGAGCCAAAAGCAAATCTTCAGTCAGGAATTTGAACAAATCTGCAGATCTCAGATTGTTTGTCTTGGTTTGTGTGAGAGACCGTAGATAGAGGATAAGGAAACCTTTAAATACAGCTTAGAAAAGCATGGAGAAGCCAGAGGCAGGACTTTTGGTCTGAACACCGGTTAGACAAGACACAGTCCCATTACTTTCTTTGTCAATCAGGAAACATGCATTAAAAATACCACTTAGTCTTCTTAACTGAAACAACCTGCAAGACTACAAATAGCATTCTGCCTAACATTCTGCACATATTCTAGACAGCAGAATTTAGGGCTTGTGGCCAGTATGCCCAGCATAAAATGATCAACTTACTTATTTTAGTTTACTTGCTAAATGTGTGGAAAGAAATCATCTTTATCAAAACAGAAAAAGAAAATAAAGAGTGTGCATTCAAAACTTAAGTTTTATACAAGTTTTATATTCATATACAAGTATATATTCATTAATGACTAGTAATTGTGAAACTCATTCACAGAGAAAACAAAAATGTCCCACAGAAATAAGATACAAATAATTCCAGATTCCCATGTGAAATCATACCATTTTGCTGGTTAATGTTGCAGGGATCGACTACGGGAATGTTGATAGGCACAGAACAAGCTGAAGAAACCTTCCATGCATTGGCGTGAAGTTGCGGGGTCCCTTCTATCATCCCTGCTGGAGAACTGAAAAGGAAAAGATAACACTGCAAGCATCCTGCTGGCCTTACAGACTACACATGTGAGGACGTGTACAAAGTACATCAAAAAGCTTTAGATGCATAGAGACATTGAACATTCACCATGTTAAAAGAATTTCTGTCTGTGAGGTATAAAAGAAGAGAGGATATGTGAAGTTTTTTCCTCAATATTTTGCTCATGCAAAAATACTCTTAATACTCAAAGTCTGCCCTCATTTACACTTAATGCAATTATTCTGAAATCAGTTGAAGGAGGCATTAATGAGAGAAGAATCTGGCCTTTGTTCAGTGGAATGTCAGAAAATCAACCCTTTAGCTTATTTCAGTATTCTAGGAGGGGGTTGTTTGCATTTTGATTATGTTTTTCACTACATATTTCAAAATAATTTATTATTGCTAGAAAAGTTTCATGATATAATAGCTTGGAGAACTCTGGTTAAAATGAAGTCAAAGAATAAGGAAAATGTACCCTTCTAATTAAACTATTCCTGTGGCTCAGGAATACATTTTTCCATTAGAACTTGATGTGGGGAAAACAAAATCAAGCAGTAGTAAGTGTTAATCAGGTGAGCATTCTACTAGTACTGTCATCCACTCCTTTTATCAGTGCTCATATGTTTGTTCTGATGCTTAAGGAGCAGCAGGGAGGGAAAAGAGTGCATTCAAGCAATATTGTGATCCAATAACCAATCTTCAAGCTTTCTATAACAACTTGGTTAAATGTGTTAGAATGACTTAGCCAATGAGTTTCATATTTAAAAGTGCCTAAGTTTTAATTAAGATATTTTGTATTGGTTATTTTAATAAAGTACAAGAAAATTAATGAAACAAAAATATGAGGTGATTACATTCAACAAAACTTTCACTTGTTTTTAAAAACATTCTGAATGTACTGTATGTAACTTACAGAAAATCATCTCTTAAATTCCCGTTGTAAGTTCCACATAGTCCCAGTGTTCTTCTTTTCCAGCTGACATCAACTTGAACATAGATTCTCTCTCCATCTTTAGCAAACAGTATCTTCAAACCAAACGTAGTTTTTAGTTGAACAAAGAAAGAAGATATATTCTGAATTTCAATAGCCCCTGCAAATAGCAAAATAAAATAAGAGCAGTCACTGAAATCCATTTCCAGATTCTACATTCATCCCTAAAATAAAATAGATTATGTACAACCTCACCTGTAGCCAAATAACCTTGCACATTCTCTATCTAAAATTATAAGACTACAAATCTTTTTCATTAGCAACACAAATCAGGTATTACAACTACTGTCAACAGTAAAAAATCTCACCTTTCTGTACCTGCGAGTTATCCAGAGAAACCACATGCACTTTTTTTTTTTTTTTTTTTTTTTTTACAAAAAGCAATGCAACAGCATGCCTCTGGTAATGAGAAGACAAGACAAGAAACCACTTGTTCCTTAGCCTTCAGGGATGTTATAAGATAAATTAACAGATGTCTGTAAAGTTCATTGCAATCTTCGGATAGAAGGTACTCTCTTACTGCTATTGATATGACATCAGTATATCTCATACATACACATACATACTTGGATTGTATGTGAACTAAGGCCCTATCAAATTCCCAGCTCTCCTTCCTAGCAAATCCATAATGCGAGGAAATGGAAATTTCACGGTCACAGCATTCATGTGTTACACATTGTTTGGCTACTTGCAGCTGCAGACTTAAATCAGGTCTGTCTTCACAGCAGCCTCTACACACAGAGACATACAGACAGTGAAGATAAAATGCTTATGTGAGCTGATAAGTCTTAACAGATACAGCCAATTATCAAGAATGTGACACTAAAACATTTATCATAGGTGGTATTTTTCATAGACTGTGAAAAGGGACAAGTCAATAGGGACTGATTAGGAAGATATGAAATGATATTACCAACAAAATTATGAAGCAGAACTTTTGATATAACTAAAAGTAGAACTGAGCTGTGAAACTCTTTGTCATAGGATGCTGTGAATGCCAAAAGCAAAACTATGACTAGTAAAATCCAATGAAGTAAAGAAATAGTTGCAGCCAACAGCTCAGAACTCCCTAAGCTCCTGACTGCCAGAGGCTGGGAAAGGACTGGTATAGTATCACCAGTAAGAACTTATTACTGATCATTTTGAGATACAAAATTTAGCTATATCATTCCCACCTTCAATGCTTGATTTTATAACATCCTTTCAAGGTAAATTTATCTTACTATCCTTTTCAAAAATGTGAAGAAACCTGCCTGAAATCACCAGTCAGCATTGAAAGCAACATAGACCCCTTTGAGTGCATGGATTCTATTCCATGCAATTTATTCCAAAAAACTTCAATCGAGCTCCACCTTAACATCAACCTTTTAACTTTCAACCTCTCTTCTGTTTTTTTTGTGTTTTTTTTTTTTTTTCTTACCTCCTCCCCCCTAAACAGACACAAACCAGATGAGTAGAATTTCTAGGTACTCTGCAAGATAAGAAATGCAAAGAAAGGAGGGTGTAGTTTCACAAGGTGAAATGGTATGTTTCTGGAACCAATACAAAGGTTATTAAAAGTAAGTGATTGTACTTTTCATATGTTATCTTTGAAGAAATACCTTTTCTGATAGACAGATATAATTAAAAAGCTTTGGAGAATATAAAAGAAGAAATGTGAATCCTGATAAAACTCTACTCAATTTATTTCTTACCATTAAGGTTAAAAGCTTGATTAGGACCAGTTTGGACTTGACCATTTCTTGTAAGAGTTACTTGTTTGCTCACATCATCTTCAAGAACTAGTGTTATAGACTCAATGCAGGCATGATCAAAGTTCTAAGCAGAAACAAATTTCACCATCAGAAAGAGAGCAAAGACAATATTAGCATGGAAAGCAAAAGCAAACAAATGGGAGAAAACAGTTGCATAAAAAGAAAATGACAGAACTGTCATCAGGTAAATCAGGTGTAAACTATTATTCATAGCATTAAACTGAGTACCCAAAATTAAATGCAGAACTTAGTAAAACATGGATGTAAGAATGAGATGAGCTCATTTTAGCTATTATGGCAGTCTAATAGTAAGCAGACAGAGATCCCCAAGAATTGATACTGGGTTCACAAGACCACACCTGCACTTCCACCCTCGTTTCTCTTCATTGCTGGATTACCCTATGTCAGCAAAATTCTGACCACATCTGGGCTAAGCTGGTGCAACCAGAGCCCAAATGTAGCACTGCAGTAGAAAGAAACTATTGCACTTCTGGAGGTGCTTCTCTTCCTCCTTGAAACATAGTCATGACCTCTGACTGCAGACAAAAGGATATAATTTCTCCAGAATTATACTAAAATAATTTATAAATGTGTGACTATCAAAAAATGATGACATATAAACTAACACCCATCGTTTTAAAGTGCTGTACAAGCAGAATTTATGAAACCATTTACAGGACAAATGGTGACACATAGCCAACTAAAACCAACTTTTTTTCTCCTGGGCCTCTATGTTTTCACACTGGAACTTTTTAAGTTGCCTAGAGTTGTGCTAAAGGTCATTTTCAGTAGCAGCCTTATCTCTCAGTGGCTACCTAACCAACTGTATCATACTTGAGGTCACCTGAAATGTAGAAACAGGAATCTCAACACCTATGCAGAAGAAGATACGTACAGAAAAGCAGAGACACGAGCACACAGGCTGCTGTGAGGCAGTCTCAGAGTCCTTTCCCCTAACAGCCAGTTGACTAAAAATGTCTTTAAATCAAGTCTCACAAATAAGTACTTTTTATAAGCACATCTATTCATAAGACCTGTCATTGAATATCTGCCAAAATGCTTTCAAATAAATATGTATGGTGCTTAGTCTTTTCAACAATTTTCTAAAAGGAATGGTTCCAACAATGTAAATATGCTGTAACATAAAAAATATGTATCTAAAGCTATAAAAAAAATCTCTTGCCTAATTGTCAGTGTATTAAGCATGCTCCATACAGTCAGCAAAAGCTGTTCTAAGGCTTCATGCAGCTGTTTGTACTGTAAACATAGAAACATATATTTATTTAATGTGCATAAATTAGTAACTCTTTAGACTTAATCCTTCAAAAGTTGTCATTGCTTTTACAAAGGACAGTAAAACATGTAGCAGTTTGACAACTTAAAAAAAGCTGTGAAAAGGTTTCAAATTATGATATTTTTCTGTTACCATAATCTGCTAGCTTACAGTAGCACCTTTACAAAAGTAAATACATACGAAATATATAACCACATGTTTGTTATGGAAGTTCAATAACAGTGTGACTTACCTGTCCACAAGGTGCTTTCTGTAAAGTGATTGTGAATTTGTTTTTCCCAGTGCCTTTTACCAAAATGTACTGGCAAATCCCAAGAAAGGTAAAATGACGTCCATCAAATGTTGTGAAATGAGAGTTACCTGTGATGGAGCATTCGGCTTGAGAGAAAAAGAATAAATAAGAACGTTCACTGACATAAGAAGTTATTATCATTCTGTAAATGAGAAATATAATGTAATTTAAAAAAAAAAAAAAAAACTCTCCCCTTATTTTTTGGCACATAATCCAGTCTAGCTTTAATCTTTATAGCTGTTACAGCATTTGGAAGTGAAATATGTTATAGACACTTATTTCTATTTTAGGTATGTTGCACGTACCCATTCGCAGCTTTGGTTCTAACTAGAGTGAGATATGAGTCACAGATTGTCTAGAATACATGAAAAGAGATAATTAAAAAACAGCTTTTTCTTTGTTACAACTCTGAAGTTTCCTGGAATCTTCTTCATCTTTTGGCATGATTGAATGTAAAGGAGAGAACAAGCTTCTTTCTCCTCCCTCAGAGGGAGCCTGTTACTGCAGGCATGGAGATGCCGTGTCTGAATATGGGGGCTGTCCTGAATTCCAGGTGAGCAGAGGACACTCTCTGTCCTCAGGGTGCATCTATATTCATGCTTCAGTTCAGATCAGGAGTGCACTGTTGAAGCAAGTCCCCAGCACATACACACCAACCTTGGTTCAGTTCATGGGGCCACAGCCGAGCACATCTAACCCTCTCCCAATGTTAATAAGCATTCAGTCCCTAGGATAAGACTAATCATAACCAATCCCTTGCAGGCACACACAACAAATACAAAAAAAAAAAAAAAAAAATTTTATGGAGTGGTTCTAAGTGTCAGCTTTTTTACTCTACAGATCCACCCTGTAAAGCTTTTTTTTTTTTTTCTAGCACCAGCTAAGCCTTTTTTACTACCTCATTCAAAAGGGTTTCCTTAATTTGTAAAAAAAAATAATAATATATCTTTCAGAAGTTTCATAGCATAATCTTGTGTAAAGTACAGAACTGACAAGGGAGTTTCACTACTTGACTAATTCATGTTTGTCTGAGTAACTCATTACAGAGGCATGCAGTCTTTAAAGATGATGATCGAGACATGAACTGCTGTTACAAGGGAGACAAGATAGCATTCTGAGCATCAGAATAATGCTCTTCTTGTTCTCTGCACTACAGCTGCATCTAGAAGTGAGAACATCCTTAAACATGGCCCACTGTACAGATAGTGTGGTGCCTGTCTGTGGAATAAGGTGCCTGTCCCCAAGCACTTAAGAGTGCAAGTAAGAGATAGAAGAGAAAAGGTGAATGTAACACACTGAGTTATGGAACCAAATGGGAAAAAGCACGGTGAGTACTGTCAGGCAGTTAACAGCTTTGCCTCAGCTTGCCCAGTGCTGCTGGGCATGTGTCTGCTAAATCTTTCTTAAAATCGCATCCCAAACCCTTAGACTGTATTTGAATCTGTTGTCTTTTGAAAAGTTTGTCTCCTATGTTCACTGAGGAGAGAAAGGAATCTTTAAGTATATACCTGGGCAATCATGATCGGTACAGTTCCAAATGCCACCAGTGCAAATACTAAAAAGAAAAATCACAAAATACAGAAATTCACTGTTTTGATATTTAGCAAAAAGAGCAGCTTTGAGGTAGTTAACAGGTCTTGAATTCACTGTTTCCATAGAATAGTCTGTGTATTTTGGTAATACACAGAGCTCAGACTGTAAAGCACAAACACTAACTATTTAAATTTTAAGTGTGACTATCATGTTAAACATGTCACACAAGTGTGACTATCATGTAAAACTAACTACAGGCTACAGTCACAGACAGAGGAACCACAAACATGAGGCTTTCACATACCAATTACTACATTCTTGTTCAATTTTTGAGCCTACAGGGAAGGCAGTTCCATGATAAGTACAAGGACAATTTGACACGGAGATACAAGTTCCATTTTCCATAATGAGACCTATTGGGATGGAAGTTTATAATTGAGATCAAAAACAAGTTAGTGGACTCCAGATCACTGCTGTTCCCCCATCTGACTCAAATATTCAAATATGCAAGAAGGTGAGCTCATCAGTCTTAGCCAGGGATCAACATGAAGAGTTACCTAGTGAATGCAGATGGCTCAGAGCAATCAATGGTATAGCTCTCTCAAAGCAGTTTTCACTCTGAATGGTTGCTCTATGAAAAATATCTGCCTGAAGTGTGTAAAACTGTACAGAGTCAAAAATACAAAGATTCTGAGATCTTATAATCTTTAATCCTCCCAGAATAGGACTGTTCATAGTCCAGTCCCTACTTTTTGTTTAGTACAGAACAAAGGAAGATTTCTTGTACAGAGTGTAAGATACATTCTGTTTAAAGAAAACCTCAGTAGGTTTAGGAATCATTCAAATAAAGTGGATTAAATTTATGCTATCCCTCATTGTAGAGAGCATTAGTTATGGCTCCAGGTTTTAACTGATATTTCATCCTAAACCACAGTGACTAGATAAATGTTTAGAACACAGTAAAAGGCAGAATCACAGTGAGAGTAACAACAGCTAAAGCAGAAATTACAATATTCATATTTTCTAGCTTTTAACTTTAAGCATAGTCTATTTAGACAACTATATTATTATGCTGCATGGTATCTTTAAACATATTTTTCACATAAAATTAATGGTACTTACCATCTGGACAGTAACAGCCATCTAAACAGTGCAAGTTGCTGCCAAGACAATCTTTTTCAAAGGTGCAGGTTGGTGGACAACAACTGATACAATCACGGTGTACAAAGCTGTCTTCACACGTCTCAGCTAGGAAAAAAAAAAAAAGAACATTATTACATTGCACATTAGTGTAATTTCTCTTTCCGTACTGGAGAACTCCTATTTATCTGAATAAACAGTAGTGCAACACTTCTGGTATAGGTAATTATTCAGATCAGGTACAATGGATTGTTTGGAGAAACTGTAACAGATGAACTGTGACGAATCTCTCATCATAGTATTTCTATGTATTCTAGTATTTCATAGTATACTATGACAATGTCATAGTATTTAAATCTATTTATCAAATTCTTACATCACTTCTCCACTAGAAGTTATAATTTCTGTGACAGGGGAACGTGTGCTCATATCTCAACTAGTTGACAGTCCTGTGGATGAGACTGAACTGCATTTCATGGGTGGTGGTGATGACTAGAAGGAGCTGGATTCACTGTATTCATTCTGTTATAGAGCCACTAGAGGCTGAAAGGTCAGCTGGGAAGAAGAGCAACATCAGATCTCAAAAGATGTTTTTTCTTCCTCCTAGAATATGATCAGCATACATGAAGTTTCAAGCAATCTGCACAAACATGAATTTTAAATGGATCTGCATCAGATCACAATGGAATTAAAATATTCCTCTAGCAAATCATTTACCTCATTTTTCACCAGCAATAGTGAAGCTGGATGATCTACTTGGGTATCAGGTTTGAGTCCTATAGTAACAAATGTTGTCAAGATGGAATTATTTGAAATGGCTATGTGGGGTATTTCAAAGGTCACACGATATGCTTTATTAAAGAGTCTTACTACAGGCAGGAAAATCATCCCTCCAATCCCGCACAGGGGACCCAGCATGAGAGCATGCTCGAGCGTACTCTGTCACAGCTCTGCAGTATGTTTCATCATCATCCACTCTGAAATAATAAAACAAGGGAGCAATCACCAAACTCAAATCCCATCTACAAATTTCTGCCACCAAACACTGCTCAGGATAGTTCAGTCAGCTGAGGCCGCTCAGCTATAGAGGCATACTTAGCGAAAATGCTGTGAAAAGGGATGAGCTATACTGAATACACTACTGTGTTTTTATCAGTTGATCTCACAAAAACTTTTTTCATGTTAACTTTACCACAATGAACAAAAACAGTAATTTATTACAAAATAAGACAAAAAAAATATGCTTACGGTGAAAGAGAAACATGACCTTGTCATGAAGATGTCAAGATCTATGTCTTGGGCTCTCTCCTTCCTGCATGACGTGGAAACTCTGACCTACACTGATAAGAGACATTCTGGGCCAAGTAACAAGTTCAAGTTTCTGATTTATAGTCAGTCCTTGAGCTTAGGTGAGGAGAACCCTGTTGGTAGACTCCTGACCTTGTGCTGAAGTGCTTGGCACCAGAAGCATAATCCACCAGACATTGTAGACGATTTCAAGGAGTTACAGTGCAACCTTGAACAAAGTCATTATCTCTGCCTTAGTCTGTGCAGAAGAAGCTGGACAGTGCACTTTTGCCAGGATCAAGTAAAGAGACATTCACCAATATTTAGGTAACCTCAAATTTTATTCAGATTCAAATCACATAAGGCAAGACACTACCATTTTTTTTACTGTGAAAGTTCAACAACTCCTGTCACTCGCTGTGAAGGACCTGATGACAAAATGAACTAGTCACAGCAAGACATTTCTAGTAAAGCATGACCAGGACAGATTAGCTGAGTTTGTCTTTCAGCACAAAAGATCAAGCTTCCAAAATTAATGTTCTTGAGAATATAGTAAATAGTGTTTGTATTCTGCTTTCATCACATCTGTTACCAAATCAAACAGCACTATATTCTTCAGGACAGTGATCAGAATCTCTCCCAATTCTCCTTATCTAATCCAATTAAATGGGTCTTAATAGAAAGAATACTTGGCATATACAGTGGCCCCACAAGAAACATTGTAAACTTACACTAAGACACAAGAAGAGAGGTCTCTTTTATAAACAAAATAAGCCTAAATTAATGAGGTTCTCAGACACAGAAACTTTCTTCAAGGTTTTTAACATTCACACAATTCATATCAACACACACATGCAATTTGACAAAAATCAAATCCTCCATAACATCATGACACTGATTCAATGCCACATTTGAAAATTTGATTTTCATTGTTCTTCCTTTGCTCCTTAACATCATGACACTGATTCAATATCACATTTGAAAATTTCCTTTTCATTATTCTTCTTTTGCTAAGGAAGAGGCACAATAAACTCCTGAGTTATGAAGAGGCAGCTCAGCCCTTCTCTTAGCAAAATCAACGTACAGATCATCAACTTCAGGAAGCACACTTTGGAGATTTGCTTACAAACCCATATTCTTCCATTCTGACTTGGTAGCAAAACAGAAAATCAAAAATTCATTGAAAATGAACTAACAAGTTGTAATGGATACTTCTAAATGATTCTTAGTCTTGTGAATTTTTCTGTATACTTTTGATTAAATTGATGATCCTCTGAGAAAGCCACCATAGTATCTGGTATAATTCCTGCTATTACTTCTTAGTTATAAAACCTTTTCTAAAAAGGAAGTTATACATTGCTCAGTTTTGTTCAGTTACACTCTGGAGAACCTGTTTAGCTTGAATGACTGACATTAACTAAACAGGAGTCTGGAGCTAAGGGAAAAATACCAGGTTGCGTATAACACAAGCAACTGAGGATATGTAATTCCCACCAAAGCCAGTGACGGCTGAACTTTTAACATCTCTGAATTTACATAAACAAAGCAATTTTGAAAAAGTCTACTGAGTTAAATGACTTCGTAGTTGAAAGGTTACTCTGCTATATTTTTATCAGAAAAATAGTACAACTGTGTCAGACAAATGGACTTACTCTTCCAGTATCATTGACATTTCCCCCTGTAGATTTTCCCAATCTCTGTGTATTTTTGACTCAAGACTTCCAGATATAGGTATATTGTGTGTGTGTGGTTAGCAACTCTCTCTTCTGTCGTTAGTGATTCTCCATAGATTTCTTTCCCAAGCATTTGTCTAGTCTTTCCTTGAATCTATGTAAACCTTTAGCAATCAAATTATTCCTTGGCAGGGACAAAGGTTGTGTGTCCTCTGGTTCCACAGTAAATCACCCACTGAGCGAAACCCCATCTCTTTCGCTTTGAACTCATTTCCTACTAACTTCACTCAATACTGCTCAATTCTTGTCTGAATAGAGAGAGTGAGCATTCATTTCAAGCATCAAAAATAAATATACAAGAACTCCATTCTTACCTGCAAAGATCATTCATACAGCTAGAAATATAAGAATATGGATCTATGCTTTCATGACAGCTGAAAAAAGGAAACTGTAGGAATATTTGGCACTTGAAGAATATGTCCTGCACATTGAGGAGAAACACAAAACAATAGTTAGCAAATACTTTCTGAATGAGCATAATTGTTTTTAGATTTGTTGAGCTAATACAGGGTCCCTTATATTCCCATTAAAACCTGAGAATCTCACAGTCCTGTTTTATTATTATGTCTTGTTTATTGTACTTCCTAAAATTTGTCCTCTCTGTCTGCAGTGTCTTGACCGCATACTGCTGCTGCACAGAGCTGGGATGGCAGACTGAAAACTGATGACAACAACAACAAATAAAAAAAAAAAGGCATTTAATGCCAATCCAGGAGCTGAGTATGGTACTTCTGCAATATTTCACAATTTCTAAAATAATGAGGTGTAAGATTCAGTTCAGGAAACTGAACCCAGGAGTAATGCAGCAATAAAGAGCTCTGTCAGCAGACTTGTACCACTTGGCACATCCTATCTGAACATTTGTACTCTTAAGCTAAACTTCTGAAGAAATCTTCAGATATTCCCTAGCAACAGCCCTGATCTGAACCTTCTCAAAGCCTCAACGAATTTGAGGTTTTTTTTCAGTGTGGTGCATATGGCTAGATTCTTGTACTGTCACTAGGTAGTGAAGATGAAAAAAAAATCATTACATGATTAATTTACCTCAGTGGATTTTTCATCAGCTGAGCAAGGACTGGAAAAATCTGAGGCAGTAGGTACACAAGCTGCATCATCTGGGGTTTGCACAGCCCAGCTATTTGCAAATTCAGCAATGTCTTCTGTATGTTCATCTACTGCATGAAAAGAACACCCAGAAAAAAGGTTGTCAACACAAGCACGAAAGGCATCTTGGAAATTTCTGAAAGTTTTAAAATATATTCATTACTTCAGATACAGATATGTTCAGAGTAGTGGAAGTGTAGAAAATTTTTATTTTTCCTTTTTAACTACAGGTAATATTTTATACCACATTTAAATGAAACAACAAAAAAAATAACATAATTACTGACAATTTTGTAACAAAAATTCAAAGAAGGACTGCAATGAATACCTAAGAAAGAATGCATTTATTTAAAATAATTTAAAGCTTTCATCATATTTAACAAAGCTCGGTTAGCACTATTATCTCACTCCTTTTCCCCTAGTGCAGAAAAGCCCTAAAACAAACACAATGCCCAGTTCTCCTTATAGCATGAGCAAGGGAGAATGAATGAATGTGATGCATAATTGGAAGTCATGGCAACAGGCAAAGAACATATACACAAGAACATACAAGAAAGTTGGCAGTAGAGGAACAGACCACAAATTTCCATATTTTTGCAGCAAGAACTAAATATTACATTTTCTGTATGTTCTTAGCTATGCTAAAAAGTGTGTATGGCCTCCACTTTGAAGAACCTTCCTGTAATTAGTATCTATGCTATGGTGATCTATACCAATGCATGGTTAGGAGATAGGATATTGGAAAGAAATCAGCTACAGTTTGTTTTGTATTGTTTTGTTTTCACAGGACTGTGTTATCCAAAACTTAATAATCTTCTTCCAGGACAAGTACAAAGTTGGACACTCTAGAATATGGAAAACTCCAAAACACAATAATCAGGTGTTTGTACTTGGATCTCCACAAATAAACAAAGCTAATATCCTAACCACCAATATGATTTACTTAAGAAGCAGGGAGAGTTAAAACTTTTCTTCCTCTCTGACAAAAGAGCTCTTTTACACAGAAAACACTTCACAAACATAAAAGGCTTTTTTTTTATGTTGTTGTTGTTTGATTGATTGTTTTTATCAAGAAGTAAACCTGTTGGCATAATTCTGGTTCTGCAAACACATTTTAAAATGTTTTATTTTCATTTTGACATAGCTTGAAAAATCAGTTCTGTCTTAAAAAAATGCCACAAAATAAAATATTTGTCTTTTAAATAGTTTTATGCTCAGATACAGTCTCATATATCAAAGCAATGCAAAGATGCCGTTAAAGATGAAGATTAAGGAAACAGAAAAGGAGCCGATTTTTTTAAAATATGCTTTGAAATGGAGTATAACACGTCTCAGCACCTTCTTTATTTGCAGCAATACAAATACAGGGCATTCAGACTGTAAGACTCAGGCTAGATGTACAAACTTCCCTTACACTACTGTGGGAGTAGGTTAGCTGGGGGAGATAAATCATCATCCTGGGTGATTAATGACATTTGGAAACACTTAGAAAAAAGTTGCTGCTTAGAAGCAACTTGAATTAGCAGTATATTCTTGTGAAGATAGCAGAACTTCTTGCTTTGTGTTCGCACAGAGTCAAGGCACCATGTTATACAACTGGTTCAAGGTTAAAGTGATTCACAGTGCTCTGGATGGTATGCTACAATAATACTGTCATTTCTGACAATGCAAAATACTAAAAGAAATGACAACAGAAAAAAAAACATAGCTCTGCAAATGAAGAAAGCTAACAGCTGCCCTACTTCAAATCTTTTATAAAATACATTTAAAGATACTGAAATTATTACTTTCGAAGAGATTGTGTGAATTTCTGTGAATTGTAAATCTTCCCTGAACTCCATTTTTGTCCATTATTTTAGATCAACATTTTTAACTAGTTATTAAAAATACTATACCCTGGTGCGCAGAAGTTAATGTATGAAACAGGGAACATACTTCTGTCATGGTAGAAGACAAGAGGAATTTATATTGGGAAGATTTTTAAAGACTATGCAAAGATACGTAGACTGCTTCTTCCCTTAGTAAGAAAGTCAAAAACCTCCTACCCATTAACCATAATGAATAATGCAAAACAGCGGAGGGAAAACAGTTACTGTGAGGTAACCTTTGCGATTTAATGATCTGCAGGGACGTGGGACTTGATTTTCTCAGTAATTAACAGTAATAACAAGACAGTCCCATCTTTATTTCTACCAGACTGAGTAAAGGATTTCTCATATTCCCAAGCTTGCTCTTTTTTTGTATTAGATGTGAGTAGAACAAAAGTCTCTATAGACTACTCCCTATATAGAACTACAAAGACTACAGAATACTCTTATCAACTTAGCAAATCACCTCTTCCTCAGACACAGCATTGGGCAACTCCTAATTCTACAGGGTAATAAGAGACCCATAGCACAACATACCAACAGAGAGATATGAGGAACTTTCTGGAAAGAGCTTTAAAAATTTACATATTTCAACTCATATTTTTATGATGGTAATGTAAACAAATGACTCAAGATTGTGTTTTTTCCAAATATTAATATTTTGGCTTTTTGCTCCTTCTCCCTCCATCCTTAAACATAGAGAAAACCACAAGCATTTGTTTATTTATTTATAATTTGAAGGGACTTTCATCAGCTAAGATAAACATACCCTGAGTGCTTTGCTGAGCAAGAAAAGGCTTAAGCATACATATAAATACTTTCTTGAACTGTTTTTTTTTTCCCCCTTAACATTTTTAATGGCATTGAAGAGTAGAGATATTCTATTTTCTACTGAAATAAGATCTCTGTCTTTTTACATGATATTTTTAAAATGAACATTGAAGCTGTTTAGAAAAGGTAAGCATTTCTAAGCTATTTACTTACTATTTTGCAGTATCAGGTCATCATATTTATTGCCATTAAAATTTCCACAGAGGCCACAAGATTTCCCTTTATGATCTTCTGTCAGTTTAATATAAATACCAGAGTTTCCATCCCAAGCAAGAGAAAAACCAAAGGTAGTTTTCACCAGAATATAGTCAGCCAATCTCTCAACGAAAACATTTCCAACTGTCTGAGGCAACATTAATCTGCAAAAATAAACAGCCTACTTCAAAGAGCTCAGATGAGATGAAGTTAGTGATAGAAAAATACCACATAAAATATCACCTTCTAACTCACTACACCCTTTTTTTTCCAGTTGTATACAGTCTCTTAATGGCCTCAAGTTGCACCAGGAGAGAGGTTCATGTTAGAAATGAGGAGACGTTTCTTCTCAGAAAGAGTAGTTAAGCATTGGAGCGGGTTGCCCAGGGAGGCAGTGGAGTCACCATCCCTGGGGGTGTTTAAGGAAAGGCTGGACATGGTGCTTAAGGACATGATTTAGTGGGTGATATTGGTGGTAGGAGGATGGTTGGCCAAGATGTTCTTGGAGGTCTTTTCCAACCTTAATGATTCTATGATTCTTTGTTGCATTTTTACCATGTTCTTTTCTATTTGCTTCTCTGCATTGATCATCAAAAGTGACTGCTTTTCTACTGTATACATCTATCAGTTGTACTAATTCTAAGCCTGAAAGAATCTTCTTTTCAAAGCCCAGAAGGGGCACCTTAAAGAGCACATGACTTCATGAGCATGCTGTGTTGCCACAAGGAGCTCTGTGACACTACTAACAATGTTCCTGGTGTGGTGAACACCAGCAGCCCTTCTGGGCAGAAGATGGATCATCAGATTAGATGTATGCCAATGGAGAAACTTACAGTACAGAAAATACTTTTGACCAAAAAAAGTACATCCTCTTCCTTCGGCCACTGACCATTGGAAAAAAATATTTCAGTATGATTTAATCCTAATCTTCCAAAATTGCTTCTGTTGGGATGAAGACAGATGGCACAGTAGCCATCAGTCTCAGATGTTATAGTATTATTACATCAAAGGTAATCTAATCTAATCACCTTCTAAGGTGATACAAAAAAACACGTCTTTACAAGTCTTTGAAATTTTCTGTACTTTATCTAACAGTAAAAAAATACTTATGATAGCCTTGTACTCATTTATTTATTTATTTATTTATTTTAAAAGGGTATATTTGAGGGTTTGATGTACCTCAGAAATGTGGAGTTTTTGCCCAAAAGGGCCAAAGAAGACTTAAGATCTTTGATTCAATTAGTTCAGGCTTATTCATAAGAAGGTTGTGTGTTGAATTCAGTATAGCTGCACACCAAGCGTAAATAAAGACTACCTTGTTCAAAATTGTATCAGGATGCACCAAAGATTAACTAGATTAGTGTGGTGTAGACCTTGTCTATACAAAATTTAGATGGTTAATCCTGAGGTCAGAGCTGAGAAGTTGAACACAAGGTTCATGAGGAGCACATGCTACCTTCATTCATGTATTACATGAACAGCATTACGTCTTTTCACACTAGCACTCTATCAGTCCCAATATAGAATATCCAGGGATCAGTAAAAATATATAGCAAATTATTTTCTCTGGTTGATGTCAAAAGCATTAATTTCCCAAACTTCACATTGTCTTTCCGCAATAAAATATTTGAAACCATCACTTACCTTTTTCCTTCTTTTCTTACTTCATGTCCTGAAATAACTATTTCTTCTTGGTTTGAAAAAAATAAGCTGACTGACCTCTGACAAGAATATACTGAACCATAGCAGTCAGGACTGTTATGAACCTTAGAGGGGAAGAATACACACACAGTTAGAATAAATGTTTATTCTCAACAATTTCATGCAAGTTTTCGTAAAGTCATATATGATAATTTATTTTTCTGTACATGAATCACTGAAAGAATTTTAGAGAGAAATATTTAAAACGTAAAAAGGTCATACTTACAAACATATGCAAAAATACGTTCATGCTACTCAGTACTACTAAGAAACACAGCAAGTGCTTAACAGCACAAAGCATCACAAGTTAGTGGCTTAAACACTGTGTGAAATACTCAGGTAGTTTACATAGATGAACTTCATAGACACCATAGTGAGCTGTTTTATCACTGCCAGTGTAGGAGCTTGTTATTTGCACCTAGACACCCCTACTGCTCATTTTCTAGAGGTCTAGAGAGGACTACTGTGCAATACAAAAGCTCAGCATAGTGCCAGCATTCTCCGAGCCAGCTGAGACTGGCATCAGCTGATCCAGCATGCCCTCCTGAACCACTCAGGATTTGTTGAGATTTTGGAGTGCTCCCACAGATTACTGCAGGCATCTAACATAAACACATCTGTTAAAACCCATTTTGCATTAGTTTCTCAGCATCAATGGAGAAGTGTAGGTTCTTCCAAAGTCTGCCTGTCCCCATTGTACATAGATAGGGTAGTGAGTCAGGGTGCTGCCTTAAATCTGACATCAGCTTCCCCAGTTTCAGCACAGAAAGGATCACTCAACCAGAGAGAGATCTGCAAAATAGTGTCTCACAACTATTGGCAATATGTGACTTCCATGACTGCCCACTACTAGGGGTGTTAAGCAAATCTCAGATGTGTACTTCTAGAAAAGAAAAACGTGCAACTCCTATCTCAGTGAGCCTACAGATTTATGGCAATGAAGTAATCTCAAAACAAAAATAATGTTTTATCAGAACTAGGAATAGGCCAGCATGCCTCCTTTTTATAGCTTGCAGAAAGGATGCTACCTTTGCAGTCGGGCTTCCTTTCCATTCCCAGCCATCAGCCATGGCAGAGCATGACTCCTGCCTTGCAAGAATGTCTGTATCCCCAGAGACAACAGGGCTTTTGTTGGCCAGGGTGCACTCTCAGGACATGAAAACCTCAGGTTAACTCTGACTGATGATAGGAATGCAGGTCTCCAACTTTCTGTGCATATGCTTTACCCATTTAATCACTACTACACAGTTTTGAATTACGTTGACAGTAGTCTAGGTGAGTCTGAAGGACATACCTAGTCCAAGGGCCTATGCAAAGCTCCCGCTAATCTATGCTATGCTAATCTCAGCGGAGCAGGAATACCCAAACTGGTGTGATGTTCTAGACTACTATGCTTCAAAAGCATATATGCAGGTTTTAGTAACGACTGAGGAGGCATGGGAATATGCTGTGAATCTTAGCTACCATTACCTAAATTAAAATGTAGACAGAGTTTAGACAGCTCGAGCATGACTCCTCTGACCATGTGCGTCAGCTTTCTGCGAGAAGGATTTGAGCCGTGTTACCAATTTACTTGACAGTGCTGTGAAGCTAAATAGATGAGTAACTGTGAAACATTTTGCCAGCATAGTAATGGGAGCTGTAACTAGTAACTAGAGCTATCACTTTTGTAGAAAAGATTTATTGGTAAACACATACAGCGCTCACACATACACTAACTAATCTTCCTAGGCTGACAGTTAATGCTGGAAATAAAAAACAGTTACTTCTTCTCTGAGTGAAATAAACCAAGCCAGTAAAAGCATTAGGGTTTTTACATGTATAAAGAAAGTTACAATTAAAGACATAATAAATGTTACTAGTATTGACAGATGGTTTCTATGTAAGCCTGGCCTAAGACAGAAACACAATCAAGGAAAATCAAAATAGGTCTTGTGTTTTCTTCTGCTCTAGAGAAGTGGATTATTAAAACCAGAAAGACCATAATGTGAGCACTTGGCAAGATTTTCAGCTCTCCACTGCCCAGCTGGTTGTGACTGTATTGCTTCAGCATTACTTGTGACTTTTCTGAATAAACATTTTAAGTTTTTAACAAAGTATGGCATTTGTTCCAGCAATTGAAAGGTAATTTCTCTCTTTTCAGAGCAACTGGAATCCATTGAAATAAAGATTCTAGATTTTTAATATAATCTTGGGGTTTGCTATAGCATTTTCTGAAATCTTGTAAGAGATGATAGCTGCATGCAAAGAATTAAAATGAAATAATGGAAGGCAGATGTAACAGCATTTGCCTATGATCTGAGTGAGTAGAAATGGCAGATTAATCTTCTTTAGATGCTAGTATTTTGGGGGACAAGAAATCATATGTTAATAGATGAAAACTAGTTCTTAGAGCAGGAATCAGAACCTAGATCTACATTTGCCCCTGTGATCACTGTGGCCACCATGGTTGCGTTACAGTTAGGACCACTCTTGTTCCCTCTCCCCTGCCCAGTCAGCACCAAATCCCAACCATTGAAAAAAATACCATAAAGAGCTTATGTTCTCTCCCCACAGTAACCTACAGCCTGGTAATTAGGGCACGTTCCTTCAAAGAGGATAGAGGTTTGAACTCTGCCTGATCTCAAAATCATTAACCATGGATACCCATAAATCTGAGGAAATTACTAAAAAGAATGCCCCCTATACATAGGTCAAGATGAAGGCTTTTGAGCTGTTAACCTTCTCTGCATGACGCAGGGGTAATCCAAAATTAGAACACAAATCCACAGCGGGGACAAACTTTTTCATGGGTCAGGGGAGGTAGCTCCACATCCTCGCATGCCAATGGCTGCAAATCGGAGCTTGGTACGATTGGGTGCCCAGCTACCAGGCAGGTGACAGCTGTTTGCACTTTACTCAGCTACTCAATTTTTTCTACAATCTGACAGCTAAAGTTTATTGAAGTTTCCAAGGTCTGCCTTAAGACCCAATTTTGCTACACAGGATTTCCCAGAGAGGAGAGAACAGATATCCTTTTTAGGAGAGAGGGAGTAAGAAACACTATTTTTAATATACTGACTCTGTTGATTATCATTTCATCAGTGTTTTGAGTTGCTGCACACATGCTTAGACATTTTCCAGCAGCATAGTTTTGTATTTAAGTAAGTAACGCTACAGTTTGATCTATTTATTGTCTCTCTACTTACTTTACTTATGAAATACAGGTATACTCAGTGTGTTATTTCTAATGTACGCTCACATACTTACCCAAACAGTGTACTGGGGTTCTGGAGTACCGCAGTCTTTTGCAAAAATATAGGAGCAATTTCCCGGAAAGTAGTAGTAGATGCCATCAAATGTTTCAAAGTGATACTGTCCCCATGACTTGCAAATCCCATCTCGGTCCTTACCAGTGTTAGGAACTGGAGAGAAAACACTGAGTTTACAACAAGCACAGTAATCAAAAATTGACAGGTGACAAAGGTGTCCACAGAAGTAAATGCTTAGAAAGGAAATAAGAGCTTATAAACAAAATGTACAACAAGGATGAAAGATAACCTCACTTCTTCAACTTTATTTAAAGTCAGTACTTTTTTCTTTTTTTTTTTTTTTAATCTTTAGAATGCAGTTTTCGTCACATGCAATCATTGCAAGTTTTGGATTTGCTTTGGTAGAGGCATTTTAATTCTAAGTAGAAGCAAGGGATTAAAGTCTCCTGAAGATCCAGAAAGATGATTCTTGCTAAAGGAGATTCCAGAAACCAGTGCGTTGAAAGAGTTAATTATTTTATTTGCAGTAGGTCACTGCTAGAAAAATGCAGTGACTTTTTAGTTGTTCAGTTAACTATAAAAAAGCTGGCCAGCCGCTGACATACTAGACAGTGATCTGTCTCTTATGGCATCTATGAATCATCACAGACCAAATGTTAAAACGTAGGCATTTGTGACGGTGCTATTTCCCTAACATATAATATAATTTTAATCCATGTGTCTTCTAGTGGATGACATCCCTACTACAAAGGAATCACAAAAGTGCTGTTAACAATATTGTTTTAAAAACTTTCCCCTTAAATTTCACTTGAACCCCAAACTTGATTCTTTTGGCCCCAGACTTACCAATTTGGCACCTGCTTCCTTGAGCCCGAAATAACTCACAATCACAGTCACCTGCCTCTGTGCAACCTGCTCCATTAAGGCACTCTTGAGAACATGAACCTGTAAGCAAGGACAGCAGCCTTTTAGTAGATACAGTATTCGGCAAACAAATTGAGACTCACATTAAATTTTTTTATTGTAAAATCATTAGCAGCTGTATTAGCTAAGAAAATTAACCAACAACAATCTCCAGTTTTTAACGTTTACTTAAATTTATCCTTTGTGTTTCTTGGTTAAAAGACAAGGTTCTCTTTTGGTCTGAGACTTGTACACTAACAAAGGAGCAAAAGGTCAACCTCCTCCCAGCAAACAAAAGGTCAAGTTCCCATGTAAAGAAACCAAATCCCAGTCCTCCTGATCTTGAAATACACAGGACACAGATTATTCTAATTGACCAAATTCAGCACAATTTATGCATATGTTCAACTCCTCCTTCCTAGGCATTACAGCAAAGGGTATATTCAGCTTATGAACAGTCTGGAATGCATAATTTACAAAGTCAAAAACAGTTAAAAATAGCCCTCCATGCATGCTAAAACTTTTAAAAGGTTATTTCTGCTTAAGAGGTGACTGGAGTCAGAGACTTAAGATTCCATGGGAATGGCTTGTTTTATGTTATAATTAGTAATTGTTTCTAAATGCAGTTTCATTAAAGGGTTATGTGGTCTGCTTGGCCGCTAAGACTTCACTGTCTACTAACCATTGTCTACCCACCACTGAGGTGGGTCTAAATCATAGTTCCCCAAAAGTGAAGGAGAAAGGAAATTTCAAATTTCAGGGTTTGAGACAGTTGATTTCCCTGTTGGGGAGGAATTAAAACCCTAGATACAAACATTTACAAAGCTGCTTACAGAGATTTAAAAAGCATTGCAGAAAGCAGGAAGGCAATGAAATAAACAGGCCCTTCCACACCTAATGGAAGCCACTGTAAAGCTGCTAGTGACACTAAATGGTAACAAAACTGGACCTTCACAGTAAAGCTTAGTTTTGAATGCTTAGTTTTGAATTTTTCCCATTTAAGAATTGCTTTCCAAATATGCACAGATACCCTGAAAGCACAGGGCAAAAAATACTGTTTATAGAACAGCATTAATGTGGAAAACTTTTTTGCTGTTACAGCTATGAACTATGAATTATACATATTCATTTACATGGAAAAATACAACAGGAAGCACCTACCCAGGCATACATATTTTCCAAGGATAGTGAAGTTCAGTTGCATACAACAAACATTTCTGCAAAATAACTTGGACCTGCTTTAGGTGTTTGGACAGTGCCTGAACCCCTCTAGGAGTAGCCCTGTGCTCATTGTCTTGGGTACAATTGTACATTCCCATAATCAGTTCATGCCTCTCAGACATACTTACATCCTCTCACAAGGACAGAAAAAGTGGTAGTAAGAAAATTGTAGTAGAAATAAACTTTAAAAAATCAAATGATTAGCTTAATTAGCTGTTCAGATTTGGTCATAAATCATTATTTTGAAAGTCTGATTTCAGTGGGAACCGCATGCTATTTAACATGGATAAAATGAAGTAATGAGTTAGTGTGGGGTTTTTTAGGGGACAAAACCACTGGCAACATGGGAAGGTGACAGGAAGGCAGCGTGTTCAGGGGCATCTCCTCCTGGGACGAGCAGCACTGACCTCCTGGCGGGCTGCGCGTCAAGGCCCCATGCAGGTGTGACCGAGGAGAGGCAGCTCGAACCTGACAGAAACACAAAAGGAAAATCAGCGTGTTTCTGCTTTATGAATGCACCACTATGAGCCCAGGGCCTTGCAGCAGCATTGAGAGAGGACTTTGAGGGTTATTTTAGCACAGTAGAGACACCTGTGGCTCGTCCAGCACAGGTCATGGCCTCAAGTGCTGTGATTGACAGCCCAGACTAGCAGGAAAGGCAGCGACTGCAGCACCCGGCACTTGGGGAAGGGAAGCATGGTTTCTGGGGGACGGGGAAGGATACGGCTGTGCCCTGGGGTCACTGCTGGCCTCCTCTCCATGTCTTCTGCTTCACCAAAGGCAACAAACCAGCAAGGCTCCACTGGGGGAGATTTGTGTTTACATTTGGGAGGAAGAGTGAGGGCCCAGACAAGACTCTTGCCTTTTTTGCTTCCATTAAATACCAAATGTTTCTCCCCTAACTCATGCCCTGTACCACTCCCCAGTCATCCAACTGTGGCTGCTTCAGCTGTGATGGATTTCACATCCCCCTTGAGATCCTTCAGAACTCATTTCAGCTCGTCCAAAACAAAATGGGGGGGGGGAGGAGATCTTCCTGATCTGCATCCTGTCTTGTATAGGAACAGGGGTACTTGGGACTGTAAGGAAGTCCTGGATCTGACCCAGCACTCTGCTGTTGCAGTTTGTCACGTCACATCATCCCTTCCAAGAACTAATCAAGTTCCACATGACAAGCACTCTGGGGTTTTTGCCCCCACAAGTACGGTTGGGAAGTTTACCAGGGTGAAGTGCTGGGCAGTTAAATATTTCCCCTGTACATTTATTCATGGCCATTTTTAAATCTTTTTGTTTTACAAAGCTTTGCCCTTTTTCTTAAATAGCTCTTCATCCCTGCTTTGTTTTGTTGTTCTGTTTTGTTGTGTGTTTTTTTTTTAAATCCCTCTCTGATATATTACAAGAAAGCAGTTACCCTTCCATGCTCCCCATATGTCTAACACCAGCCTTCAGCAGCACAACAGAGCAAAGCAACTTGTTTAAGCCTTCACTTGCAAGATACTCTTTCTTCACTCCTTCTGCTAGTCCTTCTCCATGTCTGGAGCTTAAAATAATGGATCTCAGGATAAACACAACTGTACAGTAAATGGCTCAGGTGAAGTCCCACCAATGCCTCATGCAGTGACATAAATACTTCCCTCCTCCAACTGGAAATACTTTGATGCACCCAAGTAGCACAATCCATCTAAAACCAATCTGAAATGGACCTCACCAGCTCACCAGAAAGCTGTTCCAGGGTCCATCATTAGCCAGAGAGGTTCTCCACCACCCCTGCATAAAAACACCCCTCTCCACATCCTCTCTTGTTTACCCTGAGCCAGGCCTCTCAGCAAAGCAGCTTTTTGCTTTTGTGTTGTTTTGGGGAGATAGAGCTTATTTGCTGTGACAGCACGCTGTCCTACTGAGCACACTTCTGGACCACCATCAGTCCCCAGAGCCCATTTCCCTCAGAAGGTGTCTTCCTAGTGAGGAGAAGAGGCATGACTCACCTCAGTGTTATGTTTCATACTGGCTACCTTCTGACTTGGTGAGGAGACACAAAATTCTCCAAGGGACATAGAGAAAATGATTTGTGGTTCTGTTGCAGCCTGCCTGCAAGACCCTGAGAAGAGGCTTTGGGCTCCATGCCTGCCCCTGTAAAAAAGGGCTGTAACATTTGCTCTGGCTCTGTAGCCCAAGATGTCTGCCCACAGGGGAATGAGCTTCCCCCTATACTATTAAATTGTAGTCAAACATCACCTTTGTGCTGCATAAGGCAGCAGTACAGAGCGTGGATTGAGGAGGGACAGACCTCAGGCCGCAGTGGTGGGACCGGGGCCTGGGCCGAAGCTGCCACCATCACCACACCACATGCAGGCTCCTTGTCTACAGCCGCCATTGTGCTTTTCATCAAACACTAACAGCTTTCTAGGGCTTTCTGTTCGCCTTCGCAAAAGGCAGAAGAACCACGGTGTTATTTCCCATGGTGTGCGTCAGTCGGTCTATCAGGGTGGGTGATTCAGAGAGCGTTTCGCCAAGAGCGAATGAATGTGTGAGGCCATGGGTCTTGGCTGGAGGTGAGCAGGTAGGGAACCGCGGCTCCTCCTCACCGTCCTCCTGTTACCACAGCCTTGCTCCTTACAAAGGCCCCATTGTAACAACAGCAAAGCCCAGAGCAGAAAAGGGGGAGGCTTTCCCCACCCTCCCCCTTTCGGAGGTATAACCTACCTCTGCTGTTAAGAGATCTCTTTTCTGTCGAGTTGCATTAAACTCATTTCTGGAAGAAAACAAAAAGGAACCTGTATAATCGAAGGTCCCTGGAACAGCCTGAATAAGCAGCTCCCCAGAGAGAAGTGTTTCTCTCTGATTACCATCACTTTATCAAAGAGGTCTTTCTTGGCTTAACATTTAAAATGGCGATTTTTTTTTCATGGTCTCATTTTACAGAATTCAATAGTGCTCCAATCTCTGCTCTCAAACGTGGGATGCTTTATCAGGGAGGTACATGGGGCTTATGAGGGAGAGGTAAGCAGGCAAAATAAGCTTATATGACAGGATACAAAATTGCAAAGCAGTTTCATAGGTACTTGACAGTGTGTGTGGCAGCAAGTTCCCCCAAGTGTGATTTGAATATATTGTGACAGAGCTTTTAATAGCAAAAGATGGCTTGCCAGCTATAGCTGACTTAAATTTGCAATTAAGTTTAGAAACAAGGGCAGCAGGCTATAAAACATAGTTTTATCAACAGTCCAAGATGGCATATTATTTGATATGCATGTGTGCTCACTAGATGCAGAGGTCACTAGACATCCAAAGCTATGTCCAATTGGAAACTTCTACTAAAATTGATGGCATAGTTCCCATTTAATTCAATGGGATCAGGAACATTCCCTAGTTTGGGTTTTGTTTGGATTTCAGCTTCTACATGAAAACTTGTATTGAAAATGTTTATTTTATGGCTGTATAGCACTTACTTTTCTGTGCTTCAAATAGCAGCTAGGATTTTATCATGCAATTAAAATTGTAGAAGGATACTCATTTAATGTATTTTTCCAGACATAAAATAATGATCTCATCCTGGTTTCATTCCATTATTCCACTAAGCTTTCTTGAGACCATAGAAGTATCATTTTTCATAAGTGCCTTCATTTTTCAAATAGAGGATCCATGCCTGTTGTGTAAATTCTTTGAAAAGAGATGTAAACATTCTGAAAGTGTGTTTTACATCCAATGCACATGTACTTGACATCTTACATGTCAAATTCAAGACTATATTTTACTTTCTAACTTACGCTATATCAGATAAGCCTTATATGTTTTTGTTTTATTTGTAGAACTTGACAAATATGGAATAAAAACTTACCTTGAAGTTCTTCTCAAAAGAGAAAGCTTGCAATAAGATCCTGTAGATTAAAAAGTCATTACGTTAAATGTTTTTCTACAGCCTCACTCTGCATTTGGCAAACAACACTACTGAAATTTGTTCTTTAAAAAATGGCTAATGATCCTGAGTTTTCCAGAGCACTTTTACATAAACTTTTTTCTCTTCCTAAGGGACCTAGCAACAGATGCTTTCCTTCCTGATAGCTTGATTCTTTCAAGGGCTTATCAACCCCAGTTTTCCACGGTCTAAACTCTGGTAAATACTACCACCAAAAAGAGAGAAGAGTTCTTAGTTGTTCAGAGCCTCAGACCAAATCTGATAAAATTACAGGAGGTAATTATAAGTACAAGGGATACTCAGAGCTATCCAGAATCAAGCTCCTTCGGCAGTTAGGTGTAATCATTTTCTGAATATTACTTGCAAAATTCAATTGTAATCCGGTTACTCTCTTTCTCACATTGTCTTAGAAATCTTCATAATGGCTGCAAATAAACTATCTGCAAGACCCATCTAAAGTGAATATACTGGTTAAAAATAGGATTGTTTCTATAACCAGAAGAGCAATTATTTATTTAAGCATTCCAAAAATGCTTAAACAAAGTGCAGGTGCGGTCTGATGAAATAAAATCATACCTTGTTGAAATTCATTACCTGCTTACTCATCTGACAGTAGTGGCAAGGAATAAATGAAACTTAAACATAGTTCCTTGACAATTATTTTGTAACAAAATTCAGACATAGAAAATGTGTCTTTTTAAAAAATGAGAGCTATATTTTAGCTTCAACACCTGTCAGAGAGAAAGGAGATATGTAAAATGGGTTATTTAACCTATGTTATTGTTTCTTGAATTCCAAAAAGGGTTAAAAATATTGTTTGATAATGATAGAAAAAGAAATAGCTGTATTAATAAAATATTTAGAGAACTCATTTTTAAAGTTAGTATTTCTTCAGAAATGGAATAAAGTTCTTACCTTGCAAAGAGGACAGCAGTGAATGAAGCAAAAATATACTCCACGGTATCATTAAATTGAGTTTTCCCACAATGTTCATTTCAGTATAACTTACTAATAGGAAATTTATCCAAATTGATGGCTTTGATTATGATGGCATCTTATAACTACGTATTCCTACAGTGTGTTTAAATCCTTTCAAAGTTAAATAGTTGGATGCATTATTTGAAATAATACAACGCAAAAAGGAAAAAAGAAGACATCAAGCTTGGTAGATATATACAGCTTCAGGAGCTTTGCAAATGTTGCATACAACTTTCTGGCTGCATGTCTCTCATTAGTAATGCGTGGTAACTCCTCAGCAGAGTCTGTATTAGTTACACTTTTGCTAGACCTGCGAGTATTACTCCTCTGTTGAGCTCAATCGGCCCTTTATAACACAGAAGACAATGACATAGAAAGAAATTTTGCCATGTCATGATGGTCTGAGAGATCCTTCAGTCGTCATTACACCTTTGTGTGCTTTGCGGCTTGTGTTGATCTCTGCCCTTTGCTTCTTATAGTGAAAAATTTTAGCAAGAACCTCCAGTTATATTAATGCATAAAATATAACCAGATCATTTTGGAGATTAACATATGAATGTTCCTTATCTGTTCCAAGAGGAGAGACAAAAAAATCGATGAACCAATACACTTGGATTTTTAAGAATATTTGAGATAAATTTTTGTGTATAGTTTGCTCCTGTCATGAAAGAAAACTTCCCAGCAGATAATTGTATTTCACTCTCATTAAAAAACTTGTTTGGAAATTTTCATATTACCAAAAAGGAGAAAGAAATCAATGGGGCCAGGGGGTTTTGTTTCTAATTTTCATTAAAATGGAAAACTGTAAATTCACCAAAATTTAACACGAACATATATTAAAATGGAAAAAACCTTACCCACTTTACTCTAAACATTAATAGAATCACTAAAAAGTGCAGTTTTAATGACACATATAATGCTAATTGAAATTACTACAACTCACTTTCATTTGCAAAGCCTATCTTTTGTCTTACACTTCATTCTTCCTAGCATGCACTTTGTAGGATGCTGGGAGCATTTGGTTGTGAACCAAAATAAAATTCAGAAGTTTTTGGTCTCTCTCAGGTAAAAATTTCTCCCATCAACTCTTTTAGCCCTTTCTCTCCCCTTCTCCCCTGCTGGACTGGAAGAGAGGGCAAAGGAAAACATACAACCTCTCCAATCACAGTCAAAGACAAACCCTTATGCCCACACAGCAGTACCCATGCAGGTTTAGGATCACTGGTGGCCTAAGGACAATTATTGCAAACTGATGTACATTATTACAGTACACTGTGGTTCCAGTATTTCTTAAGATTTAGTTTTATTACTGACTGTATTTAAGTGACTCTGGATGCAGTTTTCTACAAATACATACATGCACAAAATATTTACCAAACAGCCATTGAAATGGGTTATCTGTCCATCTTGTGTTTCATTATTCTGTAAATCCTAAAGGAAACTTATTTACACAATTCACATTTCAAGGAGATTTTTGCTGTTTTTACTTTTGACTAACTCCAGGCTGCTCACACTCACTGAATATGCTTATCTGCAGCCAGTCTGCATCTTCCAGCTTATTTTCATCTGCTCCACAAGATCCAAAACCACTCCAGTCTGCAAACTGAAGTAAAAGAATTGAGTTCCTTATCCAAATTAACACACTAATGTAGTCATAGTCACAGATTGCAAACATTTAATGGGGGCACCTACCCTGTAGGAGGTGGCAGAGGCTAATCAACATTTCATGCTCTCATAAATCTCCTGTTAGAGGATGATGCCTTGAGGTTGCTGTCAAGCTGAGATGAACCCAACACAGCATTAGAGTTTCCAATTTCCATTACCAGTCTCTGAGTTATTTTCCTTTGAAGCTATGTCTGGTGTAGAAACCATTTCAAACTCTTATAAGAAATCTGATCTGGGATTCTTCCACTCCTCAAGATGATATTTCACACCATGTTTCATATGTGGCATCAAAAATAATAAAACTTACCATTAATATAAATTAACTCTTTTGATTTAGCAGAAGCCATTAAAACGACTTTTTGTTTGTTTGTTTTCAATTTTTATATAATAAAGTTGAGGTAATATTCAGGGAGTGTTAGTATTTCATTGTTGTTTGACTTCTAATGACTTAAAAGTAGGCCAAGCCTCTGCAGCTGTAAAGGGTCTTTTTAAGAGTTAGAGCAATAGGTTTCATTAGGTTTGGATATCTCTGCTCAAGGCAGGGTAGGAAATAGCACGGTCCCAAGCACATGAAGGACATTAGCTAATAAGGAAAAAGAATTATTCATCCAAGTACACTGAACTGTAGCTCATAGGACTATATTAAGAAAGAAAGAAAAAAAAATGAATCAAATTATATTCAAGCAAAGACAAATTATCTACACAAGTAGTGGAATACTCGCAGATTGGGACTTCTGGACAATGTGATCAGAAACAATACATTAGAAAATAATCACTTTAGTGAGAAAAAGAACACAATACAGAAAACGTATTGGCCTACACTTAAATTCTGGTGTCATATTTTCAAGTTACAGATTTTTCTTTCAAAATTAAATCAGAAGTTTTCAACACAAATATTTGTTTATTATAGTCAAAATAAATTTGCCCAAGATTTTCCAACATAACATTTTGAGATGACTTAATTTTATATGCAGCTTATGCATTTTATCAGGATTATAAATAATGGCTGAAGAAATAACAGCCTTCAATGATCTTGGGTTCAAGCTTGCCCTGTTTTGGACTTGGATCCATTATCATCATTAACAAAATACGGTACTTTCTAGAGCTCACACTTCAACCTTCACTGAACTGGTAATTGAGTAGTGTGTGCAGTTTTGGGCACCACAGTACAAAAAGGACGTAAAACTATTGGACAGTGTCCAGAGGAGGGCTACAAAGATGGTGAAGGGCCTAGAGGGGAAGACGTATGAGGAGCGGCTGAGGTCACTTGGCCTGTTCAGCCTGGAAAAGAGGAGGCTGAGGGGAGACCTCATTGCAGTCTACAGCTTCCTCACGAGTGGGAGTGGAGGGGCAGGCGCCGATCTATTCTCTTTAGTGACCAATGATAGGACCCGTGGGAATGGTGTCAAGCTGAGGCAGGGGAGGTTCAGGCTGGACATCAGAAACAGGCTCTTCACTGAGAGGGTTGTCGCACACTGGAACAGGCTCCCCAGGGACGTAGCCATGGCACCAAGCCTGTCGGAGTTTAAGTGTTTGGACTGTGCTCTTAGTCATATGGTCTGAATTTTTGGGTAGACCTGTGTAGTGCCAGGAGTTGGACTTGATGATCCTTGAGGGTCCCTTCCAACTCAGGATAATCTATGATTCTATGGCATTTTCAATGAATAATTAAGTGGGACCACATTCTGATGTGTGCGCCTGATCTTCCTAAGAATTAATATCAGTGAAGCTCATGAAAGAGCTGGGTGATACAAGATTAGGGGCATTTCTTCTGTTCCAAGAACTACCTCCACAGCTGCTCAAAAACCTCACTAGGGGTTTGAAGATCAAATTGTATTTCTTTGTGTAAGGGTGTCCTTGGCCAGAGCAAATGCTTAATCACCAGAGCTTGACTGACATCAGGAAAGGTGAGGGAAAAGGGGAAAGGAGAAAAGGGAAAAGGGAGAGGAGACGGGAAGGAAGATTTTTGTGAAAATGTTTTCTCCTTACATCTTCCCACAGCTTAAAACTTCACGTTAATTACCCTTCCGCAATGAAGTTAAGCCCTCTAGTGGTTAATCGGCCAACAACCATTTAGAATGAAGACCTCCACCACCCAGGCAGACACTAGCCCAATTCCGCAAACATTTCTCATGTAGAAAACAAGTTTGTGGGAATGACATCACTCTCCAGGATTAATAGGGCATTTTCGTAGGATCAGAGTTCAGTTCAGAAAGCATTTTTATTATGTTAAGAGCTTTTTGTCTGAAGAAATAACACACAGATATCATCTCTGGATATATTAGTAGCAATGCAAGTTTTATTTTCAGCCTTTCCATAAAAGAACAACAAAACAAAACCCCCCAGTTCTTACAAGCTGTTCTGTGGGCAGCAAAACTGATAAATCAGGTTTCCCCATAACTGAAAACACCCCTAAGGTTACTGGCACTGAGTATTCCATTTCCCCTGCCCCTGAGTTTCACATCCCAGGAACTCTGTATCCCCCCCTTTTCCCCTGTGTCTGGCTGGTCTAAGAGCTAGGCAAGGATCAGTTTTGGACAAGCCACAGCATAAGGTATGTATGTGCCAACTGGCAGACTAGTACACATTTCCTAAGCACTGAGTGAGCCATTGCTTGTCAGTCACCACACGAGCCAAACAACTAAAAGGCTTATTTTTCCTCAGCTGAAACTAATTAACATCCATCAAGATGCCAGTTTTCACAAAACTCACGGGAATTCAGTAATCAAATTTGAAGTTATCCCTGCATAGCATCTTTTCCTTAGAAAGCCAGGCTGCAAGTCAGAACACTGCAGTTCTCAGCAGTCCAAGAGCTAGAGTACTTTGTGAGCAACTCTATTACGAGGTACAGACTCTGAGCAACTTGCTGGACAAGAAATGGGTCATATCTGAGGATGCAGAAGGGAGGGACTGAGGAAAGCAAACTATTCATCTTGCCAAAGAGACAGCAAGTGTCTGGAATTTAATATATCATTCACTTAGCATAAGACAAAAAATCCTGGTATTTCAATTGGCAATAGAATAGGCAACAGTCCCCTCCAATGAAAGTGTGAAAGGTTTGAATAAGTTTTCTACTTCCATTCAGGTCATGTATTGCAGTATTTTGTGGCGGACACTTGACAGCTAAAATGAGAGATGGACGGAGAATTCTTTTTCAGAAGGAATTTGTTCAAGTTACACGTTTAACTCTTGAGTAACTACACTTCAGTGAGAGTAGTTTAAACAAAAGCTTTATCCAGAAAAAGCAAAAAGATAACAAGTGCCAATGATTATAAAAAACTATGAATAATCGTTTTCCTAAACTAGAGCAAAAGGACAATATTGTGCTATTATCTCCAGTTCCCCAACTCAACTCAAGGAAGTCAGTTTAACTTTGTATAGTCTTGGTACACTGAAATAACAGCCTTAAGTGAGAGAAGAAATATCACATTTCAAAGAAATCTGGACAAAAATCTGGAGTATCAAGATGCTCATATAACAATTTCAGTATTGTCATACAAGTGTAAAGCAGACAGGAAAAATATCCAGCTACAAGAGAGCAGAAGCTAGGCTATTGGTTGACTCGTCCTCAGTGTTTCTTCCAGTCCCTCTCCAGATTGGTTTCCAAACAGGAAACAACAGTACGGGGCTGTTTTCATGCCTGTGGGGTCAGCTCATTTCCAAGGTCTCATTCAATCACTTACAACTCTTCCAAGGGACAGAATTAGCCTTTCCAACAGCCTTGACACATCCCAAGTTTTACTCGGAACTTAACTCTTCCTCTTCCTAACCAGAACACTTCCAAAATGAAAATCCTCAAAGCTTCAAAAGATGAGAAACTGGAACTTCTCCAGTATTTTATGTTTCATAAACACACACCCTAGTTATGGTCTTCCAAACTACTGTCAGATTTTCAGCTCTGAATTTTTCACACATATTTCCCTAAGGACTTCAATCACCTCACCTAGCTCATGACATGAGCAGTCTGGCTACCAAATGGATTTTACTATTATTAGATACAGTTCTCCATGTCTGTATCCACCTGTGTTTGTAATGAGCAAACATGGTTGAAAGATGAAGTGAGCCCCAATGTGTTTTGTAAAACAAAGCCCTTTTTATGTTTTACAGTTACAAAAAACTGTTTTTGAAAGAAAGTAAATTGTGTTTACTTCAAAAGTTTCCTATATTTAGACATACTAATCCAGAAAACTGTGCCTCTTATTATCTGGTAACAGCTGGTAGGGCAAGAGGTCATTCTCTTCATACATGAACATATATAATTACTTTGGTTTTGACAATGTAAACTTTAAATAGAAATTTTAAAATAGCGTCTGAATATACACTTTAGACTATGCTGAGGGAGTTGCCCTGAAGGTGGTAAATTATTTGCCACTGGCCATCACGCATGCATCAACATAAGCAGTGCATGCAAATGCAGTACTGTCACTTAATATTCCATGTCCACATTTGGGACTTTAAAAAAAGTGGTTATTTCAAATTAATATATAATGGAAACAAAATTCCTTTGCAAAAACACTAAGTGCCAACCCCAAAGTATACAGAGATGCTTAATGCAGCATTACTCTAGGGTGGCATACTAAGGCAGATCACTTCAGATGTTACCAGCTAGGAGTCAGACCCACTCCCACACATTGCATGCTGTCTGCAACCAGGCTTTAACAGACATTTTCACATGGGAAGAACACGGGTATTTATCTCCACCCATAATACCAGGACAATCCAGGTCCCCAAAAAGGTCCACATTTGTTTGCTTATCAGAAATGCAAAGGTTGGAGTCTGCTTCAACAAGCTGTTGCATGTACCCACCCCACCAGCCACCCTGCCCCCCCAAAAATCAATAGGATGTAAGCCTTTTATGTTCTGGTAATTTACGTTCTGATGTACATCCATAGCAGAAAACTGCTGTTCTTTCCTGAGACCCTGAAGTCTATCAAGACTTCCTACGAAGGGATCAAAGAGAACTGCCAAAAGCCCTGATTTTACTTCAATATCAGTGGATTTGTGAATCAATGTAAACTGAAAATCTATTTACCCACACAGAAAAAACACAATTTATAAGCACGGAATTTATCAAATTCTTTGTCTTTATTGACTGTCACATGACTGTTGACCAATTTTAACGGTAAGACTTCTGGTAGCGTGCACGAGCCCCAGGTCCTCCAAATTTCTTGGATTCACAACGGCGAGGATCTGCAACCAGCAGAGTCCTGTCGTACTGGATTAGGATATCCTTGATCTCTTTCTTGGAAGCTTCATCAACATCTGTTTAGAAAAAAAAAGATTTCAGTTTTAGAAATTTCACAAGGAACAAAATCTTGGGATTTTCACACCTATCAGAAGCCATACATTTCCACTTCAGGCTAATATAACAATCAAAACAATGAACTTACATTTTTGATAATAAGCCACCAATGCTTTGGAAATAGCTTGACGGATAGCTGTTAAGAAAGAAGATGGATCAGTAAGGATTGCAAATATATTTAAAACTCAAAATAAAACACAAAGTGCCAATTATCTGAGCAACTTGCTGTCTTGTTCTCTGCCAAATTGTCCTTCCCCTCCTTCATCTCCTCTCCCACATACTCCATGTGACCTTTATTTTGGCAAATCTGAAGAAACCTGTGCCAAGAGGCCACCCACAGTTCACTTTCTGATTCAACAACTGCTAGCTAGCCAAGGAATTGTACATGGGCAATCCTGATCACCTTCTTTAAAATACAAACTTAAAGTTATCTTCTACCAGGCAGGATTTTCAAATCCTTAGAAACACAGCTCTCTAAAATATCTAGAATTTTCAGCAAGAATAAAATTTTTGGTGAGTTCAAATTCTAAAAGAGGCAAAATGCACAACAGGATGGCATGAGTAGTTGTCAGCATACCTCTGTAAAACAAGCCTGTAACATAGCCACCAGAACACAAAACAGGGCTATGGGAGCGACTGTAAACATTTTGTTTGGGATCAGCGTTCTGATGAAAAACTGAATTTTCTGAAAAATTAACACAACTTAAAAGACTGAAATGTGTCCCCGCTCTTCCAAGTGTTTTCAACTGCACTTCACTGATCTATACCCAGACTATAACAGCAGAACAAATCTATCATAGGTAAAGAGCAACCCTATCTAATGCAAGTATGTTCTCAATCTACTCTGTAAGAGGAAGAACCACCTAGCTCTGGAGGTCAGATGAAAGATGCTTCTGGACAACTTAAAAACTTACAATTAAAGACATAATTTCTAATGATAAGCCCCCTTCTCTGCCTTCCAAAAATCTTTGCGTTGAGGCACACTTCCAATTATTGTGCTGCAAGATGCAAAGATCCGTTCCTCAAATCTCCTCAGAATTCTCCTCAGAATTTCACAAATTTTCTTCGTTCAACTTGTTCCAGATGTTACAACTCCGCAAACAAAATATAACCACTAAGCCCATACAAAAAGCTGTATTTGAGTACTGAAACCAAGATGCACAAGCTGCTACTCTCAACTCAGGACTCTCACATGCGCGGTTTGACCTGTTCTATCCCACACCGAAGGTTCCGCACAAAGCCTTACCGTAGATTTGCGCTACGTGGCCACCACCCTTCACACGGACTCTGATGTCAACACCAGCAAATCTTTCCTTCCCCAGGAGCAGGACAGGTTCAAGCAGCTAGAAAACAAAACACAATAAAAGAAGTTAATTTGTGATCAGGGACAGCATGGCCTAGAGCCTGTAGCGGGTTTACAAAATGTGAAGTTACTAAACATTCTGAAAAGCAGAGCCTTGATTTTACAAGTACACATCCCACGTAAGTAGGACTTGTACATCTCTTGCAGCGTTCTTTGACATCTACTAATACCGTTGTAAAACTAAGTTGTTGGGTTTTTTTGTTTAAGTTTCAAAAGGCCAAACAACTATTCTATTAAGTTCTAATGAATCTTTTGAACAGGAAGCTTTGAAGTTTCCTGTTTCAATGTAAAAAATTGATTATCTCCTGAAAATACTTCTGACAACAAAATGCATGGTAATTGACTTTACATAATTTTGTTCCACAGCACTTCGTATCATCTCATGCTCATTTTAGACTCTTTTGTGTATACATATGTATGTTCGAACACATCAAAGTTAAATTACTTTATACAGTGTAAATAAACTATGTTAACCCAATTAAGCAAGAATCCCTCTGCCAACAGCACAATTATGACAGGACAATTTTCTGCGTTTTCTGCAGTGTTTACATTTCTACACACAAAAAATATTTAGTACCACCAATAAGGCAATCTACTCTTTTCCATCCTCAAGCAATTAAGTGGATAAAGGTACTTTAATATCCAAGCAGGTAGGAAGGCTGGGTGGATGCTTACTTTATACTGCAGAGTTCTGGGCTCAATCATTTCCAGAGGTCTTCCGTTCACCTTAATGAGGCCATTTCCTCTTTTGCAGTGGGCAACAGCGGTTGCTGTTTTCTAGAAGTCCAAACACATGTTTGAAGCACTTAATTTTTCACAGTAGCAGCATAAAGTAAAACCTTCTGAAAATTAAACAGTCTAAAATCTTATTTTGTGCTGAATATTAACATCCCTCAAAAAACAAAACAGTACCACTTCTTACATTCCAACGTATTCATTTAGAGTACTGTAGGACCACCTTAACGAGATTATATTTCTCTGAGAGTGGGAGAGATACCCAATCCGTTGAGCAAAACGTTACTTTTGTGGCCCACCTCTTCATAAAAACATGCAACCTACGACTTTTGGATCGATTGAATCCCCCCACCGCAAGCTTTATTTCCCAATTTATTTAACACGGCTCCCAGGCACCACAGATAATCCGGGCAAGCCCCCAACGTCCCCCGTGAGGCGCCCTGAACCAGCGGGGCCGGGCCTGCTCCCTGTGGGCACCACCTCCGACGGGCCCACCGCGCCACGACACGTGGATGCCGATCAGGCCTCGCTAGCGCCAGCCCTGCCGCATTGCAGCTCCGGGGCACCACTCCCGGGACCACGCCTGGCTCCGCCGCCGCCGAGCAGGGGCCGGGTGGGCGCCGAGAGCCTGGAGGCCGCGGCCTAGTCCTGGGGGGGAGGCGGCGGGGGCCGCCCTCACCTTCCTCCCGAAGACCTGGACGCTCTGCAGGGGCCCCTTGGCCGGCATGATGACTCCTGCAAGAGAGAGGGGCGCGGGGTTAGCGCGGTGGGGGGCTGTGGGGGGCGGTGTGGGGCGGCGGGGCCCGGCGGCGGGGGGAGCCCGGCAACGCTCACCCTGCCTCGGCGGCTGTGCGGCGAAAAGGGCGCACGGGGCCGCCCGGCCGCGCCTCAGGGGCGGCCCTGCCGCAAAGTGCGCCGCGCTTCCGGCAGCGCGACGCAACGCCGCGCCTCCGCCAGGCTGCGCTTTACGGCAGCTTGGGGGCGGGGGCTGTTTTTTTTTTTTTTTTTTTTTTTTTTTTTTTTTAATAAATATGTGATAGAAACAAAATTCCTTTGCGAGAACGCTCAGTTCAGAGGAGATTTGTCCCTGGGGGAGCCGCGCAGCCCGTGCCCTGGGGGGGTGGTGGTGGGGTCACTCGCTTTCTGCGCAGTAACGCGTCGAGTGTGGGCCACACGCAAAAGCAGTGTTATTGCTCCTCTGAGTCTGTTAAAATGCTGGAGAACATAAACCATTAAACTTTGTACTCCGCAGTAACATCACACACTGAGTCACGTTCAGGCAGTTCTTCATACCCTCGTAAATAGTCACCAACCATTACGTTTAAAATCAGAGTTCTGCTTACGTTCAGGGATCCAAGCGCTCAGAGCATTGTCAAATTGACCTTTTATCTCCGTTTTCATTTTCAGTATGTCATAAAACACGGAATTTAAGTCATTTTCAGGCTGTAATATTTTTCTTCTACTGTTTGTATTCAGTATGAGAAATTCTCCAGAAGGACAAAAGCCGAAGCTATCAATTAAGCGAGGTCATGCCTCTTAGGTATTTTAAACAATAGAGATTTAGATTACTGTGATTAATGTGAAAGTTGACTGCTCAAATGAAACAATCAGTTCTTCTGTCTTTGGACAGAATTTTAAATACTGAACATTAGTCATCAGTCATGTGAGGATTTAAACAAGCACTTAGCTTTATGCAATTTGAGTGATTAGTTCTCTCCAAGTGAATAGTGCTGTGCAGAGCATGTAAGATTTAGCACATCTCAAACCCTCAATTGTACAAAGCTTCAACATGTGACCTGAAAAGTTTCTTTCTTTTTTTTTTTTTTTAAAGCTGTTTCTTAAGGAAAAGTGTTTTTGCAGTCATACATGTCTATCATCCACTCCTTCCCCATCACCGGGGGGAGGGAAATGGTAGCCAGGTTGTTGGCCAATTTCAGTTAGTTTTCACAGAAGAATGGAAATTTCAAAACCAACTTAGTTTGTGCATATTTGGTGAAAATAGGTGGCTCTGTATAAGAAATCTTTTACTTGCATAATGAAAGCAGCTGCAGGAGCTGAGGTATTAGACGTTAACAAGACCTGTATTCAGATGAAGAAGGAAATGTACTACCTATTTAACCCAGTTAGACCAAAACGTTCAGCTAAGACTTAAGATCAACCCAAAGGTGAGCCATTACCAACAGAGGTTTTTTTTGGTGTTCAGTATGCTTTTAAAGGAACAGAAAGCAAATCTAAATCAGTTCCTTTTGTGGGCATTATCTGAGGTCTGCTAATGAAGAGCCATGTTTTAATACTAAATGCACCATGGGGGGGGGGGGGGGGGAGTGTTCAAATATCTGCTGTATGAAGCTCAACTTTTGTAAGCATGCTTTCTTAGGTCCTGTAAAATTCATCCTCATTTGGGTATTACTCTGCTGTACGTTCTCCCTAGAACTAAAAAACATTAATCCCAGAAGAACCTGTTTACGAAGGTGGTAATGTGCCTACAAATATATACCTTTCCGTTAGAAAAATAAGTTAACCAGCATATATTGATAGCACAGTCTAGAAACAAACAAACAAAAAGGTTAAATGCTTTGTGCTGCTTACTTCCTTTGCTTTCTAGCATAATAATAGGAATAGGAACCAAAACATATCTCCTAAGGACCTACTGCAGGAATTACACTGCATTGTGGGAAGAGAGAATTAGATCATAAATACCACCATACACAAAAGTACTGAGAAGAAAGACACTAAAAGGGAGGAGAGGGGGGGAATTTCAGGTAAGATACTATACTTCTGCAAAAAGTCCAAGCACTAACAATATCCCTACTTAACTAGTGAGCACAGAACACTCTAAAATAGTAACATATCTCTAACTTCAAAAAATATAGTAAGTACCTTCAAGCACCCCCTACAGACTCTTGTTTTCACTTCCTTTATACTTGTAAAATAATTATACCCATGGAATGTAAGGCACTTATTTGGCAGCCTTTTTGTACTTTACTTTGCACAGGTGTGAAGAGGCACACAGTATGCAAAACTTAAGGCCAACAGAAATTAAATTGCATTTGTTGGTAAGGCACTTTTACCAGAAAGAGTATTTCAAGAGAAAGTCAGAAGGCTTGAACCCGTCTTGCCAAGGCATTTTTATTATTTCCTAATAGGAGGAAAAATATTTGGATTTGGCTGCAGTCTATGTCCTTGATTTCACAGTGATTCTGCATTGTACTAACAGATGATATCTCGTGTATCTTTATACCAACAAGTATCCTACTGCTACTAGATCTTTTACATGGGATTTTAGTGAGGCTTTAAAGGATTGAAAGTCTCTCACTGACTGACTTCCTCTACTGGAGCTGCTCTGACCTCATTGCGGGCATGAGATGTAGCATAAGACCAACAGTCCTCCCACAGACCAGGCACAGGTTCTTCTGCTCCATCAGTCTGCTGAAAAGAGCTCCTTGCAGGGTGTAACGCAACAGGGGAATGCAGCTTGTCTCCATTCATTTCCTCGCTATGCACAAAGGTTGTGTAAGTAACAGGGCTCCATGGGGAGGAGGAAAGAAGGGAATTGCAAGGGATGGGCAAGGGTGGCCCGAGCAGAGTCCATGAGCTGGGCTGACCAGAGCAGCATTGCATCTGTTTGTTTGGAATTTGGCCAGGGTGGAGCATGTGGAAAACTGCAGTACGCAACTTGGATGTCAATCCACTATCCACTGGTACTGTGAGGCTGAAGTAGTGCAACTCATGCAGCTCAGATTCATACATGTTAGTTACCTGAATGCTAACTGAGATTTTATTTGGTGTCCTCGCACAGGAGTCAACGTGTACTGAAGATTTTAGCTTTTTACACTTTAAATAAGATTTTATTTAGTTTCAAGTATTAAGTGATTGGACTTCAATGTGAAATCATGATGTTGGCTCTCCACTTGGACCTTGTCATCTTCCAAATCAAATTCATATATAAGTTCAAAATGTAAACATTCCAGGAGGACAGTATTTTAGCTTCCATTTACACTCACAGTAGCCACATGCTTCTGTGTTAAGGCAACAAGGAGTCAAGGTCAATATGTTAACAAGGCCACCTGTATTGTGACTCTAAATTTCCTCATATTTAAAAGAAAGAAAATAAGTTTTCTCCGTGGAAAATTAGTATGAGAATTAGTGAAATTTTCTTCCTCATGTAATATCCAAAATATTAATAGAAAGGTGAGAACTATGGCAAAATATGGTCAGTTACTCCTATGTCATAGGAGTATAAATCATATAAAATAAAATTGTAGAAGTAAAGGAGCATTTAAGGGAAATGCAAAGGAATATTTATTCTATGTAGTCTGTAATCACATTAAAAATTCATGCCTTCAATCCAATGTCCAGTTTGCAGTTGAATTGTATATTGTAGTTTTTTTTTCAGCAGAATGGATAGTTTTAACCAGGGAAAAGATTTGTTCATATTGCATGCATGATAAATGTTGAAATAAACATAGCATGTTCCCTGCAGTTTTTGCTTCAGACAGCAAAATCATCACTATAAGCTTCAGAAGGCTTATGTCTGGTACAGATTTATACATTTTGAAAATCAGTGGGCTCCTTAACTGAGAAATATGAAGTATTTCAGGAAAGAAGATACTTTTTTTCTTTTTTTCTTTTTTTCTTTTTTTTTTTACAGCAGTTCATAAAATCTGAAAGATCTGGGGACCTGAATACAGTTCTCATATTATATTTTGCAACTGATGCATGTTTGATGATAAAGTATAATTAGCTAATGGATCCCATTATTTCTGATGCTTGCTTTTCACAGATCATGTTCATCCAAGCAGCAGCTGAAGAGTTTTCTAAACTCAATTAGTACAAGAATGCTGTGACCAATGGAAAAATGTTTGATGCTTGCCAGAAAACAAATCTTCCCAGCTCTTGGAAATAGTGTTCTGAAAACAAATAAGGAACACACAAGATTTTCATATTAATAAATATTATTTTCTAAGAAAATATTTAAAATCTAAAGCTTTTTTTTTTCCCCCTGTTTTTATTTATTTATTTATTTTTAGTTTAGTTTAATTATCTTTCTCTAGGAAGCTCTGTATCATAAGCTCTGGAACACAGGATAAGCATTATCCTGACTGGTGTGAATACTGACTCCCATTCACAGATTATAAACATTTATGGCACACTGAGATTGAAAACTCAAGACAATTTGTTATGTAGAAGTTGACAAGTGACAAGCATATTCAAACTAAAACTTATTGCATGTAAATAATTACCAATTCAGTAGTTCGCCTGGGACCCACTCAGCATTGCTACTTGGGAAAAATGACTATTAGTGATTGTCTTGACTTTAGTTTTGAATGAATAGGAAAGCTGTTTCGGTACAATAAACAAAAGAAAGCTTGAAACAAAGCCCATCTTGGATCTAAACATATAGACAGTCACTAAGGCACTGTTTCAGCTGTGATGCCTGACTTGTTGCTAGCATCTGATATAATGTTGTGAATTAAATTTACGTGTCCCATTTACAATAGATGGAAAATTCATCTATTCAATGAACATAGTTTAGCTGAAAAGCAGTAGTGTATTCACTGCTCATTTTAGAATATGTCCATATATTCAAGGCTAAAGTCTAAAAGTCAAGGCCTTATGTTTGGAATATGACATTGTCTATATATGATCTCTCTTAGAGTATACAAAGCTTTAGTGGAATTTATTGACAGTAAATTAGAATTATCAAATTCTTTTGTACATCCACAGAAGCTGCTCTTAGGTATGTGTACTTGAGCTCGTACACTCATACTTTTATATATCAACAGGAATTAGAGTTGTAAGAAGCTGACTGGGAAACAACCCAGTACCCCCAAGCTACGCAAATAAACTAACAAGTAAATAGAATCACTTACATGAAACAATTTATTTTTATAGAACAGAGTTGCATCTCCAAGCTTCCTGCTGTATTTTGCTGCCCCTGGAGGCTGCTTCTCGTTTTAGTTCCCTTTTTTAGAAACTAAACACAGCAGGGTCCAGTGGGATCCAGCTGCCCTCTCTCAACTCTTCTGCAGAGAGAGGAATTGTCCTGGGTCTTAGCTTCCACAGGCCTGTTGACATCCTTTCTGTTTTTCTGTGTTGAAGGAATTCAGGGAAGAGTGACTATAGAAAAGGACATCTATTTTGCACATTTTCAAAATACGGACTTCTTGCCCCAGTTGCTTTAGTTATGTTCACATTACAAATACAAGATCGCACTCCACGCTGTATGTCTACATTTAACTTTAAAACTCTCTTTAGATGTAATGCATAGAGAATATGTATTCTGGGTAGATGAAAAGGTGCGATGATTGTTAGTGACTGTGTAAATACAGTTAATTATGCATACACTTAATCTGCTGAAACATCAGTGATGGCTTAGAACAGAACGAGGTAGATTCTGTTAAGTTATATTAATCTTTACTTAGGTCATTTCTATTTCTGATTTTGAATCTGTTTGTTTTTTCAAGTGAAACATTTTCCATTGCCTGTGGTAAGAGGGCAGATAAGGCAGAAGTATCAGAGCTTATGAACTGTTGTATACTTACTGACCTGCGGAGAACTGAGGCATTTTCTCCAGAAACGGGAGCAGTTGAACTCTGAAGGAGAATGAACCCTTTTGGCAAGCGTTTTTAAGGGCTCTGTATGGAAAATCTTGTGTTTATGAAGCAGGGAGAGCGAGCAGAAATGTAGTGACTGTTCAGCTTGTAGTATTAGGGGAGCATAATTATTAATATTATTCACACAGGGATGAAAACTGGTGGGTTATTAGGACACTGCATGCTGCTAGGAGTCTTGGAATCGTCGAAGCCAGCAGAATCCCTGCCTGGTGTAGATCTGACAAGGTGTTGGTTACCTCTTGCCAGCTGTAGCTCTTGAGCTGAGACAGTTCAGTTCTCAGTATCTTGTCACATGTTAATAGCTGATGCATTTTAAGTGAGCTGTCCACCCTAAGCTAGCATTTTGTTCAGGGATAGCAGTTAAGAAGTCTTAGGATCTGGTATCTCCAAGTTTCTCTTCCACAGTACGTTCCTCCCCTGTTCCCAGGGGAATCTAGCCTTTAATATCTACCCACTAGCAGAACTACAAGCAGTTCACAGAAACACAAACACATGCAGTATTACAACACACGTATTAAAATGACTTTTTTTTTTTTTTACAAGATCAAAAACAAATAGAAAAAATAAAGTGCTGTGGGAAAGCTTTTACCAAATAAAAATGTCTTTGGAGGCTTGATCATATGTGGGCCTGTGAATAACACTCAGGAGACTGTAAACTTTAGACAAACCAGATGGTCAGACAGCAAACCAGATGGTTTTATTTACGCAGACAAAGTTCACATTTAGTGAGGTACTTTGTTCTTCTAGAGAAGGTTTCACACACAAAGTAGAAGAGTTATATACATGGCGAATGGTGATGGACTGGAACATTCATACAAATTTAAGTTTCGTCAAGTAGACAGTTGTCTTTTTGATAGAAATATCATCACAATTATGTCATTGGGGTGCTTGTTGGCTGCTCTTGAGATGGTGTTGCTTCTTTTTACTGCAGTAGTCTCCAAAGACTTTAGTGAGGATTATGACCAGCTTTTGTCACGTTTTAAAATTATATAGGAAGATACAGTCCTTTTTCAGAAGAGTTTAGAGTCTAAGGAAGGTGAAAAGTATCACAGAAGTTGACCTACTATAGAGGGAGGTAATAATCTGTTACTGAAAGAATCTGATGGGTGTCAGCTACGAAATAACTCTCCTTTTCAGTATCTATGAAAGGAATAGAAAAACAGCCTTGAAACTAGCCAAACTGACCTTCCAGTCCTTTACCTTTAGTTTTATTATAAACACAGATAGTACATTTGTTTTAACCATAAAGTCTAGGCAAACCTACTTTTCCTTCTCTTTTAAAAGCTGCTCCACCTAAACCGGTTAAAACCTCCAGGTGTCTTGAAATGCCCTGTTTTGTAAATTTTCATCTCAACTCATTCAGATGTGCTCCAGCCACTCCAAGAAACAGTTGCCTGTCAGGTGGAGGTCTGTCTTCTGACAGAATGGCAAACAATAGGTTGATTCCAGATTATTTCAAGCGAAAGTGAATTTCTTAGGTTAAAAGCCTGATGCTAGCTCTACTGCTCAGACAGTAGCATCCAGCAACACAGTAGTCATAGGCAGCTGATGATCTATAATGTCTTAACAGGACTCTTTTTTTGAGTGTCTAGTTATATATATGTCATAATTTCACAGCAGCTTTTGGACCAGATTTTTTTTTCTCTCTTGCTGATACTACCTATAGCTTCTTATTGATGTTCGATAAAAGTATTTTTGGAAAGTGTATTTCCACAGTTTCATGTAGGTATGGCATATAGTGACAGATCTATTGGAATTAACCAATTGAGAAGTAAGAAATTGCTTTGGTGACTTTCTTAATGTAGTTTAAAAACAACAGATGCCAGAACTTTTACCATCCATTCCTTATGAAGAATCACACATAAATGTTTTAACACGTCTTCAGCGGAGTCCTGTTCTGGATGCTCTTCCTATTTACACTTATATTCGATCCAGATGTCAGTCTTGCTGAAATTTCATTTTATCCATATTCTTGCTCAGGTATTGGCTTTACAAAATTGTTCTTTAAGTGTTATAACTCCTCAGTAGAATTGTGGAGATTCAGAAAATACAGAGCAGTTTTCTTTTTTGCTGGTAGCAAAGGTGTCAAGCTGATGTAAACATTACAAAGACAATCTCATAATTTTTACTGGAAAGTATTATCTTTCCAAAATAAATATCATAGGAACGATGGCACCAGCACTGGCACCTTAGACACTGTTTCACTTCCACAGGTCAAGCACTTTATTTTTTTTTTTTTAAGAAGAATAAAAATAAGGTGTATCAACCACATATCAACAAACAAAGGCATTACTCAGAACAATTAGCAACAATCCTTCCACCCTGATTAGTGTTGCATGTGGTCTTACCCAGTAGAAGACACTGTTGATGCAAGCCTGTAAAGTCCTGTCAAGCGGAGTTTGGAGAGTAACATAAGTACTGAAAATACAAAGTACTGAAATACAAACTATGGTAATTTTATACAGCAGGGAAATCAGTAGTTACCTCAGAAATGAACCCCAGGTGTCAAAAATGTGTAAAATGTTTGTGACATTTAGGTGCCCAACTCCCAAAGGAATACAAAAACCCTCCCTTTCAGTAAATTAGGAGACTGAGATTCATTTGTAGAATGACGTAGATTCTTAATCTATATCTAATTGAAATTTTTTTAAGTATCTGTAACTTTTGAAAATAGGACTTCTTTTCACTGGAAATGTTTGGAACATTTGTTTTATGTCCAGTGTGCTCCCTGAATCAAGTGGAGTAGCCCTCTCAGTTCTAGCATATCCATTACTTAGTAGGAAGTAAAATCAAATAAGTCAAGTATCTCACAGACAGTCTAAGGTTGTGCCTTGGGACAAATACAGTATGACATTAAGGACTGAAAGAATGTACTCCATTGGATTAAAGATACTCTGAATTGTTATTCTTTGTTACTCTTTAATACTCCGAATTTTTCCTCTCTCTGGCATTTCTTTTCTCTTTTCTTTTTCTTTTTCTTTTTCTTTTTCTTTTTCTTTTTCTTTTTCTTTTTCTTTTTCTTTTTCTTTTTCTTTTTCTTTTTCTTTTTCTTTTTCTTTTTCTTTTTCTTTTTCTTTTTCTTTTTCTTTTTCTTTTTCTTTTTCTTTTTCTTTTCTTTTTCTTTTTCTTTTTCTTTTTCTTTCTTTTTCTTTTTCTTTTTCTTTTTCTTTCTTTTTCCTTTTCCTTTTCCTTTTCCTTTTCCTTTTCCTTTTCCTTTTCCTTTTCCTTTTCCTTTTCCTTTTCCTTTTCCTTTTCCTTTTCCTTTTCCTTTTCCTTTTCCTTTTCCTTTTCCTTTTTCTTTTTCTTTTTCTCTTTTTCTTTTCTTTTTCTTTTTCTTTTTCTTTTTCTTTTTCTTTTTCTTTTTCTTTTTCTTTTTCTTTTTCTTTTTCTTTTTCTTTTTCTTTTTCTTTTTCTTTTTCTTTTTCTTTTTCTTTTTCTTTTTCTTTTTTCTTCTTTTTTTCTTTTTCTTTTTCTCTTTTTCCTTTTTCTCTTTTTATTTTTCTTTTTTCTTTCTTTTTCTTTTTCTTTTCTTTTTCTTTCCATTTTTTTTTCTTTTTTAAGAATGGAGTTAAAAGCTCTTCAAGTCTGTTTATTGTGCATTCTGGATTCAGCTGCTAGCTGTTTATTTTAAGAGTCAAAGTATTTTGACAAAAAAAGTCTCGTATTATCTCTACCATGTAATTCCATTCCATGGTCAATGACATTTTGCCTTTCAGGCTTTAGTCAAAATCCTGTTGAAGCATACAGATAGATAAGCTATCAACAAACCTTTTCACAATCTTCCATCGTCCTAAATCAGTTTGGTAATAATTATGTATTTCTGTCACATCATATGGAGCTGATATCAGTATTTTTTTTAACCATAGACAGCAACAGATTTCAAATCTGTTGGAATTTGATTTTAATTTTTTTGTTGTTTAATTTTTTTAAGTAAAAAGAATAGAATACTTGAGGTTTTCTATATTGCATTAATTTTTAAAATATCATTCATACAATTCACATTTAATAGAGATGAATTTATGCATGTTTCAACAAAATATTCAAATGTGATATATTGATTTATCACGTTAAAGAGAATTTTTTTGCAGTTGTATCTCAGATGAGTTTGACAGGTTGCTTGCCTTTCAACAGCACAAAGAGATGAACCACCATTTGTGCAAAAAGAAAAAAGTTCCATCTTCTTTCATCTTCACGTGTGTACATGAGTTTCTTTTATGCTGTTATCCAATCCTCTGAATACAAAGACTTAAGCAAACTAACCAACAGTTCTGACTGACCATGCACAGAGCCTTGCCTTCAGCATCAGAAGCTGTACAGTCCCTGTCAGTCTTCCTGATTTAATTTTAATTCAGTGCCATTATTGCTTCCTTGCAAAATGTGGCCATTTGGAAACCCTAGCAACTGAAATCTTGCTTTCTATACAGCAGCATCAGTGCAGACATCTCTGCTGAGTGTTTGCCATGCACAAAATTCTCTAGTTTCCTAGTTGAAGCTGTTAACCTCTGCATCTTTAGATTTCAAAGTATGTGTGTAGTAAGTAGTGATGTGACAACTGTTCAATAGGTAGCTCTGCTCTAAACAATATAACTCTGCTCTAAAGAATATATTTAGTTATTCTTTCCCGAACATCAAAAAGAAACAACTGCTTTACAGTCTGTTCTGAGAACAAGAGAGCAGTGATGAAAGGCACTTTGTTTCTGCTACTCCTGCATTAACTCTCAAGAGGAAAGACTGGACAGAGGGTTTGAATCAGACAGAGTTTAGATCTTTTGCAGTGCTGGCTCATATCACTCGAACCAGATCACAAGGACCAGCTGATGGTTTCACATGTGACTGTTGCATAACTTTCTAGTGATCATACCTCCAGACCCTTCTAATTTATGCTAGTTTTTAGATCAGCTCACTTGAAGTGGATGTCTCCATGTTCTTTAGCAGACCTATTCAGCACTTCCCACTCTTAAGCTTTAAAATTAACAGTTTTGGATTCCCTTTAAGCTCATTTTAAATTCTAATAGAATTGGAGAGAACTTCCAGCCCAATCACTGTGCCATATTTGTGGAAAGCACAATATAACAGAATGAAGTGAGACCATTGGTAGCCTGAAGGCTGGGGAAGTTATATTCCAAGTCTCACCTTTGCAGCTCCTGTCATCTTCTTGGGCTCCTGTGCAAGTGCTTATTAGTGAAGTCCTTATCAACACAACTGAAAAACACAGTAGGATGACTTTTTTTCAGCCCATGACCTATTTATCTCTTTCCCACACCACATATGGATGCCTTCCATCTCTCCCCTTCTTGCAACTCCTTCTGCTAGTTCTCTTCTTTATTTTTTTCCCTTTGTCTCGTTACTTTACCAGAGTGTTGTGACAACTCTGGAGCAGTCTCAACGCTGATCTAAGTCCATGTAGGTGGTAGGGGATGGGGAGGGAGAAACTGGGAAGCTGCATGGCTGTATGTAGCCATAAGTGCCTTTGTGCCATGGAGGCATGAATCACTTGAGGTCGGTGTTACTACCAGCTACAATGGGGCAAAAGCTCCCTCTGAGCTTTTCCATCACCACCTAGTGAGATCTGCACCTCAAACACCGTCTTTACATGGTGGGCATACTAAACAGAAGTGTGTTTGCACTAAGTGTGCTTGAAGAGGATCCAAAACACAACAACATTCAAACAACCTGTGTCTGGGAGCAGCAGGAGCGGGGCTGCTCCTCACCGTGGGAGATGTGCTGGGAGCTGAGGGTGACACAGGACCTGCAGGGCCCCCCCTAAAGGGGTACCACCCCATGGGGGCTGAGCTGGAGCTGGTAACAGGGTCCCTCAGACCCAGACACAGCAAGAGGTTGAAGCAGGTCCAGGGTCCATGCAAGAGACAGGGCCAGAGGCAGAGCTGCAGACATCTACATAGCTCAGGCAGGGACAGGCGGATGGCCTGGGGGCTGAAATGGGGTCGTGGGCTGTGGCAGGGGAGCCCCAGGGGAGGCTGGGTAGTAGCTTCAGGGCACATTGGAGCCCTCGGGTCCCTAACAGGCATTAAACAGTGTGCGTTATGTTGCTTGTGACCTCTACAAAACTGCAACATTTGTAAAATCTTCATAAAGATTATAAATAAATTCAAGCTTTCAATAATGTCCTTTAATGACCTAGGTTCCATAGTCATGTTTTTTTTTATTGCTCCAGTGAAATGTTTCACTTTTTTTCTCCTTTTCCTTTCCTTTTTTCCTTTCCTTTCCTTTGCCTTCCTTTTTTCCTTTCCTTCCTTTCCTTTCCTCCTTTTTCCTTTTCCTTTGGCCTTTCCTTTCCTTTCCTTTTCCTTTCCTTCCTTTCCTTTTCCTTTCCTTTCCTTTCCTTTCCTTTCCTTTCCTTTCCTTTCCTTTCCTTTCCTTTTCCTTTCCTTTCCTTTCCTTTCCTTTCCTTTCCTTTCCTTTCCTTTCCTTTCCTTTTCCCTTTCCTTTTCCTTTCCTTTCCTTTCCTTTCCTTTCCTTTCCTTTCCTTTCCTTTCCTTTCCTTTCCTTTCCTTTCCTTTCCTTTCCTTTCCTTTCCTTTCCTTTTCCTTTCCTTTCACTTTCCTTTCCTTTCCTTCCTTTCCTTTCCTTTCCTTTCCTTTTTCCTTCCCTTTCCTTTTCCTTTCCTTTCCTTT
>NC_137694.1:42611482-42833713 GCF_964034855.1 Anser brachyrhynchus | reverse complement strand
AGAATACTTATGCCTTAAATTGCTGGCAGTACAATATATATTGTGAATTGATCTTTTTTTTTTTGTGAGTTTCTGGCCTTTTGAACTCTCCCATGGCTTATCCTCTGGTAGCTGCAATGGGCAGCTGGAGAAATTCTGCTCTAGCCAATAGCTTACATTGTCAGCAACCTGCTAAGTTAAATAAATAAATTATATATATATTAACCTGGCAGTAATGAAGCAGCTTTCTTGAAATTATGAAGCCACTTTTACTGAGATGCCTACTAGTATTTAGGTAACTGTGCTATTTCTAGTCAAATTTTCTCTAGAGGCCTCCAGCATCCTAAAGAGTTGGTTGTACTTGGTTATATGCATTAGGCATCACCTCCCCAGCCACGAGGCTTGGAAAGAAACAGGAATCCACAAGGAGTGGGTGCGGAGCTGGGAGAGGGACCTGGAGAAGAACAGGCAGGTGGTGGGAGGCAGAGCTGTGGGCTCAGGCTGTCTGAGCCATAATCTGTTGTGGCTTTCAGTGAACGCCACTCCCACTTAAAGTCTCCATTTGAAAACTGTCATTGCTGCTTGTGTGCTGGGTTGGGTTTTGGTTTCTGTTTGTTTGTTTGTAGCCTTTTCCTATGACCCCCTCCTAAAAAGTTGTTTCTTCATTTGGGAGCCACCTCCACTCTGTGCTCCTCCCTCCCCATCCCACAGCCCCGACAGCACTGTGCTTGTGCACCCATTGCTCCCTCCTGGCCGTGCTGCAACCACAACGGGAGAGATCGGGGATCTTCGCTTTCAACTTGTCCCCACAATGCTCAAATCCATACCTTTCACTACAAGCTAAACCCACCTCTCTATTTAAATTACTTTAGCCCATGTGTTTTTCTCCTGACAAAAAAAATATATGGGACAGATTCCGTGGTTTATTCAATCTGCGCCGTGGCACTCTAGCAATGCAAAGCAACTGTAAACCCTGCTTAATTGGGCAATTAAACTTTATGACTGCTCTGCACCACTGAAGTGGTAAAAGGCAGCCAGGAAATCTCACCCACCAACTGAAAAAGCCACGTATGCACAAACACCTCCTCAGAGCAGACCCCGAGCTGCGCAAGCCCCATGGCTGGCCCCTGGCCACACGGGCTGCAGGGCTCGGGAGGGCGGCCGCGCACGCAGCAGCAGGAGTTCACCTCTGCAGGAACACCAGCATACCCCTTTCATCTTTAAAATGCCCTTTTTGTTGTGTCATGACCATTTGTTAGTCCTACTTGGAGCCTGGTGCGGTTAGCAGTGTTGTTTGTTTAATAAATGAAAATAAGAGAAGGGAACTGAGAGCTCAGGCTGCCCCGTGGTGCCTGCAGGTCCCGGCCTGCGCTGCAAGACTGCTCCTGGCCCCAGGGGCTACCACAGGCCGAAATCCTTTGGGAAGGCTGGGACATAGGTGTGGAGCTCACACCATGAGCCTGCCCCTGACAAGTCTTCTGTAACTGCCTGGTAGTGTTTGAACGAAATGCCTCTTCCAGAGCGGAGCTGTTAAACAGGCCAGAAGGGTCCAGTGGCTCTGGCTGCTTCGTGAAGGCTGTCATCTAGTGATTCCCCAAGGGAATGGGAGCTCCTTGCTAGAGAGAGGGGCCTAAACTAGCCACGTAAAGGTATGAGGGCTCAAGACGAACTTTGGAGACATTGAAATTTGAAGTTACTGCTGATGTCCTTGTCAGTGACACCCAGCCCCTAGGAAGAAGCAGATTTTTATTCTAAAGCAGGAAGATTTATTTTAAGATTATGTAAGTAAAGCAACTACTCAAAAGCTGCTATTGCTTTTTCTCACTTCATTCACGTTTATATATATATACACATGTGTATATATATATATATTTGTTGTGTTACAAAACTTGTTTTGCAGTTACTCTTAGCAGTGTCAGTAGCTGGGAAACGTCCCTTTTAGATTTTGTGGCTGCTTGGTTACCGCAGCCTCTTGCTATCCAAATAGCCTTGCTCTGTCAGGGCTGTGAGATGGGGAGAGATAAACACACAGAGCAGTTGTGGCTTCCTGCCACCAGCCCCGCTCAGCGAGCAGGAAAGCAAGAGCAGATGAACTGCTGCTGCAGCGGCGGTGGGAAGCTGCGGCCTCGCAGCCATGGGGCAACCGAAAAACACAAAATGGCTGTCCCGAGAGAAGGATAAGTAGCCCCCGGCGCTGTGCCTGGTTGTAGGCCCATCTCTCTGGTGCAAGAGTTTTGAGGCAGCCGTCACTCTGCCAGGGAAGTAGTTTGTGTAGAGGCATATCGAAAATAAGTACCAGTTTTAAGGTAAAGCAGATGGATACTATATGCGAAGCTTACTGTGGCGGTAGCCAAATTAAAAATGATGCAATAGAGCCATTTGTTAGTTGCGACTAAGTGTTGCCTCAAAGTAAGTGTCAGGTGTTGAGTTTTGTCACTTGATCACACTTCTGTTGTTTATTCAGTTTTGGAAATTGTGGCTAGACAGGAATAAAAAGAAAACTAGCTGATGGGAGAGAAAATAAGAGAAATGAAACAAAAACAACAAAGTTGAAATTAGAGAAGCACCAGCAGTGCAAAAGAAGCAGGATCACGAACACGAACAGCTCTTGAGCAAATCAACTTTTCCCTTCCCTTCAGTGAAGTGTGGAGCAGGCAGCTTCCCTACCAGGAGCTGCAGGGCTTGTTTCTGATATAGTAGGGCTTTGTAACACGAGCTTAATCAGACACGATTTTGCAGAGGGAGGGAAATAACATCATCTGTTAGCTGTTGTTTTTTAACGTTTGGTGAGGTTACATGTGGTGCAATTAGCTGGTGCTGACAGTAGTTAAGCACAACTTTGTTTCATGTTAGAAGAAAGTTACACAATGTTGTGGGTGGCAGAATATTTTGGGAGGTACAACTTCGCTGCGGACTGTGTTTGCATCACTTCCTGAAATAGAGATTGGCTGATATGATAGATTTTTATTTTTATTCTGCTTTTCTCTTGAACCATGTTACACTTGCATGCAGCTTGTGGAGCTAGGTTTTTAGATGATCATAAATGCTCAAACCAACGTGCATTGTATTTTTATCTAAATTCTCCCTGACCTTTCTTTTTTTTCTGTTTCTCTGGTGTCTCAAAGTAGAAACTCTACTAAAGAAGTGAATAAAAAGGGTATGGTTTTACTGAATTATAATGGCATTTCTTGCAATATTTATCATCATTTAATTCACTTTACTTTGGGCTGTCCTCAGCTTGGGTTTTTTAATGTGCTGCAGATTTCTGAGCTGACAGTGGGTAACTGCGAGGAGCCAAGAGCTGGTCAGGATGCAACTGGAGTTTTAACTCACAGGAAAGTGTAGGAGGCAGTGAGAATTTAAGTTTCGTGAGTAGGAGAATTTAAGTTTGTTTTTGTTTTTGTTTATTTTTTCCATGGGAAAAATATACATCTTTTCATTCCCTTGTGCATTGGAGAGATGTGAAAGAAGGGAGGTCTGGCAATTTCCTGCATTGTACTCCAGCAAACCCATGACAGCAACTGTCAACGTCCTACCCTTTAGTCTACTACTTACCACGGACTGAGTATTTTTGCTGAAGTGATTAGCAGAAATTGATTTAATTATGATATATTACACAGTTTCAATCTCTACCAGGACTGGAGGGGAATACAACTCTGTGAGATGGTGTTTTGGCTTGTCTGGTGTTTCTGCATGACGTTATTTAATCAAAACCCATGTGTTGCACTGAATCAGTCTTCATTATGCTTTTACAATTAATGAGGACATGGGAACAAGTTTAGCTTTGAGAACTAAAATATATTCTTTCTTGCACTAACCTACTAATGATTGACAATGAAGGATATGAGATGTAGACATGGTGCATCACTCAAAAATGACTGCTTGTCAGATGAATTGTGTAAGAGTCCTTACTGTAATGAAAATACTAATGTGTTTTTTTCTGTAGTGATTTAAATTACTTCATTTTATTTCTTATTTTCAAGTCATGTGTAGCTAATGAAGTATCTCAGTATCCTATTTCCAACAGTGGTTGCTTGAGACAAAAAAAAAAAAAAGGGGGGGGAGGGGGGTGAAGAAGAAGCACATGAACCATTACACTTCTTTCTTTCTTTCTTTCTTTTCTCACTTATCCAGTGAAAAGCTAGCAATTACCTCTTCCTTCAGCAGAAACTGCACGTGGATTATCCTGTTTAGTAGGCAGCTTTGGATCACCACTCCCTGAATTCATGACACCTCTTTTAAATTTATTTGTACTTTGAATTATAATTTCTACAGTTCAATTACTTTACATAAAGTGAAACAACAAAAAAATTATTTTGTTTTCAGTTTGCTGTCTACCAGTTTCATTGGGTGTCCGTTATTGCACTAAATAAATTTATTCTCCTATGAAGAAAGGCTGAGAGAGCTGGGGCTGTTCAGCCTAAAGAAGAGAAGGCTCTGGGGGCACCTCATAGCAACATTCCAGTACTTAAAGGGGACTTATAAAAAAGTTGGAGAGAGACTCTTTGCTCAATTGGATAATGACAGGATGAAGGGGAATGGTTTTAAACTAAAAGAGGGGAGATTAGAGATTAGGAGGAAATTCTTCCCTCAGAAGGTGGTGAGGCACTGGAACAGGTTGCCCAGAGAGGTTGTGGATGTCCCATCCCTGGAGGCATTCAAGACCAGGTTGGATGAGGCCCTGGGCAACCTGATCTAGTGTGTGGCATCCCTGCCTATGGCAGGGGGTTTGGAACTACGTGATCTTTAAGATTCCCTCCAACCCAAGTCATTCTATGATTCTATGAAATAATGAATCATTATTCTGTTCTTGATCCCAACCATGTTCTTGCAGGTCCCTAGCATGTCTTCTTCACGTGTATCTTTCTCAAGGTGAAAATTTTGATCCATAAAGTGTTCTCAAATGGTCACATGTCTTGCTCATCTCTAAGATGCTCATCTCTACCACTGCTTTCCAAAACTGATCACAGTATTCAGATGTGGATCACAGTGGCACAGTCATCTTGTGATTTTATTTTATTTTTTATTATTTGTCTTTCAGTCATTGCTGACCATTGCTGTTCTATGGGGGATTTCAAGATGAATGTCTGATAAGTATTTTTTAGATTACCTCTACAGATATGTCCATCTCCCTGTGTCCTGAAGTGGAAGCCTATGTTCCAGACATGTTTCGTTTTGTTTTGTTTATCGCGCTCCGATGGCTAGATCCCTAATCTTATATTGTCTGCTCTGAAATCAGTATGTATTCAGAGAATGGAATAGTGATCTTCAGTTTAGTAAACAGTGGGTTATTAGAGATCTTTTGGACAGCAGAAAACAGGTTTGCATTAAAAGTTAACCTGCTTTAAGTACTGTGCTGCTCTGCTCAAGAATGTGTAATTTCCACAAAGACTATGAGACACTGGAAAAAATGGCCATTAAGCTTCATCTATGATTAAAATTATAACCTTAAACTTAATTGTTATGGTCTCTTATATCAATCTTGAGGGTGCAATATTGAATTACTTTAACAACATGAAAATACCATATATATAACAAGGCATACTGCTTTTTCCTTCTTGATGGTGGTCCTCTTTGATCCCTACTTAACTTACTGCTTATAAAAAGAAACTCTAAAAGAACAGCACCTGGGAAGGTCAAAGAATGAATCTTTGAAGACTCTTGTTCAAATATGCCAACAAGAATTGGAGGAAAGTTACTGAAGTACTAGCAGAAAGATTTGTTAAAGGGAACCAAAGCTTGCTGTGGCCATATAAGGTCTTTGGAAAAGACATTATTTTTCTTTTTCAGTATTAATTATATCTGAAAGATCCTGTTTCCCTTCTTCTCCTGCCCGTCTTCTACAGATTAGATGGCTATCTGTTTACACTGAAAAGGGTTTCTGCCCCTACTTCAGCTCTCTGTCTCTTCTGCATAATAACAGCTGCTAAAGAAAAAATACTTCTTGGTGCTCTGTTCAGTCATCATTGATGGAATCTGTCTTGTTCCAATTAAAGTGATAAATCCTGGGGAGGTGGCAAATTTCCCATGCTTTAATAGAGTCTCACTTGAGACAGTTGTGTTCAGTTTGTTGTGCTGTGCAGAGGCTTGTTACTCAATACCTCTCAGTTTAAATGAAAGCTGCTTTTGTCTGGGAGCAGGAGCTGGAATGCTAACACACACAGTACCCATGCAGCATGCAGCTTCCTTGGCTTGTGTGTGGTTAGGTGCTGGTCTGCTCAGCCAAAGATTTTGATCTGCTTTAAATCAAGATCTGTTGAAATAAGCACACCTCTCTCAGGCACTTCATCACTCCCTGATTTCTAAGCAAAATCCTTATCAACCTGTTATTTCTCCTTTATAAATACAGTGTCTATTTCCAACGAAGGATAAAACATTCTTTTTGGCATCCCAGGACCATACATTGTCCCAGCTTTGTCCAGAATGGTACAAGCTCCATTTGCAAAGTATTCTCTGGAATAAAGAAACAAAAATCTGGAAATACTGAATGTTGTCATTGCACATTAATGGATGCAAACATTTTATGTTATTAGAAATAATCTTTTGGTTCTGGTCTTTTATTTTTTAATTTCAAAGGTCTTATTTTCATAAAAATACAGATATACTTTCTTTTCATCAAAAGATTCGTTTTGACAAGCATGCTTTTTCACTTAGAAATACTCACCCAAATTCTGTTTAGAGCTTTGGGGATGTTAGTTCAAACTTTTGTTATCCTTGTTTTGCTACTACTGAGAAAATGAAGAACAGGAGATAAAATAGTGCTTTGTCTCCTTTTCTAAACAGCTTTTTAGGGTTTTGCACTTTGTGCAAAGAAAGAAAAATAAATAAAACAAAATAGCGTTCTACCTACTTTCTTTCTTTCTTTCTTTCTTTCCTTCCTTCCTTCCTTCCTCCTTTCCTTCTTTCTTTTTTCTTATGTTCCTAGCACTGAACTGTGCTTGTAAAGAATTGCATCAATATTTTGGTAATCTATTGTTTATCATAACACTTATTTGTTTGTTAAGACTTTAAAGCAGTATAAATTACTCTGAAAGACAGAGAAGCTAAAGACAATGTCAAGAAACTATTATTTTTACTTTAGAGTGGTATTTTAGTCTACATTTTACAAGATCCCTTTTCAAGGTCATTAATAATGTGTTGTGTTTTTTAAGAATACTCTATGCTTCTTGTAAAACCAATAAAATATGACATGGTAATCATGAAGATAATAGCATGTATATAAGCAAGAAATAAAATTATCCCTCCCAAATTTGTTCACTGAGAACATTTGTTCAACATAAAAGATTGAACATTCTACATTGCATCTTGCTCCATACCTCAGTCATAGTGAAAACCCATCAGTGAATGCAAGTAATTATTCATTGGTTTCATTGGGCTGCAGCTGAGATTTAAATTATTATATTTTTTTGGGGAAAAAAAAAAGTTAAGTACAAAATGTATTGAAAAGCTATGTACAGTTTTCACATTTCCAACAGCTTGCTCAATTAGAACAAAAGACCTAAGATTTGTATTTACCTTTATCTTTGAACTGAGTCTACTGTACCAAGGGTGACTTACATTTTTAAAAACTTAAAAGCAAGAATTTTTTCTATTGTCTTCATTTGTTAACACATCTGTGGGCTACTGTTTGAGCACACAAAAGCATGATGTGAAGTTAATTTTGATTTCTAAATGCTTTTATATTTCTACATCCAAAGGACTTGTTGGTAATGAAGTACTTTAAGTATTTGGAAAAATACTACAATGGGGTTAACTGTTCAACAAGTGTAGAGGTCATGATGGGAGCAGCCTTCTGCTTCTGCAGTTGCGGAGTTCACTATTTTGTGAAAAGAGGAAAAGTATGAGGCAATAGATACTCAAAAAAGCAGATTTCACCATCCTCAAAGGGTGATAGGTAAAGCCACAGGGAAACAAATAGGCTGGGAGAACAGAGGCTGGATAAGCAAGCCGCTACTGGGGAAGGTTCTGCTACCCATCCAGATGCAGAAGACGGCAGCTAAAAAAACCACCATAGCTGCAACAGTAAAAGTAACACACTGTTACGGAGGAGAAAAGCAGAAAGGCTGTGACTGTAAGGAGTAACAGGAAATCCTTCTGTAATTGCACTACTGGTAAGAGGAAGGCTGAGAAAGCTTTGGTCTGCTGCTCTGAGGGGAGGAAAGATATAAACAGAAGATGCTGAGAAGGCCAAAGTGTTTAATGCCTTTTTGCAGCCGAACTCTCCTCAAAGGATATCTGCTACCAGATGGCTCACACGAGTCACACAAGTGACAAAGGGCTGGAGGAAAGAAAACACAAGCACTTAAGTTTTAAGATTCCCAAATCTGCTAGTGAGAATGCAGCCTGATAAAATTCGTCCTGAAGCATTAGACAGACTAAGCCGAGATCTGCTGTGGGGGATTAACCTCATGTGAATGTAGCCGACTGAAAGTCAGGCACCCAGTGGAAACCATTAATCTGCTTTAGGGTGGGATGAGTGGCTTTCTCCATTTAAACCCACCCTTAAGAAGCATCAGGGCCAGGAGGGCACCCCCAGCCGTGTCCCTGTCCCTTGACTCCGGGCTCCCGCACGTGCCCCAGGCCCAGGACCCCGCATCAGCCCCAGGCCTGTCGGCCCCGGCCTCAGCCAGGCTGCAGCAGGGCTGGGCTCCAGCTCCCCACAGCCCTGCTCTGCGGGAATACTTAAACTGAAAAATATATTACCAGGTTGTCCCCCTCCCTTTTTAGTAAATATTAGCTAAACAGGGAAGGGAAATATCCACCGACCCCTGTAACAATGAAGATTAAATCTTTTCCCTTGCCTGCTACAAAGTGTGGAAGAACCATCTGAAATATCTGCGTCTGGCACCTGTTCCCTCCACATCCTGACCTCCGTGCAAAATGACTTTGTTTTCCGAGTGTGTCATTGAAATGAAGGTATTCACTCCACGCATATCTGCAATACTTGCTCACCCCTTAGAAACTGCAAGTATTCTGCACCTGGCAGGTTGCATAATCTGGCCCGATGAAAGAGAAATATGGTCTATAGGTCCTTAACATAGCCCTTTGATCTCTCTTCTTGCCAGCAGCCCGTCTCTCTGCAGTTTCCTTTTACAGGGTGATTTGGAGGTTCCTTTTGAGTAGCTTACATTTTATCTCTTGTCGGACATGAAATAACTCCACAGGCTGTACTGGCGGGAACATGTTGTTCTGCTGTCACAGGCACAGCTGCCTGGGCAGAGGAGACTATTAACAATAAGGCGTCCAGATAAAATGAGCAGATACCTGCAAAAAAAATTGCTATCTCATTAGAGATATCCTATCTTGCAACATAGTGCTTTTGAGATCCCGTTTGGCTAGCGAAATATGAAATAAAAAGGAAAGACATGCAGATGGTCTATTTTAATCAGTTTAATTAAAAAGGAAGGCTAGTACCTACTTTTACTTCCTTTCATTTTAATCAAGCAAAAAAATGTAATATGTGTACCACAGGCAGCCAAAATAGTAGGAAAAAACTGCTGCACAGTTTTATCAGCTTAATCTTTTTCTCCTGCATGTCATTTGGCATTTGCTCTCAGAACTCATATGGACAAAATCCTTAGAAAAATATTCAAAGGGAACACTGCCAAATTTGGTGGCTATGTCCTAGTTAAACTCTCTTTCCTCTTTTAGCTTTGTACTGCAAATGGAAGTCACCCAAACAAGAATGTCCATCTGCAGAAAGGTTGATTACAGAGGTGCCTGACTGGTACATCAAACGGACAGGGATCTGTGATTTATTTATTTTTAATTGGAAAAGTACCAACCCCTTATGAAACGTACCTCTTGTCCAGCAGATGTAACTGCAGTGGTGGCAGTACCATCTCAGTCCTATTACCCCTGAGTCGGGACGGGAGCCACTCTTGCCCTGAAAAGAAGTGAAAAAAGTTAGTGTTTTATTAATTTTTCTTCAACTATTATTAAAAGTTATTGAATACCGAAAGGCCTGTTTATTTAGGTAAATCTGGATCACAAGTGGAGAGTGATGGGATAGTCTATTTGCCTTTGAAAATGCCTGCGGTATGATGGCTAGAAAACTCTGAGAGATGGAGAGAGAGTACATGAGACAACATGTGTATATCATGTCTTGGTTTATTCAGTAAGAGAAAGGGTGAATCTGCTGTGGTAATTGGATAGTGCTCCTATTACTAGTGGTTGTTCCAGGAAAAATGGTAAGCTAACTGCATAGGCTTTCATCCTTTGCAATGCCTCTTGTTCCTGTCTTTTTAGTTATCATCTTTTTTTCTTTTCTTTTTTTTTTATCATTTTTTTTTATCATTTCCTTGTGTGTCGCCATATTTTGCTTGTATTTTTTCCTTTGTCTTCGTCCATTTATTTTCTGAGATTTACTCTGTATATTGATAGCCTTGAGTATCAAAAGGCAGAGGTCCAGCAGTTGAAAGCTGTAGGCTCTTCATAGAATAAAAACCCTTTGAGCAGTTCTGGACGGAAATGCATTAGCAGAGTTATATGGGCAGGTTTATCTATCTGAAATCAGTCTTGGTTAAAAAGGCAGTACAGAAGCACAGATTACAAAATAGTTTTGGTGTGCAAAATGTCATTGTCTAGTGCTTCTCTGTCTGCCCTGATTTCAGGCTATTGATGCTCTTAACTCTTTCATATGGGGTGTTATGTTCCCTCCCATTGCTGCATTTGTATTTGAGTGGCTAGCCCAGTTTTGCTCAGAACTGTTGGTTTGCTTTACAGAATAGTCTGGGAAATGTTTAGCCAGAAGGCACATCTTTTCAAGCTCATTATTTACTCACATTTACAAAATTTCCTACAAAATGTCTACATTTGTGTTAAAGTAACTTTAGAAAACTATTCCAAAATATTGCATAAATTCTGTGTCTAGAATGAAGCATTCAAGTCCTTGCAAGGTTAACCTTTCTCCTTTTTGACTCCCATGCAATTTTGAAATGTTTTCTTATTTACTACAGTTGAGGACCTTATATGGTCAAACCAAATTTGTTCACAACTTCAGCAATATGATTTAATTTTTGAAGTCAAATTATAACTTTATAGAAGAGGCTAATGAAGAACAAATTCATGGAAGTCAGCAAAGAAGATGAAATTTTCTTTGAAACATTCTGCAGTGCTTTTGTAATATGAACTCTGAACAGTCTGGATTTGCAGACCACTGGATGTCACTTTTGCTTTACGCTTATAGAACAAAACCTTGAATTAGAAGGCCTTTAGCTTTTTACGTGGAGACATATTTCTGATGCAGTACCTGTGGTGGAAGAGGATGTCACCTGGTGTCTTCTACTTCTCTACTTCCAGACAAATCTCCCAGATGATTACCCTTTCCTCTGTGTCATATCATGCTAAATGAGGACAATAGAAGTAAAACAACTTGTAAGAAAGATATAATCTAAAAGCAGTGAAGGTTCTGTGAGAGACACTAATCGAGGTCCCTTTCTCTGTGGTATACAGTGAAGAATGGTATGTACATGACTTCTTTGATCACAGTAGAGGTGACTGTAGTCCTCCCCCTAGGCTCAGGTAGGAAGCAGTACAGAAACACAACCTGAAATATCTTTTTAAGGTCCCTAATGATGCACAATGATGGATTCTTCAATTACTTTGCTGTATTTGCATTATATTATTAAAAGACCATCCTAGGGGAAAGCACAAAAGACACTGTTGATGGTGAATTCTTCAATGGCTGAAAAAGAACACTAGAAAGCAATTATTACTTTAAAAAATATTGTATCATGAAACCCCTTGCATGGATATTCATTTTTCTGACAAGACTCTTGCCCCTGTATCTCCCAGAAAGAAGAATTTTAATGTTAAATTTCTGTAGTCAACTATTGAGGTGGAAACAGCTTGGAACAAGAAACCAATTGAAGTCTGCTTCTAAAAACACTGAACATATGTTCATGTGTGTTTATGAAATTTAACAGAGAAAAATTGGTATGATGTGGTATTTTCAAAATGAACTGCACTTGCAAAAACACCATGTTTAAAAATGACATAAGGTTTCATAGATGTTCTAGTACCACTGCAGGACTCAGTTGCCATAGGAACAGCTTTGAGGTGCCAATTATTTTTCTAACATCAGGACTTTACCATCTATTTCCTCCTGCAAACATCATTCTCAGTAGCAGTCAAGAAAGAAAGGTATGAAGCAAGCTACAAAAAATGGTAAAACTATGAACCAGGAACACACAAAACATCTACTCATAGGGTGGACAGAATGACCAAGGAGGGCAATTTTTTTTTTTAATGCAATGACATGAAACAATAGTACCACAATGAACCATTGCTGCAGTTTTAAGACCAAATGCTAAAATATGAGGTATGTGATATGTTTTTTAAGCTATATACAGCACTTGACATAAAAATAGATTGAAAGCAATACCCATGAGATACGATACAGCACTGCAGATTCAGAAAATCTTTTCAAGATCGGTAAACAAAAAAGGAAATAAGTGATGCCATTTTTAGTCTTCTTCAGTTTCTATGGATACTGAAAGCCAAGCTTAGAAACTGAATGATGCATGTTAAATATGGTAAATGAATAAATTTGTAAATAACAGTTTATTCCTGAATGTTATCCTAACTCCCTGTGCTTGAGTTTCCCATACACGAGCTAAAGATGAAGTAGAGTATAATTACCTGTTAATTGCTTTTCAGAAAACAGATTGCAGGAAGAAATTTACAGCATTAGGCATGAAAACATTGGTTTATAGTTAAACTGAAAAGTACAATAATACACATAAGAATCAGCTGTTGAGGCTCAGTTCAGTTACCCAAATATAGGCATCTTGCATAACTTCAAATGAAGCAAAGGTCACCCATCCTCGTCTCTACCTGCCAAGTGTGTAGGACTCCCACAGAGTCTGTGTTATTGGTCTCTGATGGGCAGCTTAGATACCCCAGAGCTTCTCAAATACCATCAGGTACCTAAGTTAAGCAATCAAATCACTGTCTTAGTGACTGAAATAGCCTTCAGGCTACTCAAAGGACAACTAAACAAATTCTGGGGTTGTGCTCAGGCAGCAAACAATGAACTGAAGGAGTTATACTGGGGTATGCTAATTGTATAGAGGAATTAGCAGACAATGAATGGAGAAGTTCATCTGGGAAGGGGAGATGAGAAAAAATTTTGGGAAATGATGCAGTGAACACAAAAAAAAAGAGACACAGGTTTTGTGTTCAGATAAGATCAAGACTACTGATGTAACTTGCTTGTTTCTTGACGTATCAGATCATACTGGTACAACTTACATTTGAATGATTATCTGGCACAGAATACTGGAAATGATTCAGTATTTAAGTACTGTAACAGGCTAAGTTCCTTTTTCCTCACAGTCCATGTACCTTGGCTCTGTGAGTATCCTCATTTAAACACAGGCTTTGTTTTTTTAAGGTGCTGTGCAAGCCATGCTGAGATTTTGTTAAAAGTATGCATTTTTTCATTCACAGGAGAACGTACAATTTCTTTACTGACAAACATATAAATATATATTGTTGAAACTGAGGCAATTTGATCTCTTCAGGGTTGACACTACTCTACTGCTGCTGTTCTCCCTGTGAGGCCACCGTTCAGTTGTTGCTTCACAGAGACGTCCTCTTCCTCAGCTCCATCCTCTGGCTTGCACATGCTTGCCTGGAAGGGCCTCACCTCTGCTGGCCTTTTGGCTTCATCAGTCCTACCATCTACTGCTGAAATGGCAAACACACCAGCATCGCAGCCACACCTATGGGTTTCTTCCAGTTACTACCTGTTTATCCCCAGATAAGATGTTTCTCTTCTTCATTATCCCAAAGTTTCTCTTTTAGATCACACCCATAAGAGGAAATCCAGAGAAGAATTTGCTTGACCTGAAATTATGAACTGTCAACAACATACACTTGAGGAAAAGTCTCAAATGTCCAGCATTCCTCTGGGTCTCCTCTTTTTGTGGTCTCTACCTTCCTGAAATTTTGGCACAAATCCAGCAACTCATTGATGTGAGTATTAAATTAAGATGATATAAATGGCACTAAATCTGTCTCCCTTTTTGCATGTAAGAATAGGAGAGCACTTTGTGTCAGATGAATTAATTTAATTAAGGTATTTTGTGAACACCAAAATCACCTTCATCATCCATCAGTGTAAATAATAAATGAGGAACGATTAATGTCTTGCCAAGTGAAGGTATTGTGAGAGTCTGAAACATAACAGGGTCCAAACACAGTGCATCACATTTGTTCAGTTTGTCAGATTATTATTTCCTTTCTTTTTTTAAACCTTCTTTAGTTTGATTGTTTTCTTCTTTTGAAGCCATGTAAAACTGTCCCAGGTTCTATCTGATTTATTTTGTTTTATGCTCATCTGAGAAAAATTTTTAAGATAAACACACAGCATGTGAGGATGGATGCTAAATTTTACCAAGATTACTTCAGTCACCACAGAAGAAAAGCAAGTCTTCTTTAGAGTGTTACTGTAGAGTGTAAATTCACACAAGAGTTTTCATTTTTAAAGAAGTGATGCTGTATTTGAATCGTTCAAGGAGTTAGCCAATTGCATATACATAGCTTATACTGTCCTGTGAGCTCTCCTGTGGGCATTTAGCTGTAATAATTTGATCAGCTTTATTGCTGTAGAAGAAGAGACACTTCTGACACTTGCATTCACATGTATTTCCTCCAAAATATTCCAGAATGCTAATTAACCTGGACAGCTGTAGCAAGCAAATATGATGGAGGAAAATGCAGTAGATTGAAAGAAACACAAGTGTTTTGTCCAGTTGGTTTTGTTTGGGACATGTTTAAATAACGAAATGCACGTTGCAATGTGAGATATGTACAATAGCTTGACAGAAGTTTTATATCTGGAATTAAACTTCTCCCAAGCTACAATGAAAAGCCCCAAACAAATCTCTTAAAAGCTCTTTTTGCATGTCTTTGCATCAACATACATTTTCAGGACTGCGTCTAAGACAGCCACTGTATTAACATTTTTGCCAGTATTTACTGTGTGAATTAACTAATTCTATCACGTGGTGCGAACTACAGTGCTCTGTTTTTTAAACTTTATTATTATTATTATTTTCCAAGAGTATAATTATGCTGGCCTCCAAAAAGGGATTGGGCAATTTTCCTTGTTTAAAGGGTATGACGAAATGTTGGAAGTATTTGAAGCCCAAGGAGCTTCTGAAAAGATTTATAGAACTTACTGCTATAACTGTCTAGGCCTGGAGAGCTGCCATTTGGAAGGGCCCTGCTAAGACTTTGAACTTAATTTGTCAGCATCACGTCTTTAAAATGCAATCTGCAGCACTTCAGCTGTCTCCCCAAAACTACAGAACCATTACCCTGGTAAACTGAGGCATATCTGCATGAGTCCGGGATCTCACAGGAGCTGGTTACGAAGAGATTCACTTGGAAAAATAAAATCTTCATCTGCTGGAAGCATCTTCTGTCTCTCCCTCGCTGCGTGCTATTGGCACACGGCAGTCAGAGAGCAGGGGCTTTGTGGTTCCTTTATGCCCCAATAATCCTGGCTACTCAAATAGCCCTTTGAGACTGCTGGCATCTACACTAGCCTTTAAACCCTGCTATACACTGGCCCTGACAGGCTTCCAACCAGGAGAAAATAAAGTTGGCTCAATGCCGTGTTTGCACAGCCTGGGTGCTGCACTGAACACTCTCGTCCTCACTCTGATGATTCCAGCTTGCATTTGTATTGAGGTTTTTGCAGAAATGGCAAGGCTGTATTTTTAGGTAGTGCGTTCGTAGTATTTTCCTCCTGCTCCAATTGAAAGCCAAATGGTTGGGAGGCTAGCATCTGTGAAATGTTGCATATTAGTAGGTGGTACATAGGCTATAGTATCACTGATGTAATTTCCAAATTCAAAAGGCTGTTGCATATTAAGAAGTTACTAATATTCGTGCTGTCAAGGGGCAACTGAATTTCTTTGGCTGGAAGGGCACTACTGATCAGCTGTCACTGAAGCAACACATGGCTTTTTAAGACAGAAATCCTTGGCTAACGTATTTGCTTGTTTTGTCAGGAAGCATGCCTGCACGCTGTGCCTTCTACAGACCTGTATGTTTTTTCCAGCACAATATGAAGGGCTTCTAAGACAACCTTAAGACTTTGACATTGACAGCTTAAGCCATCAACTGTAGACTGATGCATGGTCTAAAATAACTATCATAGCTATGTCACAGGCTAAATATCTGGAGTCTGTTTCTGTCTTAGTGAAAACAAAATCTATTCTGGATCTGAGTTGCTGAATTTTTAGCCGAAAGTAAAAGCTCTAACCAAGCTTAATTTAAATGCCTCTGGGTATTGACTTAAGTCATTTAACGTTAGGATAGAAATGAATGCCATACATATTTGTAGGTTGAGATTTCTCTCATTTGATTTTTAACACAGTATTTAAGGTCTTCTCCAAGAAATACTGATTGAGTGAATTCCTGGTCCCAATTAACTTAATGGCAAAGCTCCCAGTGATGTTTGTGGGGCTGAGATTTAACTCATAGCATGAAAGTTGAGAGTAACTCTTTAACTCACTGTATAGAAACCTGAGATTTAGTAGGAAGGGCATATATTAAATAGATAATAAGTTTATTTCTAGCCTGTATGCCAACAAGCAAGCAATAACATGTTTATATCACTTGCAATGACACAAGGAAAGCTACTGCTCCTTGCAAGTAATACAAGATGCAGCAAATATTTGTCCCACCCATTTTTTTCTATATTTGGAAAGATAGTCTATATTCTGAAGTATTTAATTTACTTCCTGAATCAAGATAATAGTCACTGCTCATAAGAAAAAGAAATCCCTTGATTATGTCTTTAGATAAGGCAATTCATATTTAACGTGAATAATTTTAAAACACACAAAATAAGTAGGAATTTCTATATATACATATACTATTTTGAAAAGAATCATCTGTATTCATGAATACTTTTCTGATTACTGTGTGACTGTAAATTCTAGAATAACTCATCTGTTTCAGATAATAATGAAATGAAACACAAAACAAGTAGATTTCTAAGCAGTTTTAAAATCAACTATATAAATCTTGGGAGACACTTCATTATCTTTCTGAATATTACATGTGCCTTTGTCATAGCATAAATAAATAAATCATTTTAAGAGCTTTTCACATATTACCAGTGCAATAAACAGCGTGAAAGTAGATAGTCAGCCACCTGCAGGGACTTACACACTAAATTACCTGCTCTGACCTTGGAGAGAAGAGCACATGTTGCAGGAAGGCAGAGCTTGGAGGCAGCACAGACAGGCGAGTTGTGTGCATCTGATTTGCTGGCTCGGTGTCCTGGTAAGTGAGTCTGTTAATAAAGAGACAGCTCAATTTTAGAAACAGGGAGTCCTCCTGCACTGATGTGCCGCACGCAGTACATGAAGCAGGGTGGTCAGAGGAATGTTTCCAGTGTCAATTTGTTTCTTCATCAGATGAGTTTGGCAAGAGGAGCTTGTGGACACAGAAAACAGAAGGGCTGCCTAATTATTATATATCTATATATATGTATATAGATATCTATATGTACTCTTCAGGTAAGAAAAATGATGTTCTTCAGAGGCATTTCCATCCAGGAAGCATCAGTCCCCAGAAAAGGGGCTCCAAGGAAGAGCTGGGCTGCCTACATTTTAAGTAAGACATGGTCTCATCTCACTTGAACATTTTCCTCCCCAGTGTGGTGCTGTTCCTATGTATGTCCTGTTTTTCATGGGAGAAGCCTCTCTCGGTCACCGTGTTTCATTTCCTGGGCCCAGCTGCTGAAGGGCAGCCTCTTGCAGATGTCAGAGCCAGTTGGACCTGCTGGGGAGATGCTGCTGAGCACTGGAGGAAGCAGGGCTGTGGGTGGGAGGATGTTGAAATCCCACCTGGAGAGGGAAGGTGGCCTGCAGCCCACCACCAAACGAGCGGATGGGGGAAAGGCTGGTGAGGCGATTTCCAAGGAAAGGAGCTTTTCAAGTAGCACATCACTTTTTTTTTTTTTAATCTGCATATTAAAATTAACCATGGAAATATGAGTTATGTAAAAACTTACTCTGACTTTCATCCTTGAATGAAAATGGAAATTTGAGTTTAATTGCTGTTTAAATGTCTGGAATGAAATGGCTACCGAAGGTGTTCAAAGATCCATGGTCAAGACATTTAAAAAGCTTTGAGTAGGAGCTTTAGTTGACCCACTGAAGTTAATAGCAAGATTTCCATTTGCATCAGTGAAAAATACATCCTTTGCCCAATTTACCACACAATTTCCTGGTATAGGGCTGGACCAAGAACTGGGCTAGGGCTACTCAGTGCAAACCATAGCAGATTTGTATTCAGCGGCTCTCGATCTTTCAGAGCAACAGATAAAAATTTACCAGGGCTAAGCCAGCTAAAGAAGTTTTCCAGTCTCCTTCACACACACACACACACATCCTGCCCCTGCTTGCTCCCCCCATCTCTTAGCACTGAGCTTCATAGCACAGACTCCCACATCACACCCCTGCAAAGCCCCTTCCAAATAAAGTTGGCATACATTCAGCCCTGAATGGAAAGACAGACCACTGGTTATTGGGTATTGCTGGGGAGGGGGGGGGGGGTGGTGGTGGTGGTGGTGGAGGGAATAGGGAACACTTTTATTTGAAATTTTTTGTTCTCAGGAAAAGAAAAAAAAAAAGAGAAAAAAAAACAATCTCCATACTTCTTTGTCTTTTTCTAAGGCTGGGAGCCTGAAAGCTGAAAAATGTTCTTTTTGCATCCAGAGACTCCCACAGCAGGTGTGTGTGTCCTTATGTTCACTTCCAGAAGATCTCTCAGTTTGGTCTCCACCTCATCATTAACCAGTGACTTCTAATTGTCCTGTGCTCCTTTGACCTCCAGGCTCATGAACCGGGTGAACCAGCAATTTAATTTCAAGATGGAGCCTCCTATTGCTCAGAGAGGATTGTTCAGAAAACAACTTATGCTGCGCTCCTTTTTTGTTTTGTTTTCCCATAACTTCCTATTAAGGAAGAGCTTATGTTACCTTGCTCCTCAGTCACACACACACGTAAGGCTGTATTACTATCTTTAGAACATTTCATATCAGCTACATGTTGCTTTAATGACACATGTAATTGCTCTCAGTCGGAATCATCAAACATTACAGTCTAAGAACTATTACAAATTCATTTGTTACTCACATGAATTCAGAGAAGGAAGGTATGTACTCTGGGTTTCAGGGGTGCTGTGAATGTAAGTGTTGCCCTTGGGTCAGGCAAGAAAGCCCCAAGTAGGATTCTGTGTGGGCCCCACACAGAGGGTGCATTGATTTTCTAGCACATCACTGGGAAGCAGTCCCAGCTGAGCTTCAAACAGTGGTCTAAGCTGTAAAAGAAAACATCTTTTACAAAAATTAAGTAAATCAAACAAATCAGTTAGATAGCATCACAATGCAGAAATACCACCTTCATGTATAAGGCTATCTTCTTCAGCTTGCATTACAGTAACATTTATTTCATGTGAACAGTTAGCATAGAAGAATTAAAAAAAAAAAAAGTGCCAGACTGAATTTATTATATGTAAAGCAGATAAAACCTTTATGTTAGTTTTTAAGTAAGAACATGTGATTCTAGCAATACTGTTGATGTGAACAGTCAAGGCTATGAACAACAAAGGATAGAATGAGTAAAATAGGTTTATGGCGTGAATCATGCAGCTGAGTTAACACTAAGAGGAAGCAGAGATGATATATTTATCATCGTAATGTGCTCTTCATGACTCATCTAAATGCAAAAAAATAAAGTATGTGAATGATTAGGCAATAAAGATAGGTGTTAAGGAGGGAGGGACAATGGAAAATATTACTAAGCTTATAAAAACAACTTGACTTATTCATTAATTTAAAGATAATCTGTTGCTTTTCCAATTAGCCTAAAAATAAACAGATTTTTTTCAGTATGAAAGACAATTCCAACAATTTGGATGACAGTCAAATATGTTTGAGTGACAGGCTACATAAAATGATTTAAGGCTTTATTTGGCACATACTTTTCATGTGAATCAATGTGCTTATTTTTCTTATGATTCCTCACCTCCATGCTTGTATGGCCATAAATCCAATCTTTCATGTCTAGAAACCAGTTGAAGAGTGGCAGCCGTAATATCTAAAGCATCAAGCCAAACCTGTAGTGTAAAAGTGTACAAGATCATTTTGGGGGTTACAGTTTCTGTTGATTTGGATTTTGTTGAAACTTTATTTTATTTATAATATATGAATTGCACACTTGCAAGCAGCAATTGTATGGAAAAACTTTCTTAAGTAAAAGGTTATTTAGTACTGCCAATTCTAAATATTCATTTTTTGTTTGTAGCTGAAATTTTGGTTTTCATCTGTCACCCAGTTTCTAATTCTCTTTGGCTTTTTCATGTCTATATGTGGTAGGACAATTAAAGTGTTGCAGTCCTATGTCAGAACAACTTGCTACTGGTACTCTACATGTAGAATGGGAAATTTCCCAGTTTCTAGGAGTCAGAAAAACAGAATAATTGGCATGGCCTCCTAAGTAGTACTAGGATCTGTCTGGCCAAACGTAAGTGTCTGAAACAGGGCTATCTGCAGTTGAGCTATGCTTCTGGGCTACCCTTATAGTCAGTGGAAAGAAAGAGGGTCTTCTAAGATTCATGCTGTTTCATCCTAAGGCAGGGATCTAAAATTCAGGGGATGAATCGTGTTTCTAAGCACCTATTTCTTTCCACGATCATACATCAGATCCACAGGAGACTGGCTCAGGGGCTGATGTCTGAAGTCAGGAGAGATGAATTTCACCCTGAAACTCTGATCTGAGGCTGAGTAACGAGGGAAAAGGTACAGTGGGAGGACACACTAAACACATCTTGTTGTTATAGAGCATGATATGCATGACTACATGTATCATTTGACAGGTTTACTATTTATCTTTTTCTTCCAATGTTGAAAAAACAAAGATAAAGATACCGTGAGAGAGTAGCAGGAAGCAGGTAAGTGACAGCATTGACACATGGAAATGCAAAGGAAGAGATATGTGAGAGCTGGGCTGGGACAGGGGGTGTACGGGAAGATCTTACTTGGCTGCTGTCACAGAGGGGCTGATAGTTTCCTCAGCTGTAGTCCTGCCACCCCAGTGACTTCAATCGATGTGCACCGGCACAGCTGGGGGAATCGCATCACTAAGTGTGGTTAAAGCAAAGCTGAATGAATCCACACAGATAAGGTCGGAGCTTCCCTGAACCAGCCTTGCATCTCTCTTGCTTCTGGTGTTTCTCTCCTGCACATCTGTGCTTATTTCAGTAGCCTGGAAATGGCAAAACTTAAGCTTCCAGAGCCGGTGTTGTAAGAAATCCTTCCGATTTCTTCATAACCAAGAGGAACCAGAAATATCTCCAAAATACAGAAACCTGCTTTTGAGAGATTTATAAAACAATAACAGCAAGATGCATGTCTTAGAAATGTTTCTTTCGCTCTGTTAGAGATAATTGTTGTAAGGTTTCAGAATGGATTTTCTGGATACTGCTCTTTCTTGCACTTAGCTAATGACGATAGGCAGAACTGAATGAAAATGTGGTGACTTTGCTTTTTAAAATAGTCGTGGTGTTGTTCACTGGCACCCAAATAAATGTCTTCTCTGTGCATCAGCATGCATATCGATGTACGTAAGCACGAATAAAAAGTCCTTAAAGCCTAACTTCCAACTCCTTTGTAAATGCCGAGCTTTAGATATATTAAACTTATTTCATCTTGAGTTGTCATGCGTAGAAATATGATGAATTCAACAGATCACAAACGGTTTTATAATCCAGATTTTATTATCTGTGTTAGATAGAAATTTAAATTAAAAAAAAAAAAAAAAGAGCATGGCTGTGTTCTGCAATGCTAATCATGCAGAGTAACACAAAGTCTTTAGAACATTTCCATTGCATTTTCAAGGATACATAATATTTGTATCATGTACTGACTTCTGATCACCAAAGTGAAAATAGTTAAGCATTCTGGAAAAAAAAAAAAAAAAAGACATGTTAATTAGGCACAGTCAGATTAGCAAACCTGTAGGGAATAGGGATGAGCTAGACAGAAAGTACTTTTTATGCATCTTTTAACTGTCAGTGTTAGGAAAAGACTTGCTAATCAGTAGCATTAGCAGGAACAATAATTACTCTGTTAATTCTCTGGTCTGAGACTATGGGACAGAGTTTAGTTCTGGGCTGTGTCCCAGACATCATATGTAAACTTGTGCAGATCTTTTCCAAAGTGGCCTTTCCTTCACAATTACTTGATTTCTGAGAACTTGGCCTGAATTTCAGATGCAGTAGATGTATATAGACCCTGTTGATGTTAATTGAAAATTACAATGCATAGCAGTCTTGAAAATAAGTTTCCAAGACATGTCAATGTGGTTAATCAGAACTTAAACACCCCAAATCTAATGACTGCTTGGAATTGCAGTCTTAGGGATGCCACCTCAGTTTCTTCTTTTGCAAAATGGACATAGCATTTTACATTAATTACTTGACTTTACAAGTCTTTCATAAAATGACTTCATCATATATATTTTAATGTAAATACATCAGCTACAAGAATGGATGAGGAGTGACATAAACATTTTAGATAGGTAATTTCACATCGATTGCTGCATATGGAAACTTATTCCTTCCAGATTTTGGTAATGAAAACAAAGTATGTGTGAAAAATGACTGTGGGGCTCCACTAAATCATTTACACGCAGTGTTTGAATACTGTTTCCCATAAAGGAGCAGAAACACTGTCAGTCTTGTGACTATAGGACTGAGGAAGGTAAAAGATAGCATCTTTGGAATGAAACTGGAGAAATATGACTCATCCTTTTTTGTTGCTTGCCAAGCTTACCTTGACATTTATTTCTTTGCTGGAGTGCAGAACATGTTTACAGAAGTTTACTCCATGCAAATGCATCTGGATTTCCTCTGAACTGTCAGCAGCTTGCACAACCAGGAGAGAGATTCAGTTTTGCACCTCACGGCATATTCTTTGTTCGTGATGGTAAATTAAATGCTTACGTGAGTCTGATTGTTGACAGCATGCATGGGCAGCCTCATATTTTGGAAACTTCATATCCCAGTGACAACTCTGTAACCTCTCCTTGTTTTTACAGGATGAAAACAAAACTTAGATTCAAGCTGGCTCAAACCTACCTGGGTAGGAGGTTGGCATCTCAGGCCACGTATTCAAATGACAAACACTGCAGAATCGCTGGAAGGATCATGATGGTTTAACAAGGTTTATAGGATTTTTATGATTTAGGCCACATCTGCAGGAGAGAAGTTGAAACCATGTATTCCTGATATGTTTCAATGCAAAGCAAAATGCATTCATTTAAACAAATCATGAGTGATTTACTTTGTATGCTACTGACAAGGATTGCTCAAGCAGTTAAGGATCACCTAACTGGGGGATGGTAATTTTCTTCATACTGTTTTACTGGAGTGGATAGGGGTCTGACCAAACCAAATTTTAGCTTAGCTTTATATAGTAATTTATTGATACCAACATAACTGGCTTTAGCGTGGTTTCAGCCTTCTGAACATGTTCATAAGGACTTTCTGTTTGTAACTAGGCAAACGTAAATTTAGTTAGATTAGTGCAGGTTTTACAGTCTAGACAAACTATCTTGGTACCATACAAATCAAGGCAACTCTTTTTAGCTTCCTCAGCATTCACTACAGTTGTTGTGCAGTCCCAAAGCAGTCATCAGCATAAAACTAAGGAAAGGTCTCCATAATCTAAGGGATCTGGGCCTTTAAGATGCATTCCTGTTTAGACATTTACCAGTACTCATAGGTGTGGGGTTTTTTTTCTTCTTCATTAAGTATTTTTTGTCTTGTAATCACACCACCAAATCAAAACCTTTTATATTATTGTGTATGTTATGGAAGAAATAGGATGGGTAGTATTTTTCTCATTTAAGCAGATTTTTTTTCTCATGGCAGAAACAATTAATTTAATAACATATTTTGCATAATAACATTTACTTATTATTATGTTATGCCAGCATCAGAGAAGTAAACCAAATTTTTCCACAAGCTGTGTATTACCTAGAGAAATTATTTACTCTTTGCTACCTCACATTTAAAAAATGAAAGAGAGGAAGAAGAAAGAAAAGTTATATTTATTATTGCAAGAACTATCTTTACTGACAGCAGCATCACAGGCATATTATATCATCATCTTTGTAATTAGTTTAAAGAAATCTGAAGCTGCTATACTATATAATTTAACTGGGCCAGATAATTCTAGCCTGGATTGTATCTCCTGTTATTTGTTGTGTTTGGTAAAGGTGATTATATATGTTTAAGTTTGTATTAAGTTTGTAAGATGTATTTTGTATACATCTGCTTGATTTTAATGTTGTATATGATTGACTACATATGTTGCTTTTTATTTAGTGCTTTTGCTGCATGGCGGTAAACAGAACTATCCAAATAAGTAAACAAATTAGCCCAGAGGGTTGTGTGGATACTTCACAGTTCTAAGGAACCCATCCTCCCAGTGCAATATGTTTTTCTATCAGTGAATAGTGGTGCCAGGCTTCTCGAGTGTGAACAGAGCCACCCTCCTGAGGAAACTTATATGCTTAATTTGAGCTAATTTTTTAATATTTGTCCAGCGTTTCAACTTTAAGAACGTTAATGGAGAGCGATAAGCAGCTATTTTAAGGCATACCATTTATTAAGTGTAGTACCAAATAGTTTTTAAGTACAGTTTGCTTCTCTTTGTTTCTATGTTAATCTTCTCCAGGAACATACAGGATAATTCAGATTTTTGTATATGAGACCCTTCTCCCACTTTTGGCCAGGTTATCAAAACAATAGTGCTGCTGGGGAACCAACCAGATTAAAGAGTAATTCACATTTACATCTTTTTGCTAGTCAGGATCAAACTTCAGCTATAAACTATGAACCTGCTCACTTTATAATAAAGTCAAAGAGGGTCGTATCTCCTCAGACCATTGCTTATAATCAACAGTTTGCCGAAGACTTTAAGTGCAATTTTGGGAATAGTATCTGACCTGAATATTCTCTGACACAGAGGTCAGAGAACTGGCCTTCAAAATGTCCCCCACAAACACAGAGGTTACAGGAACTTACTAATGTACAATGTGGTACTGATGTTCCCATTTACTTTGGAGTCTTGTGCCCTCATGCCATTTATTGCATTAACCAGCAGAGAACTAAGAGCTCGTTTTGATCCCTGCATAATTAAATGAGCTGAAATATTCCTCCTATGAATATGGACCAACCTAAAGACCTGATTTAACCAATGTGAGCGTACTATCACCAAATATGCCTCAAATGTTGGTTTGGCAACTTGTATCTTCAATAATGTCCTTTTTTCTTTTGTTAATATTTGACTAGCAGACACCAAAAACCTAATGCCCATTTCAGGAGGCATTAGTGCAATGACAGGAATAGCGTGGCTAAATCTACCTTGTAGCATTCCCATTAGGGAATGCTACATTAGGAAAAAGCCCTATTTGGGGGTTTCCTGTAATCTAAGAGGATGTTCTTGAACTACAACTTCACTGTAGTGGGCATTTCCAGGCAGGAAACACTTCTTACCTAGCTAGGAGGATGCCAAAAGGCAAGGAACCCCCTCTGTTCCCTGCCTACCTATTGCAGGGCTGCCTTTTCCCAGCATTTATCAGTTCTCCGCACTGCAGCCATGCCTGGCATAGCTCACTGTGCCACCAACCTGGGCAGCTCTGCTCTGTGCTCTGCACACCAAACAGCTGCTGACAGACATCACCTCCACAGCGGACCCACTGCCTCCACCCTTGCAGGCTGTAAATACTAGATGCACCCCCTGGTTCAAGTGGACGACTTTCCACCATGTGATAAAAAAGTCCTAGATCAGAAACAAAGAGGTAATACTTGTAAGATGATTTAAGGTCTTAGTCAGGTACAGTATCCTTTGGAAAACTGTAAGAATTTGCTTAGACAAACAAGATAAGGCATATTTCTCTGGTCAGACATGGGCCAGAGATTGGGAGCTGCTGGCTGGTCATCAGACTCAGCCTCTTCTGGGGAGTTAAAAAACTCGAGGTTAACTTCCAAATTTCTCTTTAACATGAAGCCTGAAGTGATTTCAAGGAAAAATAATGTTGTCACTTCAAAGAAACTCGGGTGAAACCCTCAAGGAAAGCAGACTGGCTGGAACATAAGCCATCAGAGTCCCACCAGGTTGACACAATATGTTGTTAAAACAGTTGCTGCAAAATATTTTCAGCATGGAAGGTGACATTAAAAACTAACATATATACAAACACTCCAAAAGTAAGTCATGTAAGTCTAAATAACTCCAAATGCATGGTGCACAATGAATTTACTAGAGCTCTGGAACAAAAACCTCAGATTTCTCTTTGTATCCCCGGACTGAATCTGTGGTAAACCACCTTTTCAGCATTCCTTATGTCTCGTGCAGGTCTATATCAGATAATTATATCAAAGCCTTATTATTCTGGTTGTTGACTAGCATCTGCTCGCTTGCCACAACAAACAAGCTACGTGATAGCAATGAGATTTCTTTTGAGAGAGTTTAGTTGGTGCCTCCACTGAGACCAGAAAATTGCATATTAAACCTCATACAGGGAATGTTGAGGAGGTTGTTTATTAGATTCCTGTTTTCCATTTGATTGGCTCTTTTCTGTAGTTGATAGAAGGCCATATCATCCTGTATTTACACACCACATGAACTGTATTACTCCACAGATAGCCTCACTGAAGTGGCTGACATACTTGTGATATGGAAACTCCTGCGTTGAGGTGGGGTGTTGTTAGGATACAAGATCCAGCTTTGTCTTCTCAGCTGCTAAGAAGGCTCTCTTCAAAGGACAATCGTTGCTGGCACTTTGCAGTGAGGAGACCAAGTGAAAATTTCCAATTGCATGATGGATTTGAAGATCTGACTATATTCCACAGATCTCTCAAGTACTCACTTCTCAATAAAGCTGCAGATTACAGATGCTCTACCGTTTCTTAGGTTTGGATTTGTAAAGAACAGTAAATGATGCTCCAATACGGCATGTTATTCTTGCTTTATTTTTGATACAAGGTATATACACATTTTATAAATAAAGAATGGTGTTTATTACAGCATTTATTATCATGTTTTATAATTTAGTGTTTCATAATATTTAGAGTATGTAGTAATGTTTATTCTTTATGCAGTAGCAAGAGCTGCTGATGGGACTTATCACCTCCATATTTAAATGCTGTTACAGCATTTTCTGTGAAATTCCAGTGATAAGTGTAAGATCTGATCACAGATACAGGCACAGGAAATAAATGTAAGAAAAATGAATTGGAAATATATACTATATTCATTTTATACCTTTTGCATATCAAAAGCATTGAAAACAATCCTGTCTTGATTAAACCCCCTGATTTTTAGTGTAACAGAGCAATGGCTTTCAGAAATCTTTTTCTTTCTAAACTATCACATGGCTTTTCGGGAAGGAGCATTGTTGCGCCTTCATTGCCTCCCACAATTCATCAACATTACTAACGTAATAGAGAAAGAAAATATTTTATTAGTTCTTGACTTTAGTTAAGGCAGAGATAAACAGTGTCAGAGTTGCTGCCATTTGACTGAGGTAAACAGCAGAGAAAGGTATTATATTTTCACAAATTTATCCTGAATCGCTATCATAATGACCTAGGCCTTCTTCGCTGCTCCTGAGCTGAGCAAGGTTGAGCTAAGCCTGTGCTTAGCTGGAAATCCTCCAAGAAAAATACGCAGTGCCACGGAAAGCAGTGTTGGTGTATATTGGACCCTTCCTTCTGACTCATTATTAAACAAATTCTCAGGCCAGTTGCTAGGAGGCAGTGTGCCGGTCGAGGTGCTGTCTCTTCTAATGGACCTGCTATTTATTTCCTACTCTAAATTTTTGTGTAGCCTTTTAACTACTTGCCAAATATTATCCCAGAAATGGCTAAATTTAAGCGGTGAGCAATGTGATGCCTATTTAGGTAATGTACTGTTTTAACTATGACCGTAGGCATCATGAAGTCTTAGAAGATGTAGCTGCAGATATAATCACATAGGAAACATTCAGGATCAGGCAGTTTAACAGCAATTATTAGGAACTACACAAAACCTGCCATAACCTTTGTGTGTTATATGATCATTTATGATCATACCAGAATAAAATTTAACCTTTAAGATTCTTTAGTCCCCTGAAAACAGATCACAGGAATCCTCTGCTGCTGTTGAATTTTGTGCTGGTGGAAGCCATTAGCGTAATGGAAGCCTATGGTCTTTTCATTCCAAACACAGACTGAGGAATCCAAATCCAAGTCTATCCTAGTACAGCCAGCATATTGTGACTTATTCTTTGCATTAATTGGTTCAAAACCTTTTTGAATTTAATGGCAGTCTCTCTACTGACCTCAGAGAGTGATTGCTAACAACCCGAAGGGATTAAGTGAGTGCTTGCCGGTAGCTCATATCAGAAAGAGTCTAGCTCCAATGGAAAGAAAAAAAAATGTAAACCTAGCATGGGCTCTCCCCTCCCCCAATTTTTATTTTATTTTATTTTTTTTTGGTATAGAGCACTAAGTGAACATTGTTTACCTTTTCATAAATGAAGGCTTTAAGATTCAGTCAGCTGTGTCTGCTTTAATAACTTTTCTTAGCAAGTATTTTTGAGAATGGTAGGAAAATGAACATACTGTAATTCAGATAATGGGGTTTCCTCGTTGTTCAAAGATATCTAGTAGCTGAAGACAGTATAGGCAAATGTACCTCCAGGAAATTAAATTTTGCCATATTACTTAGTTTCAGATGATAACACAAGATGAGTGGCTGAATTTATGCAGTCTCTCTCTCTCTTTTTTTTTTTTCATAATTATTTGTATGGAAAATAGATTACTAGTCATGATTAGCTCTCCATTAGCTCTTCCTTTAAATAAATTGTTCAATGTCCTAAAAGTGCAACCCAACAACTAAAGTTCTGTCAAGACTCTTCCCTCACCATTAAAATTTTATATTCAGAGGAAGCCCTTTGAATGAAATAGTCAGCTGCATTTACTGATGGATCTTGATTTCTAGATATGTGACAAAACCAGCCTTTACATAACCATCCGATGTGGGTTTGTCCTTATGAAAAGAGGACATGATATACAGATCTGGTAAGTGGTGTGAGCAGGCGTCTTGCCACCCCACATTGCCTTGGTCGTGACCTGTGGAGCGCGGCCCCTCTGCCCAGTGAGGGGCCCAAGTCAGCAGGGCGCTCACCGGCCAGGAGAGGAGGTCAGCAACAAGGTCACTCACACAGGTGTGGGTGGGTTGTTTTGTCCTTACCCATTAGCGACACGTGCCCTTGCAGCAAAGAAAGGCTGCCTTAAGGTTCATAATATGACTCCCATATACCCATGGAAGAGAAAACCAAGCCTGACAGCAAGAGAAGACCTCTTCCAGAAAACACTGCAACCAGCCCCAGCAAGAGATCTTCTCTAGGGAAGGTGCGCTAGGCCAGGATCCATATTATGTTGCATGTGAGACTCCCTGATTTTGATTCAGCTGGTTCAGAGGGAAGAAAGTCAGAGCACTGTGCAACAGTAATTGCTAGCCAAGGCACTAATTGGAACAAATTGTCCTTAGGGGGAAAATTAAAACCAAAAGATACCACTTCCCATCTTTGCACTACTGAATCCATTTACAGCAACGAGTTGTTCGTCACGGCGGGCAGCCAGGGCGGCGGGCTCTGACGCGGCACTGAAACCGAATGATTTTCAGCAGATACCATGAGGCCACTCCAATACATTCCTATTTCATCCCTGAACTGCATAAGAATGAAAAGAAAATCATTAGAACAAAGCTAACAGGCATATGGACAAATATAACAACCTTCACAGAGTGAATTCTTGCCTCAAGAAGCTTTTTAGTGTTCCCTGAAGGCCTCACTCCGTATGTGTCCAGGAGGGGCTCAAATTTGTTACAAAAGGTAATTTTCCTCACCAAAATCTCTTAAAAAACCTCAACTCTCTATATCCTAAATAACTGGTTAGAAGATAGGAAACTGATTAGAAATAAATGTCCAGTTTTCACAATGGAGAGTGGGGGGGGAAGGAGGATCACCAACGGTTTTCCATAGGGATCTGTGCTAGGACTTCTGTTGTGAAACATATTTATATGTGACCTTGAAAAGGGAAGCAAATATGGTGACGAAGTTTGCTGACTAAAATTATTCAGGGTAGTAAAAGAAAAAACAATCAGCAAAGACTTGCAAAGGATATAGTGGTACTGTATTCTTGGATAATAAAATGGTAGTTGATGTTAATAAATGCAGAGTGATGCACACAAAGAAGGACAGTTTATATGCACAGTGACCCAATATTATGGCTTAGCAATCTCTAGGGATCCGGGAGTTATATTAGATGGTTCTATGAAAACATCAGCTCAGTGGTAGTCAGGCAAATGAGGGCAGAAAAGGAAATCAAGGAAAGCAAGCTAAAAAAATAAATAAAATGCTATTATATTTTAAGTCCATGGTGCATCCACCTCTTAAATGGTCTTCTTATATTTCATGAAGAATATTTTAGAACGAGAACAGTTACATGCTGACTCAAAAGAAAGATGAAAGGTATTGAACAGTTTCTATACAAGAAGAAACCAGTTAGGTTTGAAAAAAAAAAATGCTGGGGTTGAATACAATAATCTACATAACCATGAGTGGTTTGGAGAAACAGCATAGAACTATCATTCACCAGAATGCAAGAAACAAGGAGGATTCAAAACATGAGATACAAAGAAGACTAAAGGAAATACTTTTTCACACAATCTACAGCAAGGTATTGTAGATACCTAAGGATTAGATGGGTTCAAAGAACAACTGGATGCATTTCTGCAAAAAGCAAACACAGAAACAAACAAACAAACAAAAACCATGAATTGAATAAATAAGAGATCACCTCTTCTCTATGTAATCCCTAAGCCACAAAGTACTGGACAAATTAAGAATATACCACAGATGCATCACTATGTGTTTGCCCTGTATTTATGTTCTTCCATAAACAAGTGCCTTCGCCATTGTCAGAGACAGGATACAGGGCTAAGTGGAACCTTTGGTCCGACCAAGCCTCATTATTCCTCTTATGTTCTTCTGATGAATTTATTTTCTACTTCACTGGCTCAATCTTCAGGGTACAAGGCCCATTACCTTGTTATAAAAGGAAATTAGATAGACAAATTATTCTTGACAATTCCTTAAGGGCTGCTACTCCTTACTTCTTGCTTTGTTATCCTCTCAGGATGCACACAGACAGACTGGGATGTCTCTTATTTGGGCTTGCTTTTGCTGAAAACTCATTTTCTTATGGCAAAAGCAAAATTAAATTTTACTTTAGATATGGAGATTACTACAATATGGACTATTGCACATTTCCTCTTATTTTCATTTTCAAGCTAGTAGACTTTGCAATATCTCTAGTTCAGCAGGTAGATAAAAAAATGCTAAATTTTTGCTTAAATAGCTGCTAAATTCAATAAAGATATATATGAACCTTATCAGTTAGTGACCTGGTTAGGCTGCCTATCTGAAAATGATGCGTTATGAGTTACATTGGAAAGTAAATAACATAACTGAAAAGCAGTATGGCCAGTGTCATAATACATTAATCACGAGAGTGAGGAAGTGAATACTGTTTGATCATCATCATAATCACATTTGTTTCACACTGGAAAGCTAAAAAAAAAAAAAGTGATTATTTAGCTGCTTCACCTACATCGTGGAAAAGCAAAAGAAAATACAACTAATTAATGACTATAATGGCTTTTTATATGTATGAAAATGATGCTGTAAAAGCATGTTAGAATACAACAGACTGGTGAAATTGGAAACATGCACATGATCCACCTCCTAACTTTCTCAGATGATTCCCGTTTGTTAGTTATGCTAGTTGCTTGCAACAGCATGAAATAGGCCATTAGCTTCTATCACAATGCAGTAGAGCAGACTATAGTTTCCTTCACTAGAGAAAGGAAGTTGCTAACATCACTGCTGTATCTTTTAATTCATCTTTTGAATTTCATGGTTCATCTACAGTGCTCTGATAGCTCTTGCTTTCAGCAACTGTCCTAGAAGTTGCAGAAGGCAAACTGGGAACTTCAAGGCTCAGGGTAAACCGTACAACAGTCATGGATTTAGCTCCGATTGCAGGGTGTTGTTGTACAGGGATGACAAATCCCACACCACAAGTATGAGCGGTACAACAAATTACATTGTTCACCAATTACTTCTGGCATGGTCTTCTTGCAACTCAATCACTTTCATAGGTCAAATATATTTCTCACTCAAAGACAATGGTAAGTTTTCAAAGTTCTTCTCCTTACTGTTGCTTAGGTGGCTACAAGATTTAGACATCTGTCACTGCTGCTTTAGATGTGGCATCAGTAATATTCTTAATAGGCTGGACGCAATTAATTTATTTTGTTTCATTTAATATGGTGATTACACAGCTGCTAACAAGGCCTTGGTTGATAAGGAATTTCAAAGAAGTCACGGTCAATGACTTCTTTTTTAAATTTTTTGAATTATTTTAATTCTCTGAATTTTATTCTATTTAGATGTCTGTGCCATTTTCTTGACACTTTTTCACCAAGTCTGTATGTTGTAGATGTGTGTGCTGTCACAACATACAGGTGAAGGAAATGAAACGTCACCATAGGTGGAAATATGATTTTATGCTGTCTTGAATTTTTTTGAGCATAATGAATTCCTAAGACTAGGTCCATGAGATAAATTCTAAGGTTCTCCAGAAAAAAAATATATATATATATGTATATATTATATATATATATATATTTGAGGTGATTAGCATCCCTTGCCACTTCTTTTTCTAAAAGTTGAAGTGCAGGCTAAGCCTTGGCTAAGCCCAAATTCAGCAGGTGAGAGTTGCTTGGTATGAGCACTGATCATTCCCCTTAGTCTGAATGGTCTCCTTCAGACAGTTCAGTTCCAGTTCAACCCTAGAAAAACCCAGAGAGGTGGAACTGCTGCAATGACAGCGCAGAGCAAAACTCCTGCACTAATGGAAGTGCAGGAGCTAACCCTGCTCACTTCATATGCTGGGCATGCTCCAGAACTAAACATAGCAAGACCGAGTCTCCTTCAGTGCTCCTGTTGTAAAAGCTCACTCCACCCCTAATGAAGTCACAGTGAAAATGTGAAAAAGATTCCTCCCTTGCTGCTTTTCTGAATATTTTTATTGTTTTCTGCAAACATACATGTGAATGTGTGGGAGCACGGAACGGGGAGAGGTCCCATATGCACTTCTGAACTCACGGTACCCTCAAAATGGCTGCATTCCTGAGGTCAGCAGGAAGGCTAAACTGGCACTGCTCCTCCTCACCCAACAGTGTTCTGTCTCAAAACCACTCCTCACGGACGACAACATTTACATATTTTTACTCTGTCTCTCCTTTGTCTCAGGAGCTTCCTGCAATCCAGAGAAAGCCAAGATCCAGCCCAGTGTGCTCACGCCATCCTCACAGGCGTGCCTAGCCTAGCAATCCCACCTGGAGCTGCAGCAGTCAGCGCGTGTTGGGACCACACCGAGGTGACAACCTTAACCACCCAGTCTGTCCAGCAGTGACCTTGTGCTGCCACTGAAATGGCAGACGGGTGTTTGGAGGTGGCTCAAGTATTATTTAAAGCATGGGGCATAGCTGATGGTTTTCTTCAAACATAGCATATGGGTATCTCCAGGAGCACACCAGCAGGTGGGCAGGATGACTGGTCACTACGCTTGCCCAGTGAGCTCAGCCTTGACATTGTTCTCTTAAAAGTATGGCTACATCTACCACTGACTTCAGTGGATCTTAGCTGTCTCTTGTGCTTTTTACCATAGTCCTTTTCTCCCTTCTTTCATTATCTTTTTTTCCTGTTCATATCCTGCAAAGTTATATGTAGAATTTATGTCAACATTATTAGTAGTAGCTTTATTATGCCATTTAGCATATTATCATGGCATAACTAATATATACAACTACTAAGTTTTGCAAAAAAACATATACTTCATCAGGATATCCCTGTTTCTGGGATGAACATTTTTCACTATGCAGTTTAGAGAAAATTGAAAAGTTAAACTCTTTTTCTTCAAGGGAAAAAATGGCTGAAGGGGAAAATAATGGTTGTTTGTTCTGTAAGTTAATGATTAAATTTAAAAGATTGAATTATAAAGTTAAATATCCTTAGAAGAACTTAATGAATCTCAGATGCTTCTGAAATTGAAATAAAACACCCATCTGGACTGACCCAGAGCCCTGGTATCAATTCACTGTTTGGAGGTTAATTTCCCAGTTCATTTTAACTTGTTTGTTGTTTTAGTTTTACTGAGCTTACCTGGAGGTAGAAATATATGATATCAAAAGTAGAATTATCGCTCCATTTCTCTTTTGTTTGTGTCTGTTTTCTTTGTTACTTGACAGCATATCATTTTTTAGTTGATTCCCCGTCATTTAAAAAATACCAATATAGTAGATAATACCAGTGAAAGCTAAATAACATGCTGTCTCTTTTGTCCTAATAATGGGAAGGTATTTGTCTGGCTAAGGTCATGGTTTCTTCTAAGTATAAATTACTTAATTGTTTTCAGTAGGGCTTGCTGCGAGCTCCAGGGCTGGGCAATCTAATCTAAAGCAGAGCTCTCCGTGTTTGAAAGAATGTTTCCAGGGACAATCCTTTCAGGACATAGCGACTGCTGGGTCACCAGCTGCTGGAGAGTTGGATTGTATTAGTACTTTTTATTCTGTTTTTGAAGAGAACAAGACATAGATAGTAATGAAGCATCATTTTACTGACTTCAGGGAGGAGTACATTGTCTTCTGTGACCATATACTTTTAATTACTCGTTTGAGTTGTTTTGGCAGAGAATAGGCTGCTGCCAAAACAAAGTTTGTCTTCACAATAGCTGAATATACCAGTTACAAGCATAGTTTGTAAGATGTTTAACAGCAGCCTGTTAAAAATAAATAAATTAATTAATAAATTAAAAAAAAAATTAACATCCATTTTGTTATCCACATGTCTATAAATATAGGTGCATTTATTAGGTATACATTTCTCACAGAAGTAGGGGGAGAATGTGTCCCCATCAGTACCATCTGCACATGTGTCTGATGCAGCTGTAACCATGTCACTGTGCACTCACAGCAGCAGCTCCATCTTCCCTGAAAAAAAATAAATTTCATTCCATGTAAGTTTGTATATGCCTTTAATATGGATGGAAATTCCCGTGTGCGCAGCTTTGGAGAGAACTCTCCGTCTGCATAAACACTCTCTCACACAGCCAAAGCTGGAGACCAGTTCAGTCAAGATACATACCAGTTTGACAACAAATTGTAGTCAAGATTTTTTTAATTGACACCTTTGTCGACAGTCTTACCTCTGCTTTAATCTGGCTTGTATCAACTAACAAACCCACAACTTTTGAGGGAAAACAAGCCCTGGACCTACCCAAACCTTGTGCCTGTGCAGGCAGTTTATAGAAAACTATGCAGCAGACTGCATTACTTACAGTGCAATCAAGGATTCACTGGGAGGGAAGAAAAGGACTTGTCCTTATGTGAACTGTGCATAAGATGCCGTTAATTCCTTGTGGGGGCTTTTGTGGTGACATAAACTGAGGGAATGCTGTAGACAGAATTACAATATAATTTTCTGTAAGTTTTAGGAGCACGTTTGAAATAATTAATCCATTGATTTTTAAAATATCCCTTTTATTAACCAAGTGCGTGCAACAGTCCTAAGATGAGCAAATGCCAATGCTGCAAGAGTAAATTTAGCATGCACCACGATGCTAGTGAACAGTTATCCGAAACACAAGGCACAAGGGGGGTTGGATTTCAGGGTGGGTTGTTTTTTTCAGATTTTTCTCTGGGAAGCCAGAGTAATCCTCTTGGGAGAAAAGAAGGCTTGCTTAGGAGCTTTTTCCAGGGGAATCGGTACACATACCCAAACCTACACCTGCAAACACAAGGAAACACACACCCTGCATTGCCCCAGCTCCATCATGTCCAGCTCCATCAGAAGTAGGCCTGTTGAACAGTCTCCTTCTGGGCATGTAGGGAAAGAACAGAAATAAATATCTGAATAAATATTTGAAGCCCAACTGCACTGTTTTGTTAGTATCTTACTTCCAATGCTTGTTGCATGTTTATATTATGATGTTTGACATCCTTTCTTTTCTCTTCTCTGTCTTGAATCCCGTTTTGTCTTTCCCCTCTGTCTCCATTTATTTGGGCCTTTACATCCCTCCAGCCTGGGACTTTTTTGTAAACATCATAGTAAATGTGAATGTGGTAGCATCTATGACTTCACTTTATTATGCTTTTGGTGTTCAGCAAACCAATATAAACAATTCTAGTTTTACATTTTGGTCTCAATTGTTCAATTGTCCATGTGTTTAGATTGGACATCAGCATGGTTACAGACCTTAGCAGGCGATGCCATTCCTTCAGTGAGGATGCCTATTTTGTATAAAACATGTGACATTAGAAAGGTTTGTTAGCGTATACAGTGAGACAGCTAGGATGCCATCTATGGTTTTTGCTGTAGCTGATTATTCTATACAGTAGCTACAACCTGTTAAACATTGTATAAATGCCTCAAAGTGCACTTCTAACATGCTGCAAGGCTTTTATATATATGCAACTCCTGCTATTATCAGTAGCATATACATCTACCCTGTGTTTCACTCTTGGCATGATACATTATGCATGGATTCATAGCTGCTCTCTAAAAGGGCAAAGATTTCTGTATAGGAACTGCTGAATATATACAGGGACGTTGTTTTTTTTAACCGTTTTCCACAGAAGAAAAGCTTGCTAATATCCTATATATCTTGATGTAAACTTTCAAGAGCAAAAAAGGAATAATGTATAGCCGAAATGCCTCACCAACACTGAACTGCTCTGGAAAGCTGCAGCAGCGCATAAATAAAGAGCAGCCCACCGCTCTGTGCCAGCTACTACTTAGTTGGGAAACTATGCAACAATTAAACAATGAAATTAAACACATAGGACCTGGTACATTTAAATATTTAAATGCCACTTTTCATAACAAATCATACTAATGCATAACTGTGAGTCTGACCTTGCTCTGGGACGGCCTATAATACTGAGAGCAAGTCTGTTAACTTTGTGCATTCCTCTACAGCTTCAGCTAAGATCTGTGCTCTCACAGAGGGGCAGGGCTACCTGCATGCAATCTTTATTATGAAACTTCTTTGTTCGTATATATTTATCAGGGATATGACTGTTATCTTTAAGTGAAACCAGTCTGCTCATATGAGAGCGTAAATCTGAAGCATAAATCTGAGGGAAATCCACTGCCCTCGGTAGTGCTACAGGAAAACGTGAGTCCAGTTCCTTGATGCCTTGCTGTTACTTCCAAGTTTCCTCATAGCGTTTAAACTACTGCTTACATTATTTTACTACATAACTCTGTTGCTTTCTGCAGTGGAATTATTTCCCCCCTCATCTACCATTCAGGTAAATTTCTGGGTAGAAGATCCACTCATGTGTCCTTCAGAAAAGAAGGGTTACAGGTAGGAAGAAACCTCCAGGAGGAGGAAACCTCTGTACCAGATGTGTGGCAAAGAAAAGTATTGCCACATGGCTCCAACACAGGTTTATACTCCAAAAGGGGAGGGTCAACAGGAATAACCATTCAGTGGCACATTAAAGCAGTAGTTCTCAGTTTTTAGTAACTTCATTTATGTAAGCAAAGAGCTGGTTATAAGATGTTGGCTTCTCCTTGTTTCCATGCCAAAACTGTATTAGAAGATGCCTGTAAACACATTAAGTGCTTTCCTAATGTTAATTTTCCTTGTAAGCAATTACGTGATTGAAACAGGATCATGAAGTCACTGAGGTGGTAACTTGCCATTCCTTCTGTCTCTTGGGGCCAAGAAGTGCATTGCTAACAGCTGCTAACGGGTTAAAGCAGCAGGAGGAACAAGGTAACCTGGGGTCTAACTCTGGATAATAGCTGGAGTTCAAATCAGCATTCTCCACAGATCTAAGCTCAAGGTGCCAACCAGAGCTAAGACAGACTTGCACTGTCATTGTCTTAGACAGGGCTTTTTTGTAGCAGGAGGGGGTGGGAAACAGCTCATGCCGGGACTATGTTGCTCTAAAGGTCACTCTGCCTTGCACAGGCAGGCTGCAGCCATGCAGATTCTTGAGCGAAGATGGTCAGGAAATGATTTTGAGCTGAAAGTACCTTTGAAACTCTGTTTTAAAAAATCAATAAAAAATGGATCCTTCTCACAGAAGTCCCTCTGCCAAGGGGGCATTTTCACTTCAAGTGAACTCGATGGAAGTTTTTAACCAGCTTTAATCCTAAAACCCCAGTATTTATGGAACAGACACACAGAGACCCTGAGGGATTATCGTTGCAGCCCCACCCTGACACCTGCACGTCTTTGGTCTGTTCAGATTGTGCCCTGGGGAAAACATTTGCCCCTACATGCAAACCTAAGAGTTTAAAAAGATTTTCTTTTATGGGTGTTCTGTCTCACAATTCCTAACCATATTTTTGAAATCTATCAATTTACTGCTTGCTAAGGCCTACTGATGCATACAGCTTCATTCATTCTCTTCAGCTATACTTGTGGGGTGTTTGTGTGTCCACATCCCTCCTCCCTCCCTCCATCCTATCTACCTCCCTGTCTTTTCTGTTCCATACATTTATCTTCTGATACGTTTATTTATGTAGATTAAACAATCTTTTTACTTTCTGTTGACGTCAACGTGAAAAAAAAATCTAAATAGATGGATACAGTGGGAAAACCAGACTTCCGAAATGGATAAGATAAAGGGATTTTCAATCCTAGATATACAAAGTATCCATAGAGCCTTCATATAATATCAGAAGCATGTATTTTTTAGGCACCAATACGGAAAAATTGTTATTCCTTTCATTTCTTAGTCTGTCACTGCTCTAATCATGTACCAAAACATTGCTCTACCCATTCAGCAATAAATTTTGTGTTTTATGATTTCAAAACAACAAAGACTAATTTGCTTTCATCTACATCCACTCTAAAAATGATTCCTCCTCTTTGATTAACTCTGACTTATTTATTCATTTCATCGGTCCTTAACATATGGCTTACAGTGAAGCACTGCCTTTTAACCTTTCAAAAAGCTCTTCTTGTCTTGATTCAGGATAAGGATGGGCAGACATGGTCCATAAAGAATAGAGCTCAGTAAGATGTCCTGGGGATCGCAGGATGGCACTAAGCATGCAGGCAGGACTTCTGGGCAGCCACAGCAGCCGTGGGCTGTGGCCCCCTTGCCCCCCGTCTGAAAGGTTGTGTCCAGATCTCAGGGTGCAGCCCGAGCTCACATCTTCTGTTGCTGCAGACAGAAGGCTGAATGATCAGTGGCTTTATCTCTCAGGCAAGACACTGACCTAGGGTTTCAGGGAATATTTTGGAAAGAATAGGGAAATAACCCTGATGCCTCGTCCAACATCCCAGTCTTCAGCAGAAGTAGTATTAAAACAGTGTCTGATTAATGCTAAGTGCATAACGACTGTCACATTTGCCTCTACAAGCAGAAGGTGTCCTGCAAATGGGCTTTTTATTCTTTTTTTTTCTGGTTCTAGTTAAAAGTCATAAATTTCGCTTAACTGCAGGACAAGCATTGTAAAGTATGTTGGTATTCTAATGTTTTACAAAGATCATCTTGAGTTACGAATGTTTCTGCTGCACTTTTAAATTGATATAATTTAAATGCTTTCAGAAGACTTCAATTTCTCTTAAAGATGGCATTTTGTGGTCTGAGCATATTCTCTTCAGACTGGCATCGCTGCTCTGATATCTCTGTAAAGAGTAAAGACAGAATGGTGCTTACTGTTTCAAGATGGGAATTTTGAATGAAGTAAAGAGCTCTCCTCTTTTCTGTTGCTCTTGACATTTGCTGTAGCTAATGCTGGAGGAACTTAAGTGACCAACATTAGGTTGACTTAAGGAATTATAATCTCCCTCAAAATATGCATTTAAAAATCACTGGTTTTGCTACCATGTTCTTAAGCACATTTGAGCTCAGACTGGCTCCATTCCCATTCTGATCACATATGCTTCAGACTTGGAACATACAAAAAAATCTCAAGCCATATAAAAATTAACATTAGGTGGTGAAGCTGGACTGCACCTGCCACTTGGGACAGTCAGCGGCAGCTGAAGAAGTCTTTGCCAGGGAGAAGAACACTCCCTGAGCAATGTACCTGTATTGTGGGAATTACATCTCTAAAAAGTAGGAAATGAATCATTAAAATGGCAGAAACTCACGCTTCTAAAATGTAGGAAGTACAGAGGTGAAGCACATCCACTTCGGGAACAAAACCTTCGCTCTGCCCTGAGGCCTACCAGGCCAACTCTGCGTGTACGAGCAAGCTGCAGTGGCAGATGCACTTTGGAGAGAAACCCTATGAATAGTGCAGGAAAGTACTTGTTTTAACACTTCTCTTCGCTACGGCAGAGCACAGGTTCTCAGACACACGTCAGCTACGCATAGTTGGCTTATTTTCAAGTATTCAGGGCCATGTCAGCGGGAGGATGTTTACCTGCCGGTGTCCTTTTTGGCACGCAGCTGGCAGCACAGCAGTTTGGGTGGATGGAGTGAGCACCATGGGCTTTCGCTGGGGTTGGCCTTCCCGGTGCAACCTGTCCCACAGCCCCTCAGCACACTGCCTGCTGTGGCACCGCCCAGTGAGATGGCTCAGCAGTGTCCTGGGACTCCAGAAACCCTTCTTTAGGGCTGTGGGTCTTGTGGCGGAAAGTTCCCGGCCTATACTTCCTCTAATCTTCTCTTATTGTGCCTGTTGTTTTGTATCTCCTCTGTAACGTTCATAATCTTTTTCCTGCTACGATTCATTCTCTTGGTTAACTTGCATAGAAATACAGATGGTAAACCAGTCAATAGATGTTTTTGAATATGAGACACAGAGCATCTGTTTGGTTTGCATTTGTTTGGTTGGTTTTTTGTTTTGGGGAGTGGGAGGGTTGTTGCTTTGTTTTGTTTTTGATTTGCTGAATTTCGTCAGTTGCCGAAATGCCTGGTTGTGGAGCAGTGAGAATAACTGGGTGGACAATAAGTTAGATCCTGAATGCTGTGGGCATCAAAATAATGGCTATATTTGGTAAAGGAAAGCTACAGGACTTATGAAACAAGTAACGAGAGGTGAGGCTGAACTATTGTACAAAGCTTGATGATCACCAGCAGGAGAGGGGCTATGGAAGACAGCTCTCTTGGAGATTTCAGTTCCAGCCCTCCAACATCCACTGAATGATGAGAGGTTTTTTTTCAGGAAAAAGAGATGACACTTGCACTGCTGAAGGCTATTGTATGTTTTTTAGCAGCTATGTGGAAGCTGGAAGATCCAAGACTGAAAAGCTCCTGAGTATGCCTTGCTGCATCTTATCATGACCATTGGCAATAGAGGGAAAGTAACAAAGGAACACAATGCAATTTCCTCCCAAACTGAGCTTTAGAGGGAAATAATATAAACACTTTGCCACCCACAGCATATTCTCTACTTAGCCAATAAAAAAAAAAGAAAAAGCTAACTTGCTACAGTTGAGAAAATGTTACTGGATCATCAGGGACATATCATATTAGTGTGAACACAGCTGATCAGGGAGGCCTATGATACTTGTTTAGAGAGGATTTTTTTTATAGTCTTTTTTCAAGTCCTAAGTCCATCTTCCCAGACTGCCACATTAACATTGGTGTTGCTGCCAGACTAACAGCTTTCTGAGGAAACACCTATTTTCCTATTCATCACGGATATAAAGAAGAATATGAGCATCACCCGAGCATTTTGCATTGCCATACAAAATGACTGTTTAACACGTATTTAAAGACTGATGCTGGAAATGCCTCAGAATTTGATTGGCTAAGTGAGCCAAAAATGTTTTGTTCTGATATTTGAATGTTGCATTTTAGAGAATATTTGTAAAACGGCAAGGAAAGTGTTACCAGAAAAGGGGATAGGGACAGAAGTACATTTGCTGATTAAGAACTGCCAGACACAAAGGTAATTATCAGAGCAGACAGTAGAGATGCATACCTGAAGGAAGCCTTTAGGGCATACTTTGACAGTATGTCAGAATCAGAGGAATATCTGCTTTGGGCTAAGTTGCTAAGTTGCGTTATGGTAGTTGGCTTGCATATAGACTTGAAATGAACTGTTGATTTTAAATGAATATGTCAGTTTTGAAAGACAAAGTAAATCATGATCTACACAGGAAATAATAGTAAACGGAGATGCTTCTATGAAGATTTAAACCATGAGAAAGAGAGTTCAAGGTGCTGACCTTTCTTATATGAATCACATATTAGCATGTAATTCCCCTTAGTGTACACTGTGGTCAAGTGAAAGACCTAGTTTAGCCATAATATATTACCGTGAGGCAGAAGATGGCTGTAACCTAGACCACAAAACCATCCATACAGTACAGTAGTTCCTGCAAGTATGTCTCAGGTTCTTCTGCATCCTAATGCTTTGTAATACATTATTTTGGTACCTGAAGGGCTGCAAAACATCTTGTCTACTTCCTGAACCACCTTCTGGTTCTCATGCCCTCTCTTGAAAAGATACTCAGTCCACTCCTTAGCGTCCAATGTGCTAGCCTCCACACTCTTAAATTAGAGACCATGTCCTCTTTTTTTCTTTTTTCTTCTCATTAAGTTCCCATACTAGCTGTTCAAGTATAGAACAGAAAGACCACTGAGAATTATCTGATGAGAAACATGTAAATGAGAAAACCCTTCCAACTTTTCCGCAAGGATATTCTTAGGAGTGTTTAATGTGTTTGATGTTGCTCGTTCAGGATGGCTCAACAAATCCCAGTGAAACAAGTATGTGAAGGACATGACCAGTGGACTGATGGATGTTGATAGTGATAACTGATAATACTTGTGATTCTGACTGATATGTTGCTTGTCAGGATGCCAAAGCCTCACTAGAATAAGCTGAAATAGGCTGTTTGTGCTGTGGGATATCTCACAGTGATAATTCTGCCAGAGTTTCGTCTTTACTCTTGGGGTTGTTCTGCAGACAATCTCATAACCAAATCTTCTCCACATAGACTAAGAAATTCAGGGCTCCTTCCACAAGAAAGTCAAGGAACTAGGCTTTGAATGGAGTTTTTCCTTTAGATCTGCACCAAGTCATACCTCTGTGCTTTAGAGGTGGAAGTACCGGGGAAGAGGTATTTTAAAAACACATTGGGTACTATAATGGAGGGAAAGGAGGGCTTTGAGATGTAATTACTGTGACTTCAGGCCACAGAGTTCGATAGTGTAACTGGCTGAACACAGGCATTGCTGCCAAAGGACTGCTTCCACTGAGGGTTAATGCAGCATGCAGGGATGCACTAATGGAAAAGGATCAAAAGTGAATATACGTCAGCTAGTTTTATTTGATAAGCATACATCTGAGATTTTAACAACCAGATTTCAAATTGCAACGTGGAAGTAAATGCCAAAACAGGGGTGGTTCTACTGATAAAATCATGGTGGCTCAACCTTGGCTACCCATATTTAACAGTAATAACTTTGGATTTGCTAAATGTTAATAGTCTTCATCATTATTCTGAAGACATCTTCTAAAATATGCCAATCTTTACTCATCACTGTATCACAGAAACTATCGTTATGCATGCAGACAGGCTGCTGACAATCATATTGACAAGATCTCTTTCTGCTTCTACTGCTTGCAGTCAACAGCCTACACTCTGGTATATTAATTTCATCTATCAGGAGATCTGTTTTCTTATCTTAGGTTCTACAGCCACTGCTCAGGATCTCCTTCAACAGCTCAAGTCAGACAGAATTTTTTCCTTGCCTTTCTTTAAGTCCTTGAATGCCTGGGAGCCAAAGGACTGGTTTATGAAACAAGAAAAGGCAGAATATAGCTCATGTCCCAGTTCAGCAGAGTGGCCAGGCTGGAAGCCTCAGCATCAGAGGGCTGAGTTGAAAGAGTGATTATGTCTGGCTTTCAGGGTAAATACAAAGTCCACACTAATTATCAGTGAAGACAAGGCAACCAAAAAGCAGTTCTTGCATCCTTCTCTAATTTGAGCCTCCATCATCCAATAAAGACAGACTGAATACCACAAATCCATCTGGAATAGTTGCTAAAATTTAAATCTGTAGGAGCCAGCTCAAATAATGGCTTTTTTTTTTTCCCCTTAATCTTTGCTTATTGTGAAACAGCAATTGGTGAATCACTTTGAGTCACTATTGCTATAACTCTATGGAACCAACTGTGGCTTCTATGCACTAATGGCATATACAATACCTCTTCAGCAGTAGTTTAAGTATCTCATTTTTAGCCGATGACTTGTTCCTTAACAGACCCCTCTGAAACACGTGTCATCTTTGGAGTGCTGGAGAGGCTTTATTACACCAAGGACACCAAAAGTCCTTCACTAGCTTCCTACTAAAGAGAAATACCCAAATCTCTGTAGTGAGCAAGCATCTCTATGCAGTACAGCATATTTCAGTCTAAAGCAGGATCTTCCTATTCACTATAGCATTTGTATATTTACAGATTTAGGACACTAACTTCCAGCAAAAGCAGTATTTCTCCTACCACACCCCCCTCAAACACATATTATCTATAGTAAGTGTGGAGTAGAAAACTGGACTGTGATTCATTTTACAGCATTCCCAATACTTCTGAACAGTTCTCAAATTATACTTATCATATGGATGTTGTTTGTAAATACTCTTTGCCAGTCTGGGTTATCTTAGTTTACACTTGATTTTCTAAAACTTCATAAAGTGTATATATTCTATACTACTAACTCAAATTATTTTAAAATTAACCTTTCTGCGTGAGTGTCTTCCATTTTACTTTTGTTACTATTCATTAGAAATTCTCAGTAAATTGAATTTTTTTTTGGTAAAAACAGAGCTTTTGAGCTAATATATTTTTAACCTGAATTTTCAAGTCTCTTCCCAAGGACTTGACAGACATGTTAGCTTCAGCAAAGCAGCTATCAAATATTACAGAGGCTGAACAAAGACCATTTTTATTATTTACATTGAAATGTTAAAGTTACAGGAAAATAACTTTTATTAGTAGCCAAGTTAAATAATGTATTTTAAATCGTTCATCACTATGGCATTAATGTATACTTTTGCTGCCAGACCTCTTCGTTCTGAGCTAGAAGAATCTATTTAAAGTGAGCTGAAATTAAATGCTCTCATTGTCAGACTGAAAAGTTCATGCCTTGGGACAGCAGCAAATTGTTCTCGAAACACTAAAAATGTAAGAAGACTAAGGGTGATTTATTAGGAGCATATTTAATGAAATACAAGCTTTTAGACTAATATTGTTCACATATGCACAGTAGCTTATGTAATGTCATTTTGCTTCTAAAAAAAAAAAAAGACAATGAAAACAAGCATCTATCTTCAGTTCTTTATATGAAAAGTGAATTGTTCTTACTGCATATAAGACCCACGATAGCTGGCTTATAACCACAAAATACAGTCAAATATCACATAACAAAATAAAGTGAAAAATGCAATGTTCCAGTTGTTTTCCAGAGTACTAAATGCAAGTGTTAGCAGTGCTGAAATGGCAGTGATGTAATTCATCACCCAGATGTGCACTAATGTGATTTGTATTTTAATTAAGGTCAGTGGTACTGATCCTGTGGATGACCTGGCCATTGTTTTGCAGTGCAGCAGGAACAGTCTAGGTAAGCAGTCTTCAGAACTGTATCTACAGCAGTGTTTCTGTTGAGAATAGCAGTGAAGTTTTGAAGTCATCATCCCCACTTACTGTAAGCTTGTTTGTTTTGCAGAGTGGTTTTGGTGCATACAAAATATCTTCTCTCTGGGGGAAATGAAAGAGTAATCTTCACTTCAAAAGTGTATCTACTGTGCTCCAAGCCTAATTAGGGCATAAGGACTTTGAACCGCATCTGTGATAGGGACCAACCACAATACAAACCTAGAAATAGTTCAAACATCACAGTAAATCTGATCTGAGGTAAAATGCCCACACATAAAGAATACAAATGCAGAACTTGGAGCCAGCCATTTCCAGCTGCTGATCTGCTCCTGTTGCACTGAGTTACTTGGTAATGTAGACGTGATCATGGTGCTAACATCTGGTAGTGTGGAGCTGGCTGAGTATTGAGCGGGGATTCAGGTTCTGTGTCAACACACATTTCCAAAACAGATTTACAAAGCGTGGATCAACAGTGAAAGCTGTGAACAATAATTGCTTCTTACAGGTGGTTGTTCTGTGGGGTAAGTTTCGCTTTGGATTCTCCTTCCTTTGCTCATCTAAGCTGCGTACAGTCAATGGGAGTCTTTACGGGCTGAGATGGAATTGAAACAGCTCAATTCCCTGTACAGCCATTTACAGGCATGCAAAGAAAATGTAACAGAACTCAGTCCTTTCAGTCCACTTTGCACTCACGTTTTGCTCATTTAAATGAGTGTGCAGTGGGGGATCTTAACACTGCCAAACTTCAGTTACCCATCTTCAGAGAGCAATCACCTTTTATTCTGTAGTCACCTGAAAGAGAAAGATCCTTCCAGAGAACAACCCTGATCACCTAACTTAGATAACTGAACTCAGGCAATGGAAACACACGCTAAGGCATAGCAATATAACCTACTAGCAATTGAATTAGGACCTCTAGAATGTAACGATGCATTAAGATAGTGAATAAATGTATTTTAATGCATTAAAAATGATGGAAAATAAGTGATTATTATATAACAATGTTGTTATTTCGTGAGAAACCCATGTGATTCTTAAAACTGATGCACTAGAATTTTACTTTGTGGAACCAGAGGAAAATAATCCTGAAGCTTTATAAAAATTTACTTTTTAAACTCCTCGCTAAACAGCAAACAGAAGAGCGCCTGCTTCAAAAAGTAAAGACCTCCCAAACCATTCAGCTAGAGCAAGGATAATACACAATTGCAATCTGTTTACCGGGACATGATAAACTTGTCCAAAAAACATGGCATTGTAAACCTTACTTTTGCTGTGGACACATATCCTAAACATAAGAGATGATATTGCCTTTTTCATTTCCTATTTAATATCCAAGAAATATTAAAATTTTAAATTTTAAATTCTTATTTTAAAGATTTTAATTTCTTTAAAAGATTTTATTTATTTTATTTATTTTAAAGATTCTTATTTTAAAGATTTTAAATTCTTTTTTCTTTTTCTTTTTCTTTTTTTTCTCCCCAGGATAAACTGTCAACAAATCCAGAAGATAATTTGCTATGAGTAAATTTTATAATCATATGTATGCCACTGGAAGACAAAAACTCTGTTTGAGGAAGGTATTTGACAGAAACAAGCAAATGTGGATAGGTCAGCATGCAGGCTAATTCTTCTTTCTTAAGCTTTCTCATTTACATTTACAGTTATGTAAGAACATCCCACCCTGAAAATCCTATCTCATTGCTGAGTGATTAGTTTTACTAATAGTTTGTAAGTCTAAGGGTAAGCTGGGAATGAACTGGTGCAGTGCCTAAATGGCTAAGGCCAAAAGCTTTTTGTTTTTGAAGGACCAAAAACTGGCATCATGTCAAATGGCATTTTGGCAGAAGCCCAACTTCTCGCACTTGTATGTAAACTTCACTGTTTTCCAGCTAGAAGCAGATGCACCAAGTGAAAAAGGCTCTTATCCAGTTCTGTTGCACTGCACAAGACCAATGGGCACTGTGGAGATAATTGTTGGTGTATCCCTTTGGTTAGATTAATATAAATATAATAATTTATATAACATTAATATAAGCATTAATCTCATTCTATGATTCTGTGATTCTGCGATTCATGCCAATCGTTTCACAGACACTGCAAAGATGTGCACGCCTCTGCATCAAAATACGTCATTGTACTGACTGACACACATGCCAGAAAGCTAACCTATCTTCTTGCACCATCATCAGCCCTACAGGTACTGAAATACCCATTTCCACTCTGTATTCCAGCCTTTCATTCCCTAGAAAATTAAGGCTCCTGCTTACATTGAAGTAGAGTCCTTAATAATCACATGCTTACCTAGTAAGTACACATATAAATATATGCATACCTAGTAGGCCTTATAGGTCTCAAAGGGACTGATTACATGATTGCAGCTCATTATATTGATTAATATTCTGTGGAACCAAATGCTCCACAGATTTCCTTACAATCCTTCTCTAACTTTGTTAGAATTAATAAATACAGTCTCTTCTAGGTATGACTATGCAACAGCTAGCTAAGGAAGACTCATCCCTCAAGAGGCCAGTCATTGGGTGCCATGCCCTCAGGAGGTAGACCTGGCTTCCAAAACAGCTGTTACAGCCAGCAGACAGATGTCCTTAGATGTCGGTAGATAGGTGTGTGCACAAACGATGTCCTCAGAACAAGCACAGTGGCTTGAACTCTGTTCTCTGCCTTGCCTCTAGGCCTGGTCTCTGTTGTTGTCTTTGGTTTCGCAGTTCAGGACCCAGCTCACGCCTGCTGCCTGCTTAGTCGTAGTTCTGGCCCAAGCTATCTGTCCTTGTTCCTGCTCCGTGTGCTCCTGCCCCTGGCCCTCACATTATGACCTGCACTTCTGCTGCCCTGACTGCATCCAAAGTTTTGCTGTGTTCTTGTCAAAGTGCATACGAACTCCCTGGCTTCTTGATGCCAAACCCTACCTCCGACCATATTCTTGCCTTGCTCTGTTAGGCTAATGAGTATTATATGTCTCTGGTTCTTGATTTGAGATTGCCTTAATTACATCACCTGGCTCCTGCCTCCACCCAGACTTCAGCCCGGGGCCTCACTATGAGGTGTGCAACACCCTTGTCCCGTCACAACAGTCTACACGGACAGGTGCAGGCAGACAGCAGCTTGTTCCACTACAGCTCCAAGCCGGGCAGAAATGAGCTAACTTGGTCTGGAAGCCATATACCCACAGAGCCTGAAAGGAAGAGCCTTTTTATTTCCAGACAAGACACACCGCCAGCATGGAGCACAAAAAAAAATGAAACCATCTCTGCCTATACTTGCTCAGTTATATATATAAACCTATAAAAACCTGTACTAACTGATACTAACTTTTAGGGCACAGAGTGAATGTAAATGCTGAATAGAGACAGAATGAATAGATGTCTCAGTGTTCGCCCAGATGTTGAGCAGCACCCTTCATGACACACAGGGAGATAGAAATCTGCTGTGTGGGACAGATGCAAAAGCAGAAAGATCTCTACTAAACTTGTCTCATCTCATCTAAAAGCTGTTCTTAGATTACCTGAAAACACTGTCTGCGTTCACTGTGCAACTCAGCTGAAGCATAGAAATTGTGTTTCAAAACATTTGGGTAAGAAGTAGGAGCTACATGGTAAGGGAAGTCAGTTCTGTCTGTGTCCCATTCTTTGGATTACTTTTTGCTGTGCTGAGCAATCATTTTCATTTTGAGAACAGGAGAAGCATTATCAGCCCCAAATCAAATCTTTGACCTAAAGTACTAAAATTTGAAGTTCAGGCCTCCATCCAATACATTCACACTGGCTGTTGGTTTGATCCTGTGTAACTTCCACATCAACAGATGAAACCTCAACAGGGTCAGAGTACGCCACAAAAATGTGCTTGAGGTACCTTAAAACTAAGCGGTGTGGCTCCTGGTAGCAGCGTGCTTGGGTTGCATAAAGCTCAGTGGAAACTAGTGTCGGCTACTGCAGGTTTGATTTAGGCTACTGGACTTCTGCAACTTAGGCTGAGCTCTGTGCTGCTATAGCTTGTACCCAAGCCAGGTAATGCAAACCTAACAAAGTTCCTGTACACTGGAAGCAATAAAGCAAATGTTGGATCCAAACAGCGCACATTTCAGGGCAGTTTTAAAAGCAATGAAGCATTTGTTGACTTCCAAATCATTTCCAGTACCCTAGTACCTCAATGGGACTGCTCATAAGGGCTGTACAATGCAAGCAACAGTGGCAGGATCTGACCATAAACACTTTTAGGCATGTGATAGAGACAGACTTTTGTGCCTTTGTTTCTAGGTAACTGCATGTTTTTGTTTAACTATGTTTTGATTATGGTATGGAGCTCATTTAGCACTGTATGGGCAAATGGCATTCTTTATGTTATATTTAGCTTTATCTCTCTATGTATGAGGACCATGTAGCGTAATAGTTGCTTTGAGGCCTGATTTTCATCTCCTTACCAAAGCCAAAGTGCAAATCTGTGGGAATGTTATATAACAAGGGAATGCGACTCCCAATCTGCTATAATATGCTTAATCTGAATAAACAGTCAGGCCGTAAATTGTCTGTGTGGTGTATAACCCCACAATAAGTTAACATATAATTAAATCTCAGATTTTGGAACCTGTACTTATACTGGAAATCATTTACTTGTATCAGTATGTGCAGTGGGTTTCAGTGGGACATTAGTGGCAGCTTATATAAACTCACTGAAATGAGCAGAAGTTCCCAAATCTAGCCTTGACCACTTTAAATAGATATAAACTAAGGCATCTATACTTTCTCTAGCTGGAGCAAGCATCTAACTTGACCTATGTACGTATCACCTATGCAATTATACTTCTAGAATAAATTTACATCAAACCTGCATATATTTGGGGTATAAAATATTAAGAAATACATTTTTCTATGTGCTTATTGCTGCTGCAGAGAAGTGTGAGTGTTATATGATGGTGATGATATTGCGGGATATGGTTGCAGGATATTCCCATTTTGTGCAGGGAACTCTCTGATGACTCTTTGAAAGTAAGGATGCTCCTAAATATGCGATGCAGAAAAGCAGGGACAGATTTTGAATTTTTGGTATGGATTAGTTATTTTTTACAGGAAGCAGACATCAGAAAGGTATTTTAAGCTATTATTTTTTTACAGTCTTTCCTTTTCTATAGTATTTGCCCATCTTCTCCAATCTCATCTAAATGCAAAGTGATGAGAGAGTAAGGCAGACCCTTCTCATTTTGCAGTAATTGTTTGACATTTATTGTTCTGGGAGCAACACTGTGATTTTAGCAAGATCCTAAGATTTAATATTAACCCCTTTTTTAAATTATATAAAAAATAAGTTTTTGAAATATGGGAACCCACAAAACTGTAGCACAGACATTTTATCAAATAAATTAGTGTAGTGTTTTCTAAAACATAGGAGTGTTTATGGGTTTTCTGAGCACTCCTTGCTCAATCAAAAACCCCACTGCAAAAGAAGCTGCAACACTGGGGGCTTTACCTGCAGCAGGCTTTTGTATCTTTATTAAGGCTTTACCTTAAACTTTTTAAACCTTAAATTGTGAGGACTGGGAGTGGAAAGAATTTAACTACTGTGATCAACATACTTTATTCAGCTCCTGAGGTTTAAATACAAAATGATGTCAGGAATGGAAAATTAAGAACTTGGAGTTATTTATTCCATGTAAAATCAAGACTGAGATGCAGAGTGAGAAATGTTCTAACTTCTTGTTAGTTATTCTACCCATCAGGACACAGTCATACAGAAATAATTAAAATGTTACTAATCAAAAGAGTTAAAACATTTTAACTTTAAAATCGTATCTATAAACTGCAATTAATCACACAATTAGAAAGTTCATTGTACTCCTATTAATCCAGCTTAAATAGTAGCAATTCATAATACATAATTATCTATCCGTCTTAAAATAAGCATAATGCAGAACTTTCAGAGGACCAGCCTTTACTTTCTTGAGTTCCATTAGAAGGAGAGAGCAACAAAATGCACATAAATAAAAACACAAATCAAGGAATACTTAATGCAACCTGGAGCCAGGTGTCTGATCTTAGCAATCTCAGCACTTTAGGTCTGACTTAGTGCTTGAAGTAAAAGTACCCTATGACTCTGTCCTAGTTATAAAAAAGTAGCTACACCAGTACTGCTCGCAGGGAAGTGACCGGGACATAAACATGCCTGGGAGGAAGGGGCAGGAGGACATGGGAGATGAATCTTGGAATCGCCCAGCTGTGTCTCGGGTGAATCTCAGTTGGGGTCCTGGCTTTCTTCGCGCCACTGTTGCTGTACTCCTGGGACTGAGAGTTCAGTTTAAAATGAAGACTGTCAAGAATGAGAACATTAATTTTATCATTTAATATGAAAATTTTCTAGCCCTCCACTCATCGTGTTTGTACAAAATCCTATTTGGCAGCTCTCGGAAGGAAACAGGAAGCAAAGCCCTCCCACGTACAGCACCTCCACTGAGAAGGCATAATGCTGGGCGAAAGAACTGACTTGGCTGTGCTCTCCTGCCTTACTCCAGCTTGCAGATTTACTTTACCCAAGACAGAACCTAGGCCTAAAGAACACCAAACCAAACAAAAACAAAAACAAACAAACAGAACCCTTCCCAGGAAAAATAACAAAGTTCACAGCTAGAACTGTGGGTGATATTTCATGTGATGGTTGAGCCTCATGAATGTCTCCCTGCTGAGAAGAGCAGCTCTGGCTTTCTCCAGTCCTGGCCACATACTCACATTTCTTCTGGAAAGCTTCTGTGACCCTTTTACAAGTCTATTCAATTTTCTAGACCATCTGGAAACTAACCAAGCCAAAAAGTAAAAAGTCTGCCAGTGTTGACCGCTCACTGTGGTGTCAGATGAACACCAAAGCCCGTGGAAAGGCTGGAAACAGTGTCTGTGCATCTGGGAGTAGGGAGAGGGCAGTACAAAGGGTGAAGGACTTGCCCTTGTCCTGGCAGTAACTTGCCTGGATGCCTCAGTTAACTGGAGAAACTCAGCATCAGTCTCTGAAGAAGAGACTGAGAAAATGCTGGGAAGAAATGCTTTCTCTTTCAGACAAATAGAAGGCTGTGTCATAAATCCAAAATGTCTAGGAAAAAAATAAATTTTGGATGAGATCTAGAGCTTATGACCTTTTCCTCTTCTTACACTAAGTGACTAAATAATGTTTTGGTGGGAAGAAGCTGGTTTTGGGTTACTTTAAGCATCTGCTAGAGAAAAAAAGATTTTTATGGGTCCCATCTCAATTGGGCCTTTCAAGTTACCATGATGACTGAATGGGGGAGTTGCAGGCCAGGAATCCATTTTAGGAATAGGTAAGAAAATTAATTTTGTCAGATGGGGATTGAAAATCATAAACCTGTTGAACAGGAAGATATATTAAAAGGTTTGGAAGCGCACATCTCTGTATTCACGATATTGAAATTAAAGCTTCTGGAGTTACCTTAGTGTTACATTAGTGGTTGCCACAGATTAATGTTGTGTCAGATTAATTGTCTCAGCTAAGTCACCCTTCTTTTAAACTGACAGGATGAAGCAATTCAATTTCTTTGTGAACTTGTGCTAAAGAACAATAAGAGGCCACCAGAGGAGTCACTTGATGACTGGGATGAAGTCTGATCAGCGAAGCTGTAGCCTGAGGAGTTACCTGCAGAAGAAGTAACCCTACATAGCAAACACAAGGCTAACAACAAACACGAGGAGAAAAATAACAATAGTGGAAGTGTTTATTAGGACAACGAACTACTAGAAAAAGTGATTTCTGAGCAAGAAAACTGCTTTTGGTTTCTGTTGTATTCAGGGAAAAAAGTTATTATGAATATTCTTATAGTTATCATGAATATTCTTAAAGTTATTATGAATATCCTTATAAATAAGCATCACAATACTATCAGCCACTTCTCTTTTAAAGAAAAGCAATTGGTTTTCCTTTTAATGGCTTCCTGAAGAGGCCAAAGGGCGGCATTTTTATTTTTGTCACTGATATAGGTGTGTTACTTATGTTACTACATTGCTAAGACTAGTCATGATGTGAGTGCGCAGTTATGTCATATGCTCTGCTGGCTCACAAAAATAGAGCCTGTAGGCACCATGACCAGCAGGGCATACTCATAGATGCCCAAAATCCAAGCCAAGCCAATTGTTTGGCCAAACTGAGATTTTAGTATTTTTAAACTAGCAGTTTGAGAAAGGACACTTTCATATACCAAGACGAGTATCTAAAAAGGAAAGTCACATGCCTTACAGTAGCAAAGGGGCAAAAATCTAAGTGTCACTACTGTCAATAACCCTTCAGCGTATGTATATTTGCATTGTGAGAAACTAGACTTGGATGTCTTTCATTTCTCTTTGTCCAAATCGTCCTCCTGCAGTCCTGGAAGTACGTTTCTCAGCTGTGATATGTTCAGAATGCAGCTCCCAGGGAACATCTTGCATGCATTTCAGAGTGACAGGTCATTCCCTTCCCCCAAGTATTTAAATTGTGCATTTCAGCAGCACGCTCCTTGACTCAAACCACACAGAACAGTGGAAAAGAAACATGTTGCCAGCTTACCAGAGATTGGTAAAAGCAGACGTAAGATTATGTGGCATTTTTTTTACATTAGAATAAAGCTAAGATACTTGTTCTCAACAGCACGAGGCTAAAATAGACAATTGTCACAGCAGTGTCTAACAAGAGGTCTGCACTTACATTTGTGCAGAATTCCCAGGACTGCGGGGACCACAAAGAAATAGAGTGCCTATATTTCTGTTAAACAAAATACAGTTCAATCTTGATATTTTTCACGGAGTGACTAGGCAAAACTTAAATACAACTGAAAGTAAGAATGGTTTTCTAAAGCCAATTTTATAAATAAGCATATTTCCCCATTTCTAAAGGGCATGGTGTTACTCTTTACTAACCAAAACAACTGTTTTTAGCTTAACCCATGCACTATTGAAATTGTCAGTAGAGTGCATGCCAGTTTAACAGATGGGTACAAGTAGAAGAATGTCAGAGAATCTGTATGTGAATCAAGTTTAAATGTTAGCTTGCATTGCCATCCAAGAATATTAAGATGGCAATCTGTGTAAAGCTTACCGAAGATGCTGGGAGAATACACCAATGCAAATCTGATTCAGAACTGCACAGCCTATAAATATGTGCCTGGGTTGCTATGGTAGTTTTAGTTCTGGTTTTGGTGACTCAGGATTATGCAGCACTAAAAACTAAACCACCTTGAAATATGGCATTTCTGTGTAAGAACCTTAGTCTGAACTGAAAGAAACCAAAGAATGAGAAGTCTGCCTCTTACATAATTTACTTCAAAACTTTGATAGCACTTTGTGCCTAGTCTTCCTACCTATTTTTTTCTGGATAAAGAATGTATGAGAGTTTTCACTGTTACTTGTGTGGGTTTGTCACAGAATCAGAGAAGAGAATACAACATATTTATAGAAATGAATATGACTGTCAAAAAATATGAAAGAAATGCCTTATTCTTATGATAAGTATCTCTATTATGGCCTTTTCATGATGAAAAAGGCTTCTATATTTTCTTATCCCATTTCTCATTTTAAAATCTATGGTTCTTTATAAAAATCTGGAAGAATTATCAGGAAGTTTTATGTCAATATATACAGTATTTGTCACTGTCCCTTCATATTATCCATTTTTTCCAGAGCTGGAGCTGATGAAATTAACTTTGATATATTAGTTTTCTTCACTGGGGAGAGAAAAACATTAGGACAAAATTTTTAGAAGCCACAATGCGTCTGTTGCTGCTTGAGATGAAAGACAATTCAACAATTATCCTTAGGAGGTCAGAAGAAAAATTCTGCATCCCAGAAGCTGACTATTTCGGGTAGTGCAAAAACTTCATCTATGTACTTCTGTTGTACGGAAGCCTGCAGGAATTAGCTTTGAACAATGCCTGTAATACTTTTAAGAGAAAATGGAAAACTGGAAAACACACTGATAAAAATCCTAGTGTTAAATCACTTTGTTGATCATTTGAAGCTTGTCATTAAACTAACTGCAAATATATACACACATAGATGGCATCTCTCAAGTTATCTTGAGAGAAAGGTATACCTAGCGAATTAAGAGCTACTATTCGTATGTGGAAAATTATACATTCAATCACTTTTAGTGCTATGTATATACAAAGGATTTTACAGAAAATAATCTGCTAGAGATATATCAAAACAGCTTGGTAAAACTAGGTCTACATGGTGTGCCCTTATGTTGCACACAGTTCATGTGCCTAAAATGGTAAGTGACTCTTGTGAGCACACTGATATTATTGTAAACACACACACACAGAGTGATCTAATTCAATTTTGTGATACTGTTTTGTAATCAAACCAACCAGTAATGCCTGTTTCAGGGAAAATTTTATACTCACTTTTAATATGGTCTTCAAAGTGAGCCTTAATATACAGGGTTTGGGCCAGGCCTCTGTATAGATGAATTTCACTAGATTTCTGCAGAAAATTTTATTGGTACTTGTATATATTTATCTCAATTGTATACGTTCATCTTAATTAGTACCAAATCAGAAGCTGCAGAGAGTCTCATGTTCTCTCAGGTACTCTGATTTTACACTGATAACAAATGACATCAAACTGGTATGATTGAGTATGGCCTAGTATGCCTTTGCTATTGAAAATATAAGCTTTTATGAAACTATAAGCTTATATGAAAAAGGAAAAATAAGGAAGAAAATTAAAAACAAGTGTTAAGAATTATTATTATTACTCTTATCATTCTTGCTCTGAAGTGTGGCTTAATTTTGTTGAATACAGAAAATGGGGACAATTGCAGAGATGAACAAATATACATGAGTGACAGCTATACTTTTTTACTTAAGAAAGATCATATGCTTTGCTAAATCACATTCAAGGACCAATTAAAATAATTTACTGCAGAGCACATAGGTATCTGGGAAAGGCATATATACCCCCTATACACAGAATATCTGAATTTAAACCGGCTGCACAGATGAATCATACATTGCTTGTGGGGTGTGTAAGAAGCCTCAAACATGACATAACTCCCAAATAATGAGGTACAATCAAAAAAGAACAGAAAATGAAAAAGTCAAGAAAAAATGAAGTCAAGAATGTAGAACATACCAATAGCTGCAGTGTAAGGAAAGATATTTGTCAAAGTTTTCTGTGAAGCTGGAGATGAATCAGTGAAAAATGCCCTGGAGAAAGGAATCAAGAGGAAGTTATTAGACATGGTCTTTAAAAGCAGACTGTATGTTACTTAAGAACAGAAAGGGACATGCTTTCTGAGCTGGAGAACCTCTGCATTTCCCTAGCAAGCCAAGAAGAGTAAGCTTAAGGCGCTGAAGGAGGACCCATGACCAGAAAGAAAAAGCAGAGCTGGAGGAACAAAGTCAAGGAGTGGGGACTGGAGCCCTGATGGAAACCTAAAAACAATGCTCCCTACCAATGAAATTCCTGAGAAGGCATTTCAAGTAAGTACCTATCAATTTGCCTAGAATTACTTTGCTGCCAGTAAAGCACTTGATTCTTGAGTTAAATCCTTGCTGAAATTGGTGTACTACATTCTTCAGGTATGTGGTTTCTCTGAAGAGCCAAATTTCCAGAAAGTCGATTGAGAGAGGGAAAGAGAGTTCTGCAGGGCGCTGGGGAGTGTACACCCACAGTACTGGAGACACCTGGGGACAGAGGACGTTCATTCCTTTTTGTGGGAAGGTACTTTCCTTACAGAATGTCATTGGATTGAGAGTCTGTCCCCAGGGAAGGATGCCCAAGAGGACAAGACCACAGTATGCAGCTGGATGCCGCACAGATCCTCTCCTTCGCCACAAGTCAGGAGTTGCAGCCAAGCTGCAGGCTGGTAACTGTGCATACTGGGCACCACTCAATTACCCCGTGTGAGTAACAAACACTACAAAGACAACTTCTGAAATGGATTATGCACTATCAGGTCCAGGAACAGAAACTGTATCTCTGAGTAGACACATGGGTCATCAATGGGAATGTATTAATTAGATGCCAAGTCATTGTTCATCCACCTATTTAGACTGCAAGACTTTCTTTGGCAAATCTTTTGTCTTGCCTACCAGGTACTGTCTTTCAAACACCCACAATTGTGTTGCTCCTGCAAATTTTCAGTGGGTTCCGTGTCACGCACCGCTGTGTGATCAAGCGTGAGGGGTACCGCGCAAATAGTTGCAGGTGAGAATCTGCTGTGAAGAGCACTAGCGAGAACACACTGCTAACGGTACATAACCTGAACCATTGCTTCTTGTGCAATGCCACTGACATTCTTATGGATAAAAACGGAAATAAGAAGGCAGAGCGGGCTGTGAGGCTGCCCACCGTAACGAAAGAAGGAGACATCGTAATTAAGAAAAGAACAAACCATGCAAAATTCGAAGAGTATGAGGTTTGGTGACCCTTTCAGACTATACTTTGCTTCCTGTGATTACTTGAAATTAAAACTTTTTTTTCCCAGTAAGCTTAAAACCACGTTTTATCCCCAGAGATGCCTCAATTTAAATGGAAATGTGTATTGTTTACGGTAAGGAAAACACGCTGTGCTCGGGGAAGGGAACTAACTGCACGGAACGGCTCGCTTCCTAGAACCTGTATGTCTTGAGGAAGTACGTTTTAGGGTTTACACCTTCAAACGGTGCGTGTGGGCGTTGTAACTCCTGTAACACCAGCAGGGGAGAGGGGGGCACTAGGCCCCTTCCCCCCCCCCCGAGCCCTGCCTCGAAGCCCCCACCCCCGGCCGTGACGCCGCTGGCCGCGCCCCCCGCGCTCCCCTCCCCTTCTCCTTCTCTCCCCCGCCCCTCCCCGGCGCTGAAATCTCGCGGGGTTATGCTAAGGAGGCCGGCGGCGCCGCCCCGCCCCTCCCCTCCCCTCCGGCTCCCTCCCGCTCCGCGCCCTCCGGCTGGGTGGGTGCGCGAGCGAGCGAGGGCGAGCGCGGGCCGCGGTGCGCTGTGGGATCGTGGCGGTATAAAGCCTATCCGCCGCGCCGCGACCGCCAAGGGGGCCCGGCGGGAGCGGGGCATGAAGATGGCGGACGCCAAGCAGAAGCGGAACGAGCAGCTCAAGCGCTGGATCGGCTCCGAGACCGACCTGGAGCCGCCCGTGGTGAAGCGCAAGAAGACCAAGGTGAAGTTCGACGACGGCGCCGTCTTCCTGGCCGCCTGCTCCAGCGGCGACACGGAGGAGGTGCTGCGGCTGCTGGAGCGCGGCGCCGACATCAACTACGCCAATGTGGACGGGCTCACCGCGCTCCACCAGGTCCGTGCGGGCGATGGGGGGGGCGCACAGGGGCCGGGCCCTCCCGAGGCTGGGCCCCAGCGGTGGCAAACAGGGGACGGGGCAGGTGCCCCCCGGGGGGCCGCAGCGCCGGGGCGGCCTCCCCCGAGGGGATCTCGCCCCCCCTCCCCCCATGGGGCCGGGGTCCTGAGGGCGGCTTCCTGCTGCGCCCGGCTGGCGGGGGGAGGCAGCGCTTTGCGGAGCGGTACCGGGAGGGTTTCTCCCCGTAGCCACGGCTCCTGCCGCAGTGTGGGAGCGAGCTGGAAGCGGAGCGGGGCTCCGGGGCTGCTCGGCCCGTTCGCTGGGAGCAGCCCAAAGGAATCCGGATGGCTTTGTTCTGCCGTGGGGCTGCGGCGGGGGGGGGGTGGGTGCGGGGGGGGGGGGCGCTGCCCGGAGGGAACTCGCGCTCGGGGCAGGGGGGGGGAATGGAAGGGAAACTGGCTGTGAAGTTTCCTCAAAATGGATGCTTTGTGCATGTTGAAGTTCATAGCAGTCTGATTGGAATCTCAAAACGTTAGCCAAATAAGGAAAGGCTGTGGCAATCCGGAGATAATGCGGGTTTGCCTGAATAGTTTTTCTTTCTCTAGAAGGCCAAGAGCTTCAATGCGATATTACGTTCGCTGGATGTCCAAAAAGCAAAAAAAAACCAAAAAACACAGTCTTTGACAGGCTAGTTTCTTGTTCCTGAGTTTAGAAGTTGTTCGTTTTTTCAAGGAAAAAGAAAACGGTTGAGATGTAGGTTGATCGAACAGAAATCTTCCCCAAACGGTTAGGTGAGGACACTGTTATGTCGTGCTTTTGTCAAAAATGAGGTGGCGAATTCAATGCGTGTCATCCACCCCGTACAGATTTTTCGAGGATGTGAATTTCTACAAGCGTTAGCTGCCCCACGGTAATGAAGTAAGAAAGGATAGAGCCAAATTCTGAACATAAGATGTAAATTTCTGTTACTTTCTGCCCTGTTTCCTGTATGTAAGTCATCTCTCATTTGGCTGTGGAAAGGGTTGGTTTACTTTCAGTTGTGAACTGAACTGGAAGAATGACTGGGTGTTGTGGTTAACTCTGTCACAATGTTACTGCAGCAGGCTTACCTGACTCCAGGCTACCCTGTCACTTCATAGTGTGTTTTTTTTTTTGTATTTATTCTTTTCTAATCAAGTTATGATTGCTTTGTGCATGGGGGGAGCTCTGTATTAGAAGTCATTCCTTAACTGGCTAGATCGTTGGGTCAGCGAGTTACTGTGGGCTGGTGATTGGTAGGGAAGGATGACGTTTGGTTTAACTCTCTTAGGATGAGATGAATGGTGCTGTTTCTCTCCATGGCGTCTAGAGAGCATTTTCAAATGTTTGACACTGTGGGTACTAAAGCTTGCAGCAAAATTACTCAGGAGTTATTCTGCCCTTCTTTCTACCTGTAGTCAGTTTGTAGTTTGGAAGGGCGAAGTCTAAGAGAACGGAGGTAAAGATTTACATCACTGTTAAAACTCTTGCTCACTCTCCTGCTCTTAGTGATACTAAAGAGCCTTTTCTGGTCTTATGATATTAAAAGCAAATAAGAAGATCAGTTGTGAAACGATAATCCTCTTGAGGCAGTCCAGGCATCTTTATGCTTTTTAAAAAAAGGTGTGGAGGGGGGCAGACATAACAACAAATCCTTGCCCGCAACCATTTTGTTACGGTTTCACTTTATTATCATCAATGTTTTCTCTAGTATGCCATATAAAAGGTGCAAATCGTATGTTACACAGTCTATAGCGTTGATTCATTTAATCAGATTTGGCTGCAGAATGGATCAAAGCTGTATCTATTCCCAAAGGAAACTCTTCAGCAACTAGTCAGTCAGAACTGTCAGGAAGAGTGACAAATGTCAATAATGTTAAAGTCTGTTGTGTTTAAGACTGCCATGGCTGCTGTTGCATTGTTGGTTGTTTGTTTTTTTTTTTTTTGTTGTCAGATTCCGTGTAGGTTTTACTGCTTCACAGGAATAAACTTGTCCACAAAGACAAAGTGACTCTACCTTGTTTGGGTAGGTTTTTGTCTTGCGTCTAACTTTTCTTCCGCAATTATTAAGAACAAACATGTGTCTGACAGTATATGAAATGTTTAATTCTCTTCCTATTTGGCCTTTTGTTTTTTCCCCAGTTATATATAACAGTTATAGGAAAAGGCTTAAGCTGTGTGGTTTTTGTTTGTTTTTTCTCCCCCAATGTCCCGGGTGGTTGGAAATGCTGAGGGGGAAGTACTATTAATCCTGGAATTCTGGTGAGCTTCAGATCTTGTCTTTAATGGAGCATCAAGCTTTGTTACTAAAGTAATTAGCTGAACTTCCCATTTCAGTGGGGTAAGATGTCACTACCTTCAGAAAGCTTTGTGTAGAACTATTTTCCTTACTGTGTATGGGGGGGATTACAATTGGCTTGGTTTTGCTCAGAGGAGGAAAAGGGAGAGCATATGCAGACATTTCATTCATCTCTCATCAATGCCAGTGAGTGATTTCATTTTATTTCACTGCAGACTTGAGTGCATTATAGCTGAGGGCATGTCAATTAAATTGCTTTGAGTTAAAAGTCTTGAAGAACTATGAAAAAAAAAAACCTGTTAGATGGTGATTTTTATTCCTGCATCTAATGTTGGATTTGGACATTGTTTTCTTCCTTTAAGAATTTGTTTCAGCATACATCCAGCTTAGGCCTTCAGCAAAAAAGACAAAACTGGATATGCAATTTATCTATCTATGGGAGGATGTATATAGCGTAGCATATTGCAGCAGGATATTTTTATGCATCCTGTTGCAGTATCTTAAGTTATATACATACTATGTGTGTGAGACCAGAAAACCTTTATAAATTTATAAGGTCTAACTTGAAATCAGAGGTCTGTTCGATTAACTTGGAGGTTAAGTTGATAATGTTGTTAAATAGTGCGTTCCCAGACAGCTGTCACCCAGGCTGAGATGTAGCATATAGATAGTGCAGCTTGTCTTATCTGCAGTAACAATTGGACTGGAGAAAAACAGGGCCCAGAGGTGAGCTGTGGCCTCCCAGATTAATGGCCCCTGCAGAGAGGGGAAAAGTGGCGTATTCTGAAATAAGAATATACTGTGCTTTTTTCAGTAAAGCCTTCTGGGGCATACTTATCAAAAGGGGGATTCAATACGGTCCCGTTTAAAGCAGAGCACCTACCCTTCCTCAGGGTTTGCGTTCTCTCCCACTCTCTTTCCTTGCCCTCCACGCAAGGGAATGTGTTTGGCTCACCGCGACTGGGACTTGCTGCTGAGCGACTGCAAGTGGCTGGCCTAAAAGCTGCGCGGAGCTTCCTACAGGAAAGAGGAGCCCACCCTTTCTGGGCAGCAGCGTGGGAAGGCTGCGTGTGCTCGGGAGGGGCTGGGATGTGCCCGGGTTCCTGGAAGGCCGCGCTTCCTGCACGTGCCGCTCCCTGGGGAGCGTGGGCCTGCTCTGCGGAGTGAGTACCTGCGTGCTCCTGATAGGGGAGGCGGCTGGGATTGGGCCGTGACAACTCGGGCCTCTTTCTTCTCGGCTGTCCCCTTCCTTTGAGGCTTCTCAGATCTAGGAGGTGGTGACTTGCTGTTTGCACTCCTTCCGTCTGCGTGAGGGAGATGGGTGCTGCAGCCTCGTGCTGCCACGGAGTGTGGAAGATGTCTCAGTGGCCTGATCGAGACTTTGCCTGGGGAGCACGAGCAGCGTGGTCTTGGCTGTTGGTGCATAGGGGTCATTGTGTTCTCCAGGCCTTGTCACTGCCGAAGGCTGAACAGCAGGAGAACTTCCTAATGCCTAATGAAGAGTGTGTGCTCCCTTTGGTTCAGGACAAGTAGAGTTTAATTAAGCAAAGTCTCCCGAAGGCTGTTCCTTCTTTCTGTTGCAAACTTCAGTGTTTTTCTGTAACTGTTCAAGTACTAAGTGTACATACAAAGTTGACTGTTTAACCTGCTTTATAACTTTACAACAGTTTAGAGGCCTGGTATTATGCGGGGTTGAATAGAAACTCGTATTGATGTCACTGCTGTAGTTTTCTGCATTGGTCCATCAGTACTAGTTAAGATGCTGAGAAACTATTCACGTGTGATCCGAACTATACACTGTTACCACTGACCTAGTATGTCCTGTGAGTCCTGTGCCTGGGTTTTATTTTGTGAGTAAGAAGTACCTTCCTTGTAGGAAGCTTCCTCGTGGTTTATATGAAAAATTCTGTCAGGACTCCTGGTGGAATGGTCACAGTACCTGATGTGGTAAAGGGGATTGTTGCAGTAGGCATCAGTGTCATCTTTGTTATGACATCCTTTCAAACAGGAAGTGAAAAAGGGACATAAATTTGACCAGCACTGGATCCCTCTGCCTTAGGTCTAGATGGAGGGCATTAAGGCTGCACAGTCGGAATCCTTTTTGACAAATGATAACACAGGTCATGTATTTGAGCTGGGGCCACAGCATGCAGAGCACGTCAAGTCATAAGAGCAAAGAACAGGTTGCTGCAGTCTTAAATCTCCAGGGTGTTTGCATCATAGCAGCAGCACCCATCATCCAAGGATAAGGAAGGTATAGAAATAGCTCAAAGCTATCTTAGTAACCTCCCAGCTATGACTTCTGCACTGCTTCTTTTGGGGAGTGGAAATACTGCTGTGTATGGTAAACCTGTTCATTTTTTTTCAAGATTATCAAGTAGGAGAACTTCCTTTTGCACAGAAAGGCTTTGTGCGTAGCGATGAACCTGATGTCTAAACCTCCCTAAAGGGGGAACTCTCCCTAAAGGGGGAACAGCTTCCCACCCACGCAGCCCCCAAAAGCTCTTGTAGATGATACACAAGTGAGAATTTTGGAGTCATTTGTTGAGCTTGTATTATGTTATCCTGACTTGTTTAATTCTTGAGCTGTACAACAAAGCATAGCAAAAATGAGTCCTGAAATAAGTGTAATTTTGACTTCACTCGGTGATTAGACTACAGAGGCATATTTGTTTAAAATCCCCTTTGTAATTGGAGTCGGTTCTTGTGTGGGCCATAGATCTGTCTCTCCATAGTTACAGTAGCTAGGTTCAGATTCTACAATATGTACTTGTTAGCTTTCTAATGATCATGTCATCTAAGAATTTTTTTACCCCTTGAAATGGAGGCAAGAGGAGAGAAAAGATGTGATTCTTCATAATACATTTTCAGTATAATAGTGGAAATTTTAAATGCTGCTTTTGGAGTAATTGTTACTTCTGTAACACCAAGCAGAAGATCAGTGGTGATCTTCTTGCCTTTTTAGGTTTGTTATCTCCAAGTGTCTCTTGGTCTCTTTAAGCTCTGTCAAGTCTAAACCCAGGGTTTTCATTTCTGGTTTTGTAACAGTTTTCATCACTATGGTTGTTATGCATAAATAGAAAATTCAAATGAACTCTAGCGCATAGTAATGAAGCGTTTAAAGCAAATTTCCTTGTTTGACATTTATTGAGTCATGTACGAGGAGTTCTGTGTTCAGTGTAAGGATACATTCAGATGATAAGGCTTTAGTGTTTGCTGACACTGATGCTCAGGAACAACTTCTGCTGCTCTCTAGCTGTGAATTTCACTGTGGCATTCATAGTGCTTTTACACTAAAGCTTTATCCATGGTTTTGTATGCATTCTGGCATATGCTTGGTATCTTAGAACATTCCTTTCATGATAAATCATCAAAAGCAGCTTTTAAGAGTAGATAATAAGTGCAATTATAAGTGTGAATAAAACTGATGTGAGCATGCTTGGTTTGAGGCCTTTTTGATCTTGGCGTCATAGTAGCAAGCTTCTCAATTACCATTTTATTTTACCATTTGTTACTGCTTACCAAATTACTAATTTTCAGTGTATTAGTTAGATCTGCGGATAGGACACAGAACTGGCCAGTATAGATCATTAGCAGCTCCTCAGTTGTAAGTCTTAAGTCACATCTCTGTATTCCAGGCTTAAGGGTACATGCTAAACTTAAGTTGGAACAGATGGCTTGACAGGCTCTTGGCTAGGCCTGTACTTGTTTATGCCTTTATGCATGCTTGCGCTCTCTCTCATCTTACTTGGGCTAGTAAGATACCCACTGCAATCCTCTCAAAAATTGAGCCCCCTGAACTTCTTGTTTCTTGTTGTATAAGCTCGACTCTTGAGGCTGGGCTCACAGGATATGGTATTGAGGAACGCGCACGTGCTTGTTCAAATGCTTAAATTTTATCCAAGAATTCAAATAGGCTAGATGCACAAATGTGGTAGCTCTGGATGACTATAGCACGAGTACGTACTTCTGGGACTTGTTGCAACCAAGAAATTGTGAACTCTACCTCGTTACTGCCATACTACCAGTGCTTACTATATGCCATGTAGGAAACGCAGCATATGAGAATGTTTACCCAACAAATACTGTATCGGTTCTTAACAATATATCTGTCTTCATTGATCTGGATGACCACAGGAGTGTAAACTGGTATGCAGTTGCAAGGCTATGGAGCTGCTGGTGAGCTGGGCAGCTCCTGATGCTGCTGGGTGGGTGGAGACATTCCAAGCTGCTTTACTTTCCTATATGCATTCCTGAAATGACAGTCGATGGAAAGCATGGCATAAGAGTGGCGGCATTCCTCAGCTGTTTCCTTTCTAGCAGCTTCAGGAGGATAAGCATAGAATAAGAAGACAAAAGATGATCAGGGTACTTGGTAGGGGGAAGTACTTCGGGATTTTTTTCATGCTTTGTTTTCACAAGACCTGGTACCTGGCTTCTGTTGTTTTCTTCCAGAGCACTGATTCAACCCCTGTGCTTATCCTGCAAACATTGTTTTCATGAATTAGGAGTCAAAGATTCAATTAACAGCGTGAAGTTTTTGAACAAGATAGTTTCCTTTTTATGCATGAACAGTGTTAGCACTTATCCCATTAACATCCACTGATCTAGTGGAAGGTGACCCTGCCAATGGCACAGGGTTGGAACTGGGTGATCTTCAAGGTCCCTTCCAACCCAAGCCATTCTGTGATATGATTCTGTGAGTATATTTCTTAGGGTAATGGCTTCCAAAGGTCTGCTACTATAAATGAAGAGTGAAGTTGGCTTTAGGAAGATGGTGAAACCCCCCCCTGGGGGGGAAAAAGGAAAAGGAAAAAACCTTGACCAGCCAAAACAGTCTTATTTTGGACCCAAGTGTGGAAATAGCAATAGGTTTGTCCTCAAGGTTGCAAGTAAGTGATTCTGGTACTACTGTAACTTCACGTGAATGCTAACTTTATATTTTGTCTAAAACCAGCATGATACCAAAATATCTGTAAGCAATGGTTTTTAGAAACAGTTCCGGCTTTAAAACTTTCTGTCAGGGGCTAAGTTTCATGGATTATTTTTTCTTAAAATCAGTCTAAAATATATTTCTATTTATTTTTCCTAGGTTATGGTTGTAATGCATGGTCTTGAGTGCAAATTGTGGCAGTTTGCTTTGATGTGATCAGTTAGCCAGCCAGGAGTGGTTACAGCTCAAGTTTTACTTCTGGGATGATTGTTTGCTTTTGCTGTTGTTGTTTTGTTGTCCTGATAGTGATTCTGGAAGAGTAACCCAAGCATCTTCTGTACGCACTTGAGTACTTGATGTTTCTTGTACATCAGGGAACTGCATACAAGTCTTAGCTTTGTGTTGTGGCTCTGAAATGTTTGTGTGACTTATTTACCTGTTAGTTTTTTGGATTCCTACACAAAATGGCTAAGATAAACTAGCAACACAAACTGCTCATTAACAGGTTTTGCTTCAAACTTATAGGAAGGACTTGCCTAACATTTTTTTCTTAAAACTTCATACTTGAATTGAGAACCTTTCTAAGGCAAAACAGTGTCTTCATCTGGCAACAAAGGTGAGCACTGCTGACAGTGTGTATGTATGCTGCTGTACATGTGGTCAGCGCTACTTTCTGAAATACTTAAAGTGGATGAAGCCTACGCTGACAAGCTGCATTCCTCTGTCAAATCTGGGATCCTTGTGGGCCCCTTTGGAAACCAAAATACCAACTAGGACTTCTGGCTCTGAAACTTTTGGCTTAATGTCCTGAAACTTGCTACAGCATTCTTGGTTTAAAACCTATACTTCCATTGTTGAAGTACGAAAAATTGTTATTTTTAGTTACAAAGGATATTGTGCCAAGTTTTAACAAAAGCTTTATGTTTATAAATATATGCAATTATGCTTGAATAAGTAGGGTTAATTACATGAGTAACCTTAATGAAATCAGGGACGGTTTTTAAAAGTACCTGCCCATTCTCTCATCCAAATCCCAGAACTGAAACAACCCAAAGCTATTGGTAGCATCTTCTCGATTGGTCTGCATTTTGTCTGCCTTCCCTGTAATGATTCTATAAACTATAAGTAACCCTAATTATTGCTGTTACAGCTGTAGCTTTTCTTAAACTAGCTTAAAAAAGCAAACAACTCTTAAACTTGCTTTGCTAATTTCAGTACGTGTCTTTTTTGGAGATGTTTTCAAATCAATCTGGCCTGGTATTTCAGGTGTCTAACTTGCTGAGAACTTGAGCAAAAGTGAGTTGCCAAATTGCCTTAGGTTTTACTCAGTGAAGAGTGAGATCGGGATGGCAGTATTGTGCCTGTCATCTAAATTGGGACTTCCGTTGTTAGGTAGTAATAATACTTCCATCACACCATATAAAACAATATTTTTAGAAAGCTTACTAAATTTCTTTTTCACAAGGACTGTGCTCTTTGTCTGGCACTCTGTGGAAAATAGCTCAACGCTTTCTTTTTGTAAGAAGAAGAACCTGTGTGTAACATCAGTTTCTTTGGCTTCTTCCTGCTTCTAGAATAAGAAGAAATTTTTTCATGTTAGTGTAAATAATTCCAGGTGTAAATATAACAAATGTAAAACTAGGAGGAAAAATCTAAAATCGTTCATAGGTCATAATAGGTTGTGGAAAGAAAGATCTCCAAGGAGCTGTGGTTGGGATACAGGAAGAAGCTGTCCTGAGAAGTTTGTGCTTTGGCAATGCATACAGGTGCTGGATACAGCTGTAGGTACTGATGTGAAGTATGGAAACACAAGCAACCTCTCACTGTTTCTGTATAGGAATTCCTCATAAAAAGAGGTAGTACTTGCTTTTCTGGTTCTGGCTGCTGAAAATCGGATGAGAGATATGGGGGAATTTTACCCTTTCCCTAATTTGCTATTGAGCGTTGTTCTTGAATTAGATTATCCTAGTGCTAACCTCAGTATGTAGCAGTCTTTCACTTAAAATTACTAATTCCTTGCTAATGGGCTGGCTTTACACTAATGAATAGCAAAGATAATCTCATTTCATAAGGCTGAGTTTGGAGTCAACGTGCTGTTCTGGTGTCTATGTGGTATTAAAGACCTCAGTCTTATGATGAGGTTGCATTAAATAAATATGGACCAGAAGTTTTTCCTGTGTCCCCCTGTAGGCGGAATTAAGTTTCACATGGTGCTAATTGTAGCTAGTTTGCAACCATTAACCAGGAAAAATATTTACTGTCAGATACCCTGTTTACAGGGTGGTGAGGTAGATGTTAGGCTATTTCTGCTTCTTTACGTAAGTATTAGCATGTTAAATGTAGCTCTTTCCTTCTTCATGAAGGAGAACATGCAAGATAGGTTATTTATGTCACTGGGAGGGAAACCCCATTTCAATCCAGCTGTCCCTTTGCCTTTTTTTTGTCACGATTAATCTGTGGCAGCTTGAGATGCTGCCTTTTATACTTGCAAAAACAAAACCACCTTAGATACACTGAGTGGACTTTAGTAGTTCTTCAACAGCTTTTCCTTCTCAGTCCCTGGAAGAGCCATATTATACTGTATTGATAGCTCTGAGTATACTACAGATATGATGGAGACAAAGTTTGGAGAAGTATAGATAAAAAATTCGCACAGTAGGCTTGACATGCCAGGTGATTCTGTGGTACTGTCTTAACATGCCTGAGAAGGACTGCTTGGTTTATCTTCTTGCTAGTTACAGGTTAGCTAGTATTCAGGTTTAGTTTGTTGGTTTTGGTCTTGTTTAAAGCTAGAGGCTCCCCTGAAGTATTTGAATGTCATATTACCTTCAATAAGAACTTCATGCTCAAACATGTCATTTCCCTTCTCCCTGCAAGAAAAACTACCACCCTGAACAAGCGTTACTAAAGACTAGTAAAAATATCTAATATGATTTTGAGTGTAAGGCAGTGCTTTGGTAAAATGACTACTGGAGTTCTGGTTTCTTAGTCATCACTTTCAGTTCACAATTCATGGAGGCAATGCAAAGTAAGTGTGAAACATAATTAGCAGCTACCACACTCAGGACCTGTTTATATTTGGTAAGATAGCTGTAGTCCTACAACTAGTTAAGTAATTGGCTTATTTTGTGTCTACCAGTTGAAGTTTAGTACATAGGAAATCAGGGTCGTGTTGAAGTGTTGTGTTGAAGAGGATACAGTGTTTGTCAGTCCCTTAAGCAAAGTGCCATTAGATAAAACTAATTTTCAGAACATCCCAAGCTTTGCCTAAGTTTACAGGTTTCTCTACTGAAATTCACTAATCCTACTGGAACAATTTGGCAACTGAATGTTTTTTTCTTGATGCTAGTATAACTGTCCCTTCTGTCACCAAGGCAGGAATGGTGCAGTAAGCTGGGAAGATGTTCATTTCCTTGGTCAGTGCAACAGAAGAAAGCAATCGCATCTCAAAATGAGGAGGGTGTGCTCTGCGCTGGGTGAAGTTTTGTAGTTTCTTCATGGTGAATGGATTGACTAGGTGACATGTGAGGGCTTAAAATCAGTTTCAGTGTGTTTGGAGCAGACATCTATTTTTGCTGTAAGAAACCTACTTGTGAGAATTGCTGTTACTGTAGCTTTTTGGAGCTTGACTGTTAGCGGATCCTCTGGCATAAGGAACATGGAAATGGGCAAGTTTTTCTGGATGTGTGTGGAGCAGTTCCTGGGGGAAGGTCAGGTGCTGGGTGTCAACCTCAGTTTGACTTATGAAAACTTTACCAAAGCCTGAAGAGCCTACTCAAACAAAATACCTTGATTAATCAAGGTGGTTTTTAAAAGTTTGATGCTATTAACTGTTCAGTATTCTCTTTTAGAGTATGTGATCTGTCATGTCAGGTGTAAATGCTGGCTGAAAGCACAAACGGGGAAACTCTGATGTGAAAAAGCTTACATGATAGTCTAATTAAAATGTTCTTCAATTTAAGCTTTTTGCAAAATACAGCATATACCTAAAGTCTTGCTGAAGGTAAAGGTGTGCAAACCTTGGGGGATTCCAGTAAAAGTCCTACCAACAGGACTTAAAGCTTCTTACTAGAAAGTTACTTTTGACTTCAGAGTCATAGATTCATCAGTGACATAGTTTATCATCAACTACACAGATATGACTCAAGTGTTTGCTTGAAAGAGCTGATGTGTAATTTCCCTTCTGTTGGAGTTCCTCCAGGGACTTTGTCTCTCTGCAGCTGTTTGCTTACCTGCATGTACAGTAACGAGCTCTTACTCATGGTTGCCTTTGTCGTAATTTGTCCCCTCTTGGATCTTGAGAATTTCCAACTCTTCTCTAATTATCTGTAGAAAATAATATTAGATAAGAAAACTCTCCCATATTTAACTTTATTTTCCCTGTTTTGCCTTGTCATGTTCCACTGTTGTTGATAATGTATAAGATAACATGCATGCACTTTACATTCTGTTAATACATGGAAGGTGTTTATATGGAGTTTAAAAACATAATAACAAGTTTAACTGATTTGGACTGTTGTGTGGCAGCTTCAACTGTAAATATTGCTTAGGTAGTAAAACTCTTTTAACCTTAAGCAGAACCTTCATTCCTTCTTAATAAAGGTGGCCTAAAACTTGGCTTCAAATGTATGGCATTTAAGCTCACGATAGGCTATAAAACTGCATTTCACTTAATGAGTAGTAAACCACTAATTTTTTTGAGTTACTTTTGTAACTTATAGCTACTTGTGATTCATGAGACCCATACTACATCCCATAGTTGCATAAGCTGCTCTTGGAAGAAGTCCTTCAAACTAGACAAAGGTGGGCACAGAGAAAGACAGGGTAGAGAATATTAATTACCCTGTCATAAGATAAAACAACAACAGAGATGGGATTTTTTTGAATCCAGATAAACTGCTCCTTTTTTTCTTGCCCTGTCTCCTTGTGTTGTAGAAACTGGATCTTGACACTTGAAAAGTTACGAGGCAACAAAACAGCCAGCGATGCTTACGAAGTATTGTCTGTGCTTTTGAGTTATAAAACCAAACTCAAGTCTGCATCTGCGTAGCATTGAGCAAGGAGCTGGTGCTTATTGAAACATGGCATGTGCCCTACTTTGTTTTCTTGCCCCAAGGAAGGTCTGTTGCTGGTTTGTTTACTTCCTTTGGTGATATCAGCAACTGATGTATATATATCCTGCATCTCAGTTACATATATCTCGGCTCCTCTTGACTTCAAGAGGATACCCAAGATCTTGACTTAGGCTCTACTTGCTTTCACTGTAAGTTTCTCTGGCGTGTCTTTGACTTTGCTTAATGCACAGAGTAGCAAAATGTGAGGAAAGGGATGTGAACCACTTATAAAGCCACATGCATGAACCAAGGAACTTGATGAACTCTTGCTTTTGTTAATGGCTGTGTATAGATCATGGAAGCCTCTGATGCTTTCAGTGAGTCTTGATTCACCAAGAATATTGATGACAGGTAGACTGGTTTCCTCCTTAATCTCAAATACTTCTGGGTGCAGGCCAATTTTAGTAAGGCTCTGGCTTTAACGATCACATGTAAATCTCTTTTAAATTATTACAAGATGCAGATAATCTGCCTGCTTTGGTACAGCATGGTGTTCTGGCTTTTCCATGGCTTTCTTGATTTCTGAATACAAGCCTTGAAGTTCCAGATACTTGTGACTGAGTTTTATCAGCTGGCAGAACATGACTCCATGAGAAAACAGTGCTTGGAAAAAAGCTTAGCCACTCCGGTGAACATTGCCAAAAGTGGTCAGTCTCTTGGAAGAAAACGATTTCCCCTCTTTCCTAAAACATTTCAGTCCTACAAAAATAATACTGTGGCCAACTTAGAAGATGCTGAATGAAGGGAACTTCTTGCTTGTAAGATCATGCTGACATGTGAAAGGTGAGCAGCAGGCTGTTGGTGGCCTGTTGAAATAACTGAGGAAGGGCGATTTGTCCGACCCTTCTGCTTTAGAGGGGGGATGGGAACAACACTTAATTTGTAAAATTACACCTTTGGGTTGGCACAATGTCAAACTGAGAACTCTAATTAGGCAGCAAGTTATTGGCCAAACGGACTGGTCAATCATGCCAGGAAAATCCTTTCTTCAGCCAGCAAGACATACATTTCTACAGCTGATCCAGTAGTTCTGGCTACTTTCCTATCTCGTCTTTGAATGTGCATTCTCAGGCATGTTTATGCTGAGGCTTTTGACTAGTCATCAGCTGCTGCTGTTCCTTTGGCTCTCAAAGCTTGTGTCCACAGAAGCAAGAATCAAGGGGGAGTGCTGCATCTTGCTGAATGAAACAGCAAAATGTCAAATTAGACAGATTATGGTAAATGCTATAGAAGTTAAAATATGAAGTGAAGCTCAATGGAAGCCTCTTGCAGAATATGCTGTAGCTATTAGCAACTATGGAGAACAAAAGTTGCATTTCTGCAACAGACCTAGATGTCCTTTACAAGCAAGTATTAAGAGGTGACAGGTAAAAACAAACTTGTAATGCTTTGGTTACTTAGTTTTAAAGTTGTTCGGAGTACGAATTTCTAATTCATCTCTTCTGGCTAGAGAACTTTTAATTTCTAGGCCAAAGAATGGTAGTATATTGTCAGAACAGACTGGTGGTTATGGTGCGTATGGCTTTTCGCCCCTCCCACTTCTAGTGCAAGCTGCATGCATGGCTAATAATTCTTAACATTCAGAGTGGCTTTTCTTCACAGCTGTTGGGAGGAGACACTTCCCCATCATGTAGTTTATCGACTGCTGTGGCATCTCAAGTACAGGATTGTATAGGCAGGTGTATGCTAGAGCCTCTGATCAGCTTTGAGGTAATGGCCTGCAATATCTCCATGTTGTTACTAGATCTTAATACTGTTTTTACTAATATTTTTGGCTGCCTTGATTACCCAACAGTACAGGTGCTTAGCTGGTTGGTAACACTTCTCAGCTGTAAAAAAAAAAAAGTTAAAATTCTGCCTCTATGTCTCTGAATCTTGAATCTTTAATGTAATAAGTGTTGAGAACATTCTTTTTAAGCTTGGGTCTTCAAGGGACTGTGTTAACAGTAGCTTTTTCCACTTAGAAGAGCGTTCAAATTAACAAGCTTTAACTTTATCCTAAATTTACATTGGGTTCCACCATGACTTTGATATACGTGCCACTTACAATGAAAGAATTGTGATTTTTTTTTTTGCATTGCCTTAATTCTTTTATATATTATGCCAGTAGTTATAACACTCTGTACTTCCACTAAATGCAATAAGCCAGGAATCTTTTTTTGAGCTCTTCGAAACTCAGAAGAGTTTGGGAAGGAGAGAGAGAAATGTTCTGCACTTGCTAATCAGCAAACATATGTTGAGTTGTACATCTTGTTGAATTTGAAGATAGAGAAGTCTTTGAATGTTGTGAAATCAAGATGTTTATTCACCAGTACTGTTATATGGGATTAGTTTTTTTAACTTCATCCAGCACTACTTCTAAAACTGCCAGAAGCAGATGTGACGTTGTCCAGTTGTGGCAGAGTCTCTAGTAAAATTTAGTACTACTGCTTCAGCTGATGAAGATCTAGTACACTTGCTTTGATGAAGTTTGTTTTTGTGCATGTACCAGCACAAGCAGATCCATCAGCTTGTAACCAACTGTGATGTGTAATCAAGGATAGCCAGATTGCTTTGACCTCCTTCAAGTTGGTCTCCTAAAATGGAAATTATACGTTTTCCAGTTGGAAATCAGAGCCAAGCAGCTGTGAATTCCAGGAGACAAATACTGCGGCAAATTTATAACATTACTCGTGTTCAACAACAGCAGTTGATTCCATCATTTGCTACTGCTTCCTTCTGTGTCTTAAAGATCTCTTCCATGAAGCCAGATAGTAGTTGTATGAGGACACTGCTTAATATCTAAAGTTTTGGTTTTTAAGTCACTTTTTCGTAACTCTTTCTTTCCCTGACTATTTTTTCCCCCCTTTCTCCCTCAAGATATCAGTCCCTCATTATCCACCCTCACCCTTCACCTTTGTGGCTGCTGTTTTGGGGAACTTTTATTTCTTAGCATTTAATCATCTTTTTCAAGCTGACTGGCATGAAACTGGAATAGTTTGACAGCTTAGTGTGTGTGCATGTTTTCATATGCATGCAGTGGCGACTGGTTACCTGCAGTCTGAGACTCTGGTATGGAACTGCTGAACAAAAAGGACTATTACCAAAGTATGTCAGAAACAGCATATTTATGAATGCTGCTTCCATAAGTCTATGCTCCGCTGTAGCTCAGTATAAATGTTCTTGCCTAGATAGAAGGCTTACTCCTTTTTTGTTTCTTTTTTTTGGCTCAGCTTTGGAAATTAAAGAGAACCTGGATGAAATTGTGCTACTACTATTGCTAGTGGTCTGTGCTGTTCCCAGGGAGCTATTGAGTTAAACTTACAAAACCATCCAAGGGATGGGAACAGTTTGTTCTATGGGAAAGCTTGCTGGATGTTTCAGGTTTTGGTGGAGGCTTGCTGCTAGTACTACTTCAGGTTTTGTTTTTTGACAAATCTGACTTCTAAGCAAAAGTAGAGCTGGGAAGATATGCAGGCAAACTACCAAATGGGTCTGCTTACATGTTCCCAAAGGTCCTACGTAAATTGGAAGAAAAATGATGCAACCTGTAACTGCAGTCTGTCAAACCTTGTAGCCATATTCTGACCTTGCCTTTAAAGACAAAAGGCTCTTGAAGTTGTGCCTTGGGACTGAAAAAAAAATAAACAGAACTAATATAATGGCATGTGCAGGATGGCTGGGATCCTTTCCCGATAGGCAGGTCAGACTAGTAACTAATTTTTGTAGAAAGTACTGTTTCGGAGGATCACTGAGAAGCTGAAAGATGAAGCAGAGCTGTGGTTTGCTCAAAACTTCTTTTGGAGGGGGAGTGGAGTGTCTTCTACTGGGCCTCATGAACAAAGAGCTGCCATTGTGTGGGCTTCTCGATTCAGCTCGAGGAGTAGGTACTGTGAACGTGATGCTGCCTTCTCTTATGAGGTGGGCTGTCTTTAAAGTATGTAAAGTATCTTTAGGACGCCCCTCTGCTTTTGAGTGCCTAGTGGAAGGTTGTACCCCTCAGTGCTTTTACCATTCAAGTATCTGGAGGGTATTTATTACTCTCAGAGTACTCTTAGGTGCAGTAAAAATGGGAGGGGGGCTGTCTGTTTACCTCAGAAAGGTTACCTTTAATCTTCTTTATGTATTTTTAGACTATAAGGAGGCCTAAGGAGTTCCAGCTTCCTCAGGTCCCTGGCTGTGGGAGACAAATATATGGAGGCTAGGTATTTGCTGCAGTTGGGTACTGGTCCTTCTGTTTCCTGCTGTATTCTGGATGGCCTCTCATTTTCTCAAGGTTACAAGAAGCGGTAAGATGGTCTTCTCTTAACTATGTACTTGCAGTAGACAGTTTTAGACTGCTGGTTGGTATTTTACTGATCTTCGTAGCCTGTGGTGCAATATGCCCTGTTCCAGCAAGACCAAGCAAGGGGGCTCTCTCTAGTCTGAGTGCGAGTATGCGGGTGTTACCCTGTTGAGAAGGGCATGTCTCCACTCAGCCTGTTCACAAGCTTAAGAGTCTATTTCTTTGGCAGCTAGGTAAGTATTACCTTCGCACTGCGCAGAATTTGCACTCATATTAAGTGGTCGTAGTTCCTGAAAAGCACAGTGTAGGAAGTGCAGAATGGAGGAACTAGAAGAAAGGAGGAACAGTGACAGAGTATGGAATGAAAGGTGTGATGTGAGAAGAAGAGATCTCATTACACCAAGACATTCCTTGTTCTGCAAAGCAACAAAGTAAAATCTAGTCCTCCACTTCTCAGTTCTGTATAAGTATTTAATCCATAAATTGGTTATCTTGCAGTATCATTCTAGATATTGCAGAAGTCTATGCTTTAGATTGTCTTTTTGATTACTTGAGACTGAGGCTTATTTTTTTCAAAAGAAAGATTGTGGCTTTTGACTTTTGTCTAGAAAATGACACAACTGTGTAAGTAGGTTAAAAAATTGGTAAATAGGTTTAAAAAAAATTGGAGGCTCTGGCGTGATGAGAAATCAGTTTAAACAGAAGTATCTTTTTAATTAAAAACATAGTTCAGCCTGTCTGTGCTGAATAGTCATTCTTAGAAGTGGATGCAGAAATTCAGATGCCCTAGATAGTTTGTCCACAGTATTGTTTATGGAGTTCAAGACCTTTGGTGTGCTAATAACACTCATCCTTTTTTTCTGTTCCATTTTGGAGACTCTTGTTTTTGCTACACTCAAACAGACTTCTGGATTTTGAAGCAGGAAGCCTTTTCCAGAAAACTTGAATAGCCCCATGGATATATATGGTATATTTCATCTAGAGATCCTGGTCCATGGCTAGAATTCCTTGGTGTTACAGTGATACTGACACCAGGAAGCTATGTTAACTATTAAATAAAATAGTTCTTAGCCCGTGATCTGCCTGACATACAGAGTGAGCAGAAATTCCTAATGACAGTGACTTTACTTCTGCTGGACTCTGTACAGACCTCTGAAGACATGGCTCCTGCCCTACAGTGCTTTATAATAGAAGACGTCTGACGTTTGGAGAGGATTAATATAATCAAGTAAAAAATGCAAGCTAGTATAATTTTATGTCAGATTCAAGTTGAAGGAAAATAAGTTTTTGACTTATACTATTAAATGTCGGTTGTACTTAATTTGTATCTGTACCTGCAAATTGTGGGGAACTGTAATAAATATAAGCTGTCTGCTGTTCAAGTGCTGCTTTTTGGTTTTGTTTTTTTTCTTGAATTAAAATTGAGTAGTTGGGTAGGTATAATTATTCCTTAAGGCAAACTTGCTATAAGTTTTAAATGATTTCATAGAAAATACTAGCATAAATTCTCACAACTGTATGAAATTATCAGACACAGTAAACTTTTTTTGTAATGGTGTTTGCTTATGCTTAATGCAATAGCTATTAAAGAAAAAATACACCATCTTGCTGTTCAGAAGTTTTATTTGTACTACAAAGCAGCAGATCTTGCAGTCTGTAGTTTTTATGTAGCTTTCATTTATGTAAAGCTAAGGTCCTAAAGTAAGAAGTTAGAGCTGCTCAGTTGAACACCTTTTAGCCACTGTGATGGTATGAGATGCCTGGTGACGAAATAATGTTGGGTCCCAAACATCCATCCACAAGGTGGTAAAACTGTTATTATCTGATGGCAAAGAAGGAACTGTTTAAATTTATATTTCAAGTGTTGTACAGAAATCTTTTTTAAAGTACATAGCCATACCAGTTACTTCAGGCTCATTTTAATTGCTAATTTTGGCAAATTTTATCTTGCTTTTAACCATAATTTTGAAGATGTGACGTTCTGAACATGCTTAGACTGAAAGCATCCAATAAAAACAAAGTAGCTTGCAGTAACGGAAAAAATGACTCAGTACGAGTTGGAAACAGAAATTAGCTAAAAGGCAAATACGCAGTAATCCTTACAACAGAAGCACTTCATAAACTGTTCTCAGACATGTAGGTTGTAGATCAGTCTATTCTCTCTGTCCAGTTCCACAACTATTTCAGTAAGGGTTCATGTATCACTTTTACTAAAACTTCCCAGTTCTGGTGAGAAGGTTTCACACTTTGCTATTCTAGAAATAGTCAATTACTGCCTCATTTCAAGCAAGTGCCGTCAGCTGAGATTAAGGCACAACTTAACCGAGGAAGCTCATGCTGCACACTTCACAACATCACTTGAAGAATAAGGACAGGGTGAGTGTGCTCATCTTCCACTTGCTGTGTCATGAAGCACGTGCTTGGGAGTGATGAGGAGGTTGCTGATGAGATGAGAGCTATCGGCTGTTCAGTTTCTCAGGTTCTGTGCCTACGTGCTAGGGTTTTGAGATGGAGATCAAATAAATCTCAAATGAGAAAATACGCTTTCCTTCAGAGCAAGACAAATCATGTATTGTAGTTCTGCCTTTAACCTTCCTTTAGACCTCATCTTCAAGATGAGGTTCAAGACCTTAAGTACAGGTTAATTTTAAATATTAAGCATTAATAGAGAAGATTGCCGTAATTAAGGATTCATTACTTCATAGTTGAGTGAGGTTAGCTCATAGACATCTTTCCCAAAGAACAGCATTAATCAAATCAACAATAACATGCTTGTTTCCTTGGATTCCTGTTTAACTGTACCTTTGCCCAAACTAAAACTAGCTACTAGAATATTCTGCTTTAACTACGTAGTAATATTCAGCTGTGTCATACTCTATGCTGCTGTGCACGTAGCAGGTATCTGCCAAAGCAATACCTGGAACTTGTGTTGTAACGTGTGTTGCAATTAGGTAGATATTTATTTTATAGACACTTTGTTTGTTACTCCTTAAACACACTTGTAACATGGGAACTTACAGGAGCAAGCTCCTCTTTATGGCGTACTCGTGAGTTTCAAATTAAAGGAAACTGGCTTGGCTACCTGGCTTCTGGAGAGGAAGTGAAAATTAAGCACAACTTACTCTTAAAACTTTATAATCACTTTCTTAGTGCAATAATTTTCAGTTTTACACTGCTTTTACCTTCCCACATCCAATCTGTGATGTTGGCTTCTGCTGTGTGAAAGATGTCTATATTATAAAGGTGTCTCAAGGCCAAGCATGCATAGGCGTACTGTGCAGATAGCATTAGCTTTCAATATCAGAACAGTGAAGCTCCAAAGCAAGGACTTTGTGTTAACCCGGCCAGTGCCTCACAAAGGTGAAGTGTAGCAGTGTTTTTAGTCTTACTGTTAGAGATAAGTCTACAATCTCATGAATGCGATGGCTTAAGCCACCAGGAGAATTATTAGAATTCATCCTCTTTGACTTGTCCCATGATAAAACTGGTTCAAATTACACTTAGAATCACAGAGTCATTAGGGTTGGAAAAGACCTCCAAGATCATCTGGTCCAACCATCCCCCTACCACCAATGTCACCCACTAGACCATGTCCCTGAGCATCACATCCAGCCTTTCCTTGAACACCCCCAGGGTTGGGGACTTCACCACCTCCCTGGGCAACCTGTTCCAATGCCTGACTGTTTCTGAGAAGAAATGTCTCCTAATTTCCAGCCTGAACCTCCCCTGGTGCAACTTGAGGCCATTCCCTCTAGTCCTATCGCTAGTTACCTGCGAGAAGAGGCTGACCCCCAGCTTCCCACACCTTCCTTTCAGGTAGTTGTAGAGAGCAATAAGGTCTTTCCTGAGCCTCCTCTTCCCCAGACTAAACAACCCTAGTTCCCTCAGCTGCTCCTCATAGGACTTGTGTTCCAGGCCTTTCATGTCGTTAGTCTAAGAACAATATTAATCCAAGAGTGACAACTTCATCCCAAAACCTCAGTTATCAGTGCTTGTTTGAGACAATGATTAATTTGTTGGGAAGTCTTTACAGGCTTCTGCTATGTTCAGAAGGGAACGTAGACCCAAAAACTGAATGTTGCATCTGCACCTGGGAGCGCTTTACACAGCTTTAATAAAATCATCCATAAGGTTTGCTCAGCCAGGGCCAAACTACAGCAGTTTCTTGGTAGAATTGGAGCACTCTTTTGTCAAAGCGCACATGTAAATTCATATGTTCTAGTTTCTTGATTCTTCAAAGCTATGGGTATAATTTTAATGTAGCTCGTGGTAGTAACTTCCCAGTTTACAAATGCATTATTTTCCTCATCTCTAGAGCAGTAAACAACTCTTATCTAAGCCCACTTTGCATCTGCTTTAACTAAATACATTGCTTAGCAAAGGGAACCATCTATGGTAATACTTAAACCTGTTTTACTGCAGACAGTATCAAAGTGCTGTTTTATCTTTTTTTCTTCCTTTTTTTTTTTTTTGGTCTGGTCTGCTCTATAAGTATGCACACTGCTTAGTGTGGTTAAACTCAAACCTCTGGAACAGGAAGGTGGTAGTGCCTTCTGTCTCACCACTCACTGTTTTTGCTTTTGTCTTCTTCGTGTGAGAACTTTGAGCGATACAACACAGCTCTGTTTCTTCATTCACCATCTGATTCATAAGGGTGCTATCACTGGTGTCCCTGATGTCCTGTTGCTTTTCGTTAGGGCTGTGAAGATAGAATTGATTCTTAAAACCATCTTAAGTCAAACTCTGTTCTTCTGAAACTCTACGCCTGTGTTGATTTTAGTGCAAATATGTGCACGTTATTGTATTGATGAATATTCAACAGTATCATGTTGTACAAAGATACAGGGAATGATTGCGAAGTTACTGAAAGCTTCGTGGTCAGAAGGTTGCTGAGTTGGGTTTGGATTCAGCTAGTCTGAATCTGAATTCTTCTTCACTGTGACCTCAGAAAGCGGCGGTTGCAATCTGCAACATCATCTTTCACAACTGTCCTCTCCAGTTGTGTGAGATGTGCCTTCACAAGATCAGTGAGGATGAGGAAGGAGTGCCCCAGCATGTGATCAAGATCAGGTTTTGAAAGAGGAATGCGTATTACTCTGTCACCTTACAAGGCCTAAGACATTCTAGATAGTCACTCATTAAACTAACAAGGGTGTATGCTTTTGTTTTGCCCTGACCTGAATTTCCATTCTTTTCCTAAGTGATCATGAAGACTGCTGCCCTAAATTCTGCTGATGGGCAGTTGCCCTCGTCTCAGTTCCTAGGCAGTGGGAGGGGAAGGGGGTGAGATACTCTAAATCTGAAGCCAGTGACTGGTGGTGACGGGACGAGGAGGTGCAGAGTGACCGTGCAGCATCAGCTATTGGCTGTGTGGAACCCCCCTCTTCGTACACCACGCTGTAGCTTAGGACGTTCAGGCACGTAGCTGCTTCAGCAACCTGTACTGTCTAAGGCATTCGTTGTTTCTATGGGAATGAAGTAGTCTACGGACTAGACTGACTTGGAAAGATAAAATCTCACATGCCATCTCATTTTCCTCTTCCGCTTGCTTGCTACCACATTGCAGGGGACTTTGACCTTCCATGGTCATAGCGTTCAGATGTCTTCAGCACGCTATGGTTGTGCTGTGGTTTTCAGTCTAACCTAATTTAGTGTAACAAGAGTGAGTCCTCAGCAGAGCAGGAAGTATTTTCTGTGCCTTTCCCAAGGCCAGCAGCATTTTAACGCCATACTACCTCAATGTTAACGTGTTTTAGTGCAGGGCTTTTTGAGAATAGCTTTGATGATTCTGGAAGTGTCTCCATACTGCATGCAGTACTTCCAGACAAGTGTTCGTGATCCCAGCTGCCCCAGAGGATACCCTGTCTGGGGTGCCCATAGAAACTGAATGAGAGCACACTTCCTGAGATGGAACTTGTAAGGAGAGTCCATGTATCTCGAGCTGCAAGGGTATGTGGCTTTTTGAGTCCAAGGCCACATAAAACATGCTTTTAGCAAATTAATATCCTACAGAGCAGGAATGCAGTTATAGCTACTATAGTTACCTGAAGTTACCTTTTTCTGAACTATATGCATTTACTTTAGGTAGGTTGGGGTGTGGATACACTGAACTTCAGTGCCGTCATTATTATAGACGAAATGCCTAGTTAAGCACAGTACTTGTTGGCAGCCTGTGTAGGTTTCTGTGCTCATTTACTCTACGGAGAGAAGTTTGTCTACTTGGCAAATCACGTGGTAGACAAGCTAGCAATAGGAATGCAGTAATTCCCAAAACACTGGTATCAAGAACTAATTGAGCAGTCCATTAAATTACTGCTTAGGACAACCCAATGATAAGACCTTGAGAAATGGAGTCATAGCTCTCCTTGGTGGATGAAATTGCATAAATCTAAACACTTTAGACCTCCTTAAGGGATCTTTTTAATTTGGGGGAGCACTAGCCAAGTGAATTCCAAACTTGCGCAGAAAAGGCTCTGATTCCTCGTGTGGCACATAGGTTTCAAAGGTGGTTAGTTTTGTGGGTAAATTTAAGAACAGACTGAAATTTCATCTTACACAGAAATTCAGTTGGCATCTCTCCACTTCATGTCTGTATTTATACTGTGGTCACATACGTACTTAACGTTCTGTAATAAAACTGATTATGGGTCCTGTTTGGCTACACGCTACTTCTTGTGCTACTTTTTCTAACTGGTGGTATTGCCTATCCTGCTCGTCATATAAATCTTAGTGGCTATGAGATTTTAGGCTGTCTTAAACATCACGCTTACTGTTTTGTGAGGCAAAACTGAGAAATAAAAGTTGGTAGTGATCTGACCCAGAAATTTCTCTCTGCGTTCATTCCTCTGTCTTTATTGGTCCAGGATAACCTTAGTTTCTTAGTTGGACTTCAGTACTGAACATAGTAAGTGTGAAATCGTGCTATGTGGTTAAGTACTCTTCAGTTATGCACAGAAACTCCCCTAGTTCATCCAGGAAAAGTGAAAGATTATTCCTGGAACGTCTGGATTTACTGATTTTTCAGATTTTTCCCAGTAACTCAGCCCTTCATCTGGAATAGAAAAGGTATCTTCAGGAGATGTATATGTTTATTTAGTTTAATAGGAAAAATATCTAAACAGAAATTTCTGTTCTGACTTAAAGTAGCAGCCATCTTTTATATTTAGTGCCTATGAAAAGACACCCCACCAACACCACCCCTCCCCGACTAAGGTGTCCCTATTTTTAAATAAATTTCTTCTGGGAAGAGAGACTAGTGGATTTCTGCATCTTACTACATTTATGTTCTGTCCCAGATCTTGAGGACTGTTCCTTTAAATTAAATTTTAGTTTGTCAGCCCATCCCATTCGGAATCTGTTTATTTGTATTATAGGAAATAAAATAAAATAAAATAAAATACAATAAAAATAGTAATAATTAAAATAAACCGTGTTCTTATAATACTTAGAAGACTGTCCTTGAAGTTCTCAATGAGGAGAGAATTGTTCACGTTTATAAATCATGGCTGTTGTATTCTGGTTATGGATGCAAGCATAAATCAGCATTGTACTTAGAATAGGTTCATCCTTCTGTGAGTGCTTTTGCTTTTCCAAATCAGAACTTTTGGTAGTCACCTTAACAAAGAATGTGAGATACAGATAACTTAAAATTCAGACATTGAGGTAAGCGGTAACATAGTCTTCCTCTTTTCCTCAGAAAATTAGAAAGAAAAATCAGAAGGATCCTAGGGGATGTGTAATTTAAGATAAACATTTGAAGTTTACTTTAGTTTTTGGTAGGGTTGCTGTAGTGATATGATAGAGTGGTTAGGTGTTAGAGCAGGTGGTGGTTGTGTGCTGATAGTTAACTTAATTTTCCAGTGTGCATATGGGAAAAACTCAGATAGTTTTGTAGAAAATGTAATGAGAATGGTTAATTTGAACCCCCTGTATTTTTATGAAGGATATATGAAGTTGAGTGCGCTGACATTTTACATATTCTTTGATGTGAGTGATTGAAATAGTAGCTAAGAGATTGATGACATAGTTATTCAGTTTGTAAACAGTTGGATTGTGGCAGAGGGAATCCCCAAACAGCTGTGGATAGCATAAGCTGTATGCAATGGAAGAAACATTTAAATTTTGAGTAATTAATAGAATTGTTGGTGACTGACACTACTTAGTATTTATGCACATTGTTTCACTGAACATATCTCATTCCCATGACAGACGGGATAACAATAATCTAAAATTTCACATCTCCAGTAGGAGAAGGGAATTTTTAGATGGAGAATACTGTACCGAAAGTACCAACTCCCGACGTCATGCCACACAAGCCTGTGTCATACAGTCAGTTGGTCACCAGTCCATATAGTAATGAGGAAGCAGGGCTGGTTTCAAAAATTGCTGAATATTCTTTTTAATAAAAGTAGAAGTTAGTCTCGATGCTAGGTTATGGAGAATGTTCTGTGGACTGCAAGAAGGTAGCAAGGCTTGTCAGCAGCTGGCATTTATTGGAAGGAATAGTTCTGTTTAGATTGTATTAAACTAGAGGCACATTTTTTGTCCTTATGAGCCAACAGACTTTGTGTTTATTTAAGAATTATATTCTAGTCCCAGTTATAGCAGATGCAAACATCCTAGTTAATTTACCAGCTCGGGTTCTCTGCTGTACAGAATACTGTGAGGTTTGGGCACTTTTTCACCACACCGTACAACATACTGGCAAAACTAAGTTCTCACGAAACATTCATCCATACTGTGAAATTCATACCTAAAAAGAAAAAATCCCACGACTTTTAATAAACACAAAAAGTAAGTGAAAGCGGGATACAAGAGGAGTGGCAGAGTTTTCTGCTGATTTTGATACTGTGCTAGAAGTGTTGCTTCCCAACATCTGTGTGCTTGATTCCTTCCAAAATAATATATCCTAGACTTCAGAAGACCCAGTCGTCATGCTGGCACACAGCTCTAAGGCTCTTTGTATTCCTGTGTTTGCCTACCCTAACTCTGAAGTCCTCATGTATTTCTTTCCTGCCCCTTCTTTGAGATTCACAGCATTCTGCTTGCATCGACTCAAAAGCTTCCCTTCCCTTCCCTTCCCTTCCCTTCCCTTCCCTTCCCTTCCCTTCCCTTCCCTTCCCTTCCCTTCCCTTCCCTTCCCTTCCCTTCCCTTCCCTTCCCTTCCCTTCCCTTCCCTTCCCTTCCCTTCCCTTCCCTTCCCTTCCCTTCCCTTCCCTTCCCTTCCCTTCCCTTCCCTTCCCTTCCCTTCCCTTCCCTTCCCTTCCCTTCCCTTCCCTTCCCTTCCCTTCCCTTCCCTTCCCTTCCCTTCCCTTCCCTTCCCTTCCCTTCCCTTCCCTTCCCTTCCCTTCCCTTCCCTTCCCTTCCCTTCCCTTCCCTTCCCTTCCCTTCCCTTCCCTTCCCTTCCCTTCCCTTCCCTTCCCTTCCCTTCCCTTCCCTTCCCTTCCCTTCCCTTCCCTTCCCTTCCCTTCCCTTCCCTTCCCTTCCCTTCCCTTCCCTTCCCTTCCCTTCCCTTCCCTTCCCTTCCCTTCCCTTCCCTTCCCTTCCCTTCCCTTCCCTTCCCTTCCCTTCCCTTCCCTTCCCTTCCCTTCCCTTCCCTTCCCTTCCCTTCCCTTCCCTTCCCTTCCCTTCCCTTCCCTTCCCTTCCCCCTTTGTGTCGCACCCCCCGCCTGTTCAAGAATGGTGCTTTCTCCAGTTCTCCCTGCCCTTTCTCTGTAGACTCTGTATTACCATCTCCTTATAAGCCCTTGCTTGTTAGAGTTATTCTCGTTGGAATCTAGGCTACAAATAATCTTTCCATGCAGCAAGTTGCTGCCTCTGATAAATGCGGGCTGCAGCCAGCAGTTGGCAGGGAGATTGGTTCGCTGTTAGTCCCCTAAATTGTGAATTAGGCTCTTCTGGCACTTTTCATTTGCACCAAAATCAACGATGTTGTGCTTATTAATGCTGCCTGCAATTTTGAAATTGATCTGGGCTAATACTGCCAGCAGAAATGCGTTCAGATGAATGTTATGCTGTGGATTCTTCTGGAAGGCTATTTACATAAACTCAGCTAAAGCAAAAGTAACGCTATATAGCTAAGATTTAATCCTGAAATATCTTTTAAAAATGTAGGGCAAGCGTTCACATTAACTGCGATATACAGGCTAAAAAGACGGTATGGATCTGATTTGTGTAAGCATTTTCCATGGGAATCCCAGTGCCTTATATGGTCAGCTCGCTTTGTAGTGTTTCAGGGAAATGAAGGCAGCCATCCAACAAAAAAAACACAGCCCAGCTGGCTTTGGCTTTGTCCATAATACCCTCTTTCTTGGCCTCCTTCAGTAGCACAGTAGCTAATTATTAAAACTAAAAGTGTGGCAAGAGCCTATGTAGCCAGTGGAAGAAATTCCTTTTGTGGCAGTGGCTGTATACCGAAGATTTAACGCTATTTTAATAAAGACTGGTAACGCATTGATAATCCCGCTTTGTTGCACGCTGAACTTTTGCTCTCAGATAAGCTGTTGTGCCTTCACCCCAGCTTGCTGTAAACTGGCGATAGATAATTCCTGTAGCTGTTACAAACAAAGGTAGGCGACCCAATCCGGCATCCCTTTTTTCCATGTGTTTGACCTGTTTGTTAGCTGCCTGAATAGATGCTAATGCCTCAAATAAGTGTTTGTGCAGGTTTGCATATGAAGCTATTGCTTCAGAGAGATCTGGTTCAGGTTCCTCTGGAAAAAGCATCCGAGTATGGTGGCACCACTCATTGAAAATGACTGTGCTTGCAGTGAGGTGTAAGCTACCCTGTATTTACTCGCAAGTATTAGGGTGCACGTAGGCTTTGCTGTAATTCTGCTGTGGTAACTTATATACCTATACTTTAAAAAACCCTCCTGAATGAAAGACTACACATAATCACATCTCTTTCTCCAGATACACAGAATCCTGTTTTACAAGAAGCGTAATAAATTGAGAATGCGAGAGTGTCAGCACCTCTATTTGGAATATTAATGAAACAACAACGTGTGCTGTCGCAGAGGGGAAGAGCAGGGCACTTTATTACTTACCTCCTGAGATCAGGAGATCAAGCAGTGAAAGTACTACGGTATTCACTTGACTTGTAGTGAGGAGGTTTTTTTTTTTTATATCCGGGCTGCCTAAGGCCTTTAGGACTCCAGTTAATCACATAGTTCCAGTGCTTGATTTGTGTTAAAAGGAAAGGCCAATCTACTGAGCTCAGTAGTAAGTCATCTCTGCTTCTGCTGATATGGGGCATTCCAATCAGCTTTCAAAAAGCAGCTTTTGTTTTTTAATGGCTTTTGGTGCCAGCTCTCACTGGCTTCGTATAATGACTTCTACTCCTTGTCCTAGGAGAAGGGGTGAACAGCTGATTGCTGCTTGCTGTCTCTGTATAATTCATGTTTTGTAGCCATCTATTTCATGGTCATTGAAGTAATCTTGTTCGAGGCTGAAGAGGCCTGGCCTATTGAGTTCTTTTTATGGCAGACAGTCCATGCCTTTGATCAACAACATGGATCTCTGCAAAGGCTGTCCTCTTACTGTTTGTTAACTGTTACTATTAGTTAACTACTGCTAGTTAAGAACTGTAAGGAAGGATGATACTGCCTTTTCTCTTAAGCTAGTCAGTGTTGGGTTTGCCACCACAACAGGATGTTCTGGCAGTTGTAGCTGCAGAATGACAGCTGGATGTTTTTATACTTAATGAGGCTGGGAGAAGCAAAGCGAAAGTCTTGCTGGATGGATCAGTGTTTTTAATATTCCAGCATGTTGGAGAGTATTAGTATTTTTTGGAAGATTTTTTTTTTCCAAATATTTTCATATTCACCGGAGGAGAACTTCAGAGTGCTTCAGAGAAAAACTGATATCCAAGAGAATTTACCAAGACCTAAAGAGACTGTAGCACTGTACAGTGATATATTTAAGTTACTTCTGAATATGATAGTTCAGATCATGGAAGCAGTACAAATGTCAGGTTGCTATAGACTTCTCAGCTTCTTTTAGAGTTACACTGGTACTATCCATGCTGTGACCACTTTGCCTCCAGTGGCACAGAGGAAGAAGCCATAAGATGGAGACGCAGCGTAGGGATGTACAAGTGAGGCAGAAGAGTGGAGGCAAAAGGGAGCTGTCAGATGTGGGCTGGCTGTCAGCGTGAACCAAGAGCTGGGAAAATTAAATGGTGATGTGGAAAAGGAAGCAGGAAAAAATGGATGGTACCTGGAGCACTGAAATAATGGAACTTGGGTGGTGGTGTACTGGATATCAGGTAGTTAAGTTAATGCTGCTTGTGAAATACCTACTTGGACTTAAACACATTAATCTCTTAATGCTCTAATTTATTGTCATCATACCTGGCTTATAGGACCTGTATGGAGGATTTGCTCTTGGGATAATTCAGACCAACTGATTAAAGATGCTGTTGTGTGAGAGACTTCTGCTTTATCACTTGGGGGAAAAAGAAGAGAATGGTATATGGAGTAGGAGACTGCAGGAAGGTTTGTAGAACCAATGAACTTGTGTGCCTGTAAATATAACAAAAGGAAATGTCTTTAAATGGTTTATATCCTAAAATCTCAGTTCTGTGGTATTTCAAAGTGTATGATTGAATCAGGGGATACTGTTTATGATGACCTTTCTGTCTGTTTGCCATCTGTAAAGTGGTAGCATACTTTTGTGCCAGAGATTTTACAAAAATAATGCTTATGTACCTAAATGGAGATAAGCGCTGGTATGTAGAAGAGCCCATGAGAAAATGACTTCTGTCTGGAACAAGATTTGAGTAGTGTGGGCCAAACAGTCAACAGTGAAGAAAAATCCAAAGTTTTGAGTAGCTGCCCATCAAGGAAGCATTGATAATATCATGGGCTGAATGAAGCAAGATCCTTTCGCCACAGGGAAGTAGTGGTCACATAGGACTGCATAGGTCATATGCTTGTGGGGCCAGTTGATTGGGCTTAGGCAGCATTAATTAAAGCATTTCCTACTCCTGGAGTATTTGGCTGGTTGGCCTTATTACTGCTTATATATAGGTCTGTGCATAAACGAGTATTTAATGTAAGTCCTTAGAGAAGCATAAAGCTTAAGCACGTTTTGGCTAATTTAATGTTGTAAATTAAGTGGCAGAACAGCTTTCCCTCCAGGAATTCTTGTGGAGATGTGCACCATGGAGGAGAAAAAGCAAGCTCAAGGCAGCAGAGGTAGTCCCCTGACACGTCAGGGGGTGAGTTTCAGTTTTCTGTTTAGCATGGAGGCAGTTTCGTGCTGCTCTTTGAGGTATTTGGAGCGTAGGCCCGAGCCAGATGGCTTGATAGTTCCTGAGGCTGAATTGAGGACCCAGCCTAAAAACAGTTTGTGTAGCAGGAGCTGTTGGTGTGCAGCAGGAGTGGTGGATGATGGAATAGCAGAGGAAGCCAGGTGGGCCTTTGTCAGCTTGTCTGGATGGGAGGCTTGCAAGCCGTCCCTGTCAGAGCCTGTCCTGCCCCTGCTGCCGCTCTGTCCCCGCTGTCCACAAGCTCTGCAGCACAGGGGCTTTCCCTGTTCTCAGGCAGTGTGTACTCTTTCTCCATATAATCAAATCTGTGTCATTCTTTGCACTTTTCCCCCTTTTTACTTCAGCTCTTGTTCTCACGTATTTGCGGGAGAAATGCAGTCAGTGAAGTCAGTCCCATTTCTTTGACTAAACTTGAAGCAAATGTGCTTTTACACCAGGCTTTCATTTTTGTGCTCTTTGATAATTACAATCTTTAACAAGCAGTCTGCTGTACAAGAAGCAGACTTCAAAGCGTTTATGATTAATTTTGTGATGACGTGCACGCTGCCAGGGTCAGGAAAACAGCGGACTCGGGGGTCCTAGTTAGCGCTCTCAAGCCGACACAGTACTGGTAACGGGAAGGGCAGTGTGTTTTCTGTCCTGAATTCAGGGGTGTCAGTGGTCTCTCAGAGGTCAGCACAGATGACTTACTACATAATTCGACATGTAGGCCTTTAACCTTTTCTCCAAAATTAGTCACGAGAATGAGCAGTCAGAGGTGGCTGCGGCTCCAGGTGCAACTGAGGTAATACGCTTACTGCCTTGAAAGGGCGTGCTCTTGCTTCTTCCTCCCACCTTGCTGTTTCCTTTCCTGTTGTTGTGTTTTGTTTTTTTTTTTTAATGGGTGGGGGAGGAGAAAGGGTTGTTTCTGCCATGGTGGTGAGTTCAGTTGGCTAGTGGAGAGGCTGACAAATGCTTCTGGGAGTGTGCGGTTGAGAATGAGGAGGGAGACTGTGTCCTCCCTGTTTGTCAACAGTGAGCTCTTGCAGGATCGTGCCCTGGGTGGATAGCATTTGTTAGCTCCAAGAGGTTAGGGTTTGCGAGGTTTATAACACTACCTCCTGCAGGGAACTGAATATTGCTTAAAACTCATCTTGAAGCATAGAGAAGAAAAATTTTCAATAGGAATGATATATTATACGTACTTTGAAACTGTCATCTTCTGAAGGGCAGAGATATGCAGAATTTCCACGGGAGGGCTTAGTTATTATCAGCTGGGATGCCATTTTTGTATAACTACCTAAAACCGAATGTAGCAGGGGAAGAAGATCCTACAAGCTCAATTAGAATATTTTTATGAAGTTCTTGTTTTTGTCAGTATTTCTCTACAACAACTTTTACCAAAGTTTTCTTTTACTAACTTCTTAAAAGTGACATCATGTGTTGTTAAAGGCACAGGAAGAAATACCTGTATGTCACTGTGACTCAGGTGAAAGCTTCCTGCAAAGTGACACCATTGCCAAAGGAGTGAGTAGAAGTACTGTGCCTCTTTTAAGATGTCCTTTGATTTTCTAGCAATTTTCTTCAGCGCCTTTTCTCCTTGAAACTGATGTCTGTGCTTCCAAAACCTGGCATGTGGGACTGAGCAGGCAAAGGCAAACTGTCTGACCGTGTGTATGGATCTTTGAATTCCTTGTGCTGGTCGGCGAGGACCTAAGGACCTACTCCCCTCCCCACATCTCTCTCCTTAAATAGGAAGATCTCCGGAGGAAGTGTGGTGGAGTCGTCAGAGAATTCGGGGACGGCAGGCGCTACTTCTCCAGGCAGTACATGTCACACAAAATAGGCAGTGACAACAGCTGTGACCTGGAGAGTCCTTAAGTCCTGCCACGTGAGGTGCTGCAGACGTAGCAGACAAGCAAGCGGTGGCAGCGGCGGCGGTGGAGCAGCACACAAGCAGCTGCCTGGCGTGAGGCGGTGTCAGCAGTGGGGCACACACACCAATTGGCAGAAAAAGAAGCTGCTTTCTTAATATACTGATCAAAGGTGGAATATTCATAGTATACTGCCTTTCTTAATATAGTTACCAAAAGTCAGTATGTGGCTTTTTTCTTCCTGCATCAGAATATGCACAGAGCTGAAGAGTATGGCTTGCTTTTTCCTCTCTTGCTGTTAGTAGATGCACAGTAGAGCTGGTGACAGATGCAGTCTAGAGAACTGCTTCACAAAAACATCCCCTTTCTGCTGTCTTATCACGCATTGTGTGCCAAAACCATGGAGTTAGGTTCTGCTGCTTGATGTGGTGAGGGGCTACAATGGCTAAAAAAATTGAGGCATCTGTTTAACTCAGGTTTAAGGGATCATGCTTAAAGGTGTCCTCTGACAGGGAAGCCTCTTTGGGTTCAGCACCTCAGGTGTCTGCTGCACGAACGCTAATGAGCTTTCTTGAACATCCATGAACAGAGACAGTTGCCTTGTGTGGGGTCAGCTTTCACCTGGCAAGGCAACAGGCTTAAAAAGCCTCAGTGGACCCAAGCTGGTTCAAAACTGTGTCTGCTGGTGCCCCAGGTTTTAGGAATGTCAGCTGGGGTCCTTCAGTGGTGGTTGGGTCTGGCTGCGTGGTGCCAAAAAGCAGCGGTAGCATTGGTGAAGCCAATGGTAATAAGCCTAATGGACATTAGTTATCTTGATATGTCATGCTGATTTTTTTGGTTTTGTTTCTAATTCTTCTGTCTAGTATGGCTGACGGGCTGACTTGTTTATCCATCCATGTTCTTGCTTTGTCGTGCTGGTGTAGCGTAACAGTCCTCTGCTGTGTCCCAGGTATTTCAAGATCTGTTTAGAAATTAGATATCAGCAGACTTGAAGCTGCCCTAAGTTCTTGAATAGTGGCTAGAGAGCTGCCTAAGCATGCTTGTGATTCATATTACCAAGGTCTGTTGAGGTACACGGTTATTTGTGGGTTTTTAGCATTTATTTTTTTTACTAGTAGAATGGTAGGTATATAATCTTCATTATGCAATACAAATTAAACTTTTTGCTTCTTTCAAAACATGAAATAGACATATTTGTTGACCAATTCTCTCGCCCCCATATTATTCACATATATGCCCTACATTACTGGTAGGTTTTTCCCCGTTCTTAATACACTTACAAAATGGCTTAGTATTTCTGTCCCTGCCAGCTGTTTTTTCATTGATGTTCATAGCTCTTCTTTACAAATTTCTACTACGGATTGATTACAATTTATACTGATTTACACCCTTTTCATTTTTATAGTGATTTTCACATTTTTATTTGTTAAATATTTTATTTTTAATTGCTGCCATTGCTTGGCTGTATCGGCACTAGTGTACTGTCCTGATAAATTGCTCTTTCTTGTAGAATAATGGCTTCTCATCCATGTGATACACATTTAAAACAGGAAAGAAAGAAAAGAGTCTCTTCTGCCTCTTTTGAGCTGTCGTGTATGTATATATGTGGTGGTGTATCCTTTGGCAGGTGGGTTAATCTCTAAACTTAGATTATTTCATATGTGGACTGTTGTCTTCCTGTCCATTTCTTAGTGTCATTGAGATGTAGGTGGTTTCCTAGGCACTTGTGTTTACCTGCAGTTTGTTCATTAATGTCATAACGAGTTTATAGTGGGGCAAGCATACCAAGGTACTTCCTCTATAACCGAGGTAGTCAGTTGTCAAAGTTGGTGCTTCTGTCATGCTTTTTTGGGAGAGGGGAGGTTCACAAGGTGGATGTAGTCTTAAGTTTGTGGCGGGAGATGAATCATTATATATCATCTGCTAAGAAGCACCCCAGGCTGTTTTCCCGAGCTGGTTACGGCTTTGGGCAGGTACGGGTTGGAGGAGGACGACGGATCCTGCCAGGCTGGGGGGAGCACGCAGGGGCGAGTACGGAGCTTCGACCTTGTTCCAGCCAGGGAGGATCTGCGCAGTAGGTTGCATGATGGGGCTGGCCTATTGAAAATAGGGTATTAAGTTACACTGTGGCAAAAATGCCTTTTTTAGAAGTTGCAAACCATATCTGTGTGGATGAACAGCTGCATAACTAGCCTTTGAGAGAAACCGAGCTGTGCGTTGAATACACTTTTTCTTTATTCTTAATAAAGATTATAGTACATTTGATACTCATCTCCTTATTTGCTTATACAAACATTTTTGTTAACTATACTAAAACATTGCAATGTATTTCATGTAAGCTATTTTAGAAGATTGTTTAGCAAATTTAGCTACAGCACAGCACGAGAACACCCTTATTTAACTTTGAACAGATTCCTGAAGTGCCTAGTCTGACTTGAATTTTGGCTTCAGGTGTAGTTTGAGTTGGTCTTATCCATGCAGAGGATTTGAGTCTAGGTGATGTTCGTCTATTGGAAGTGCCTTACCTTCTGGGGATCACAACAGCATTTCTTTCAGCAGATTAAATTAGAAAAAAGGCTTTGGGCAGGCTGTTCAAAATGATGCTGTCTATATACAATATGGAAAATGAAATAACTGTCAAATTGACAAATTTGGGGTCAGGTAAACGTTGTCTGTGCCTGTGGTGCTCCTGAGCAATTCTTTCAGTCTTTCAGAAGATGAGAAACGCAGACCAGGTCCCAGTTTACCGAGGTATTACAGTGAATATATATATTTCTCAAGTCAGAAATTAATTGAGCTATTTTTAAAATGTAGTTATGTATAAATGATAGTGTACAACAGCTAACGTGTTCTATAAGGGAAAACTGAAGAGCTGCTGCTTGTTTTTTCTTGTTGAAGTTGAAATGGGTATGCGTTACAGATGAGTGTAAAACATACTGTGCTGTCTTTAGGTATTTAAAATGCTGCCAGAAACTGGAGGTTTATCAGCACGTGTGTGCTGGCATGCTTCGGAGCTAGGGCTGCCCTGAGCAGCTCTTACACCTGACAAAGACTCTTACCTGGTACCTGCTGATGTTGAGGGGACGAGATGTGGAAGGCTTGTCATCGTGTTATTGCCTGAACAGACAAAGTCTCTGTGAAAAATTACAGTTTTCAGAAAGAGCAGCTTCTTACTGTAGTAAGTTTGGCTAATAGACTTTTGGATAACTTCACTAAAACTTTATTTTTTTGTTATTTCAACAGTCCTTGCTTTTCTGCTAGAATTTTAGCAACACTCAGGATGCTCCACTTTCATTTGGCACAAGCTGACTTGCAGGCTCAGTCAAATTCGGGACTTAGTGTTTTTGAACAACAGAAAACTTTCTAATTTATTCAGCCAATTCAGTGCTTTAGAAGTTTGATCATAAATTGAAAAATTTACTGGGATTAATATTGCAGAAAGGTAGCTTTTCTTTTGCCAGTTTAGGAGTAGAAAGTAGGTGTAGAAATATATTCTTTCCTTAAAAACAGGAAATGATGAGAAACAATTAGTTACGTTTCCTATTTATATGCAGCGCTAGCTTTGTTTAATGAGTTTTACATGCAAAGGCAATTTTGATAAACTTTAATATATTTGACACATTTAAGATAATTTAACTAATGTTTAAGCAATCCAAAATGCCACTTTTACTCACTTCTCATTTAATTCTTGTTTTCATCTAGGCGCAACATAACTATATTATTTCTTTATTTATGTATAAAATGTACATAAATCTTACCAGAGTATCATTCGTGCTTGTTTTATATATTATGCTAAATCAGAATATACGAAAAAGTTGTTTATTTACGTAGAGTTCTCGGGGGGGGGGGGGGGGGGGGCAATACCAGTTAAGCCAGCTTATTAAAAATATGCTTTTGCTTCTAGTATTTCATATAAAGATGGGGACAAAATCACACATGGCAAGTGCTAACTGGAGGAGGCATGCATAGATGCCAGTTGTATTTGCAAATTTAAGTGTCTTACTGCCTTTTTGTACCTGTAATCATGGTTTTTCTTCTGTTAAAGGGGGCAAGAAAAGTGAGTGTGAAAGTTTACCTTGGTTAGTTTAGTGTACCCAATCAACATCCGAGCATGTATTTTTTTCCCCATCATGGGATGGAGACTTATCAGTGCTTTTATGAAATTTCATACAACTTTTATTCTACTCCGTTTTGCCGCTTCACTTGGCTGAAATTATAAAGCAATGAAAAACCCACCGAAGCAAGAGATCGAGATGCCAGGTGGCTTGTGGATCGTGGCCATAGCCCCTAAAGGCAGCTGGTTTTGCTTTCTTTCTGTCTTTTCACCCCACTGAAGAACTCGGAGCTTTACAGAGGTGATAGTTAGGCACAATGGTAACAAGGGAAACTTGGCACACGTGGCTTAAATCCAAGAAACATGAAAGCGAACAAACCTGTTTATTTATAAAAACGGATTCTTCTAGCAAGTTTTCTTGATGCCTTTTTGTTTTGCTACATGATTAATTTGGTTAAGAAAGTGTATTAGGGGATATCAGAACATGAGGTATTTTAAACTGAAAAGCTGCTTTGGCACGTGAGCTCGTTTAGTTGCCAGTATGCTAAAAGAAGATTGTCTTTACTGGTGAAAAAATCGAAGAATTTGAAATACGATTGGCATATTCTTAAATTTGCCTGGGACATAAATACATATACTATGTGACTCAGCTTTTTCCTTCTCAGATTTAATGTTTACAGATTGTGTTACCAGATTTCTATCATGAGAGCTAACACTATCTGCCAAGACAGTAACAATAAATGCTTAATAAAAACAGAACTGCGCAGTGGCACTGTATCCTTACAGTGTGCAATTTTGTTTAATTCTAATCCAAGAGACATTTTTTAAACCTAATAAAGGCTGCTTCTGTACCTGCCAGGAGGTGGGTGTGGAGTGCTGTGTGTATGCCACACGGAGCACAGCGCATCAGCCAAGGTTGTTGAAATGGTCCCAGAAAGCAAACTGCAAAGCCAGGGGTCAGAAGAGTGGGAAGGCCACCTGCGAGGTGGCTTTCTGTTCTCGCAGCAATTTCTGTTGCCTGAAAGTCACTTCTGGGTTGAACTCCCAACTTCTGACACTCACAGATTTGGTGCTGCTGAATGAATGCTTTCACCAATGTGTATAACAAATGAGCATCTGCCATACGTAATTTGTACATACCTACCTTCCTAAGCCTTTAGGGTTCAGTCGCACATCACATTAGCTGTCATACCATCCCGTCAGTTAGATCTTCCTTGCTCCGCTTCTGTCAGTGAACTCATGCTTTTTCACCTGCATTGTGATTATAAAGCTGATAAGAAATCTGAATCTACTTCTAAAAGCAAATGTTGTTGTTCCGCAGAACGTACTGGTTTTATTTTTAAATTGAAAGAAACTAGAAAGAACAGTACAAGTTGGAAGCAAGTTGTTTCTCTGATGCTTAATACATGAGTTTAAGGGAGAGCCTTATTTGTGTGAAGTTTAGGCAAAGGTTGTTTCATAGTGTCCTTTGTATCCTGTATCTTCAGCAGGTTAATTTCAAAATACCGAGCCAGGAGAGAAAAGTGCTTTCAGCCAAATAGATCTGCTGGAGTATCAGTATCTCTTCTAAAACAATTTTAGAAGCTAGCATTTTTTTTCCATGACATCTCATTTCCATGTTTGTTCATTTATTTTGTCATGCTTGTTTCTTTTTTTTCTTTTTTTTTGGCAAGTTGTCTTGAGGTTTTTCTTTGGGTTGAAATACATGAATGTCAATAAAGCTTAATATGTTTAGAATGGTATTAGTATGGTAGTTTTAACTAATAATCTCTAGTGTGAGAATTTCAAGTGTCCTTGAAACAAGATTTGCATGCGGCTGAAACAAGAAAACAAACATTTGTTTGAAAGAAGATTTGCATGTAATATTAGGCGGCCAGTATTTTATTTATTTTTTTGAACAAAAGTAGGAAAGCCCTGATCCATTAGTGGGATTCCTAGCAGGAATGGAAGTAACTCTGGTTATAGCAGATAACGTGTTGCGGCCAACTCTCCCGTTCCCCTTACTTATCTCAGTGGGAGGTTAGAGGACAAGAATAATTGCATCTCTATCTACTTGAAACACACTACCACCACCCAAATATATGTATTCTATTACAGTTCAGATTAAGAACCATGTGTAAGCATCCAGTAGGTTTTAAATAGTGGGAAATCCCTATGAAATTAGTTTTGTAACATGTAGATTGTGTCAATCAGCCACAGATTTCAGTGTTTTTTCATGAATTGTGCCCTTAATTAAATCATAGGTATATGTTAACTATAAACTGCAAACTGGCAAACCTGCAGTGCAAGTAATTTGTATAGTAGTTCAGAGAAAACAGGGCAAAACTGTAGTCAGTATAGAAATGACGTTATGTTCTTACTGGATATTTGTCCTAAACAGTGATCAGTTTTACGTAGCTCCTGGTTTGTGTGCCTCTTTGAATGCACATATAATCTAAGTGAACTTCTCTTGGGATATGCTCTTGCATATGACAAGGTGTTTACATGAAGTGGAATTAATAGCTACAGAAGTTTGCATTCTGGAGTGATTTGTCTGTTTTTGTCAATGCTTGACAGTTATACAGCATTTGATTTAAGTAATGATGCTTTGTTCCAATAGTCTCTGCATGCCTTCCCCATAAGACGTGAATGGACACGAAAGATTGCATCAGCCTCAATTAATGTTTTCTCCTTGAGAGAGTGTCTTCTCCACCTGCTTTTACAGGTGTCTGGAAGGACCCTTGTTTTCTATAGTTAGAAGCAAAAGGTTTCCAAGAAATTTCTCCTGAGAATAGTTTGCTGCCCTGCAGTGGGTTAAATGGGTTTGCAAATGAAATCTGTGCCAAAATAGACTCATATTCTGGGGTGAGAAAAATACAAACAATACATTTCAAACTGCCAAAACTTCAGAAGCAATGCTTTTTAAATGGTTTCTTGGGTTATTTAATATGGAAACTATCATTTTAACAAGTTTGTATGTACCAACCCTCCAGGATTTTAAGTAGTAGGCCTTTGTTAACTGGAAATAACAGATACATCATGCACACAGTGCTTACAAACAAGTTAAAATAAGGCTAGTGTCACCAAAATAAACATTATTACTAGTTTATCAACAATACTTGCAGGTAAACTGTTCCATTTTTACTGGTAAACACACTTAATAAAATAAATATAAAAACTGTATTTTGTCAGTATGTGGAGATATCCGGTATTATCCCAGCTCACTGAAAAATATAAGCTATAACTTGTGGGTTGGCTAAATGAATGCTGGAAAGATTATACTTAATTTCATAATTGAGCAACACTTGTCATCCTTAATAGTAGATTAGTGCCTGAAGTTCTGTTACAACACCAGACCTGTCCTGTTTCTTACCATACATGTGAACAGTAACAGCAGCCTTTCTTACCCTGTATGTATTGTGTTTTGTTAGAAAGAATAGCCAGCAAGTGTAAAATGCCTGCTTTTTAGAGTGATTCCTTAAATAAGTGCAATAATCAGTAATAATTTATGATGTAATTTGCTGGTCATTCTTATTACCCTTTATGCTGGAAGTGTTCCCAAATATTCAGTGAATGTTAGGACATTGTCATTACTAATATTGGGCTCCTCAGCTGTTACGGTTTGAACAAAAACATTGAATTAATGATCCACAACTAAATTTCAAGTGCAAAAAAAGTATTCCTCCTTTGTTTTAGTCATTATAACTACCAGGTTACCTCAAAGCACTAGCTTGAGAGTTAGATACAGCTTATGATTTCATTTCATGCGTCTCTTAAAGCCACTTCACTTTTTTATGCTGTGTTCTTAATTAACGTGAAGCATAAATACGTGACCTACCAAAGGTGGGAAGTGTTACTCAAGCTCGCTTTGTATCTTTTCACCAAATTTCTTCTTGTACCTTCACAATTAGTGGCTTATTGAAAGAAAAAATAAAATTAAGAATTGCAACATGGAAGCTTATTCTTTTATTTCTCAAGGAGAGCTGAAAGTGAATAGAAGATGTTCATAAAGAGCACGACTAGCAAACCTTCATTTCCTCTATCTACCAAAACCCTTTCCTCACGGTGGCAAAAATCAAAAAATGAGTGGTAGAAATTCTGGTTGAAATTGAGAAATGTGTTCTTAGAAAAGTGTCGGTTTGAAACAAGCCTTGACACAGGGCTTTTAACGGGTGAAATTTCACAGTAAAGCAAAGTCTTGTTTCTCTGGTAGTGGAATTAGGGCGTGAAGATGAATTTCAGAATGCGCCTTCTCTGAATATAAAAAGCTTTTTAACATAATCAGAACAAATCATTCCGTTTTAATCCAATAAAGATAATAGTTTATTACTGGCCTTTTCTTACTTTATTTAATTTTAAATTCTAATTGTCTTTCGAATGCACTCGAAATCCAGTTCAGCAACGTATGTCAGCCCCGCTGTCCGGGTGTGGTGTGTGACCAGCAGCTGAGGGTGAAGATCAGGAGGATCTTTTGAGCATCTCTACTGCTGGATGTGGATGCTCTCCCTTAATTTAATTCTTGGGTATGTTAACAAAGACGTTAACGTCCTGCTTAGTTCCAGTGGACTCATTGGACTTGGTTCACTAGGTAAATCAAGGGAAGGAATAAACTGTTCTACAGGCAGCTGCCTGAGCTTTCTCCTGTTTCCTACATTTCCACAGGAATTCAAAGTGCTTGGCTTGTTTAGACCTTTATGTCTCTATGTTGCTCTGTGTTGATGGTTTCTGAATCCTTTCCGTACTAAGGGTAAATGAGGAGAAATGAAGTGTGCTTTGCTGCATGTATGTGAGACAGTGGTGGTCTGTGTAACTGATTGCTCGTCTCTTTCCCTACAAGATTTCTGTGGGTTTTCTTTTCTTTAAAAGCAGGCTTGTTTTCTCATTGCTGTGGGGAAGGAGCCCTGTCTACTGAATCCTTAGGGCGGTTGCTTGCTGAGGGACTGGACACCCCAGATACCTCTTTTAAAGCTATCTATTTTTAAGATTACTTACTAACTTAAGGCTACCCTTCACCTATGTCCTTAACACCTGATAGTAAGGAGAGCCAGCCCGAGCACGTGCCACTTACATTGGGATATGAAGTCATGTTGGAAACAGCTAAAATCCAGTGTGTTCAGTCGGCCTCTGGTTATTCCCTATTGAGTGGTCAGGAAGTATTTCTGGGAGAAGTCCAAAACATGGCTTTGCTTCACATGGGCACCTTGTTGCCAGGACGAGCTGGACCTACCTGGGAGTGTTTGCTGGAGAGCAGCGAGCTGTTGCTCTTTGCCGGTCCGTGGTCCAGGTCTTGTTCGGCTGGGGGCTCGTTGGCTAATTTCTGTCACGTTTGGCCTGGGAAACCAAGGCCACGTTTCTGCCCGATTTGGGGTGAGGGAGCAAGGCAGCGCGGGGAGCGGGGGGGAGGCGGCAGCGCTCTTTGTGTCAGCAGAACTCCTGTTACTTGCAAGTGGCCTGTTTGTGGCTCTTTCCTTTTTAATAATATTCAGGTTACGGCCTCCTGAGGTTTAGAAGGGCAGACTTTTCTGAGGCTGTTGCTTTAAGTTTATCGTGCGGCTCTGAAAAGCTTTCCTTTTGGGGTTGAGATGTCAGTCTCTAACAATAGAGGCTCTCCTGGCACTTGATAAATACTGCTTTTAGAAGTGACTGGGAAGATAACACAACGACAATCGGAGTAGAAATGGAAAAAACAATGAGATAAAATTTCCTTTATACCATTTGTTTCTCGGCATTCGTCAAAGTTGTCTTTCATATGGCAAGTGATGAGGGCACTAGGGTCCCTCAGACACCTCTGGTGCTATGAAAGGGAAAAAGGGGACAAGGGGAAATAGGGCACACTCTATCCTCGTTCTTCAGCAATGAGATCAATTACAAATTACATTTGCTTTTCTTCACCTTAAAATAGGTAATAGCCTTTGTGGAGGCCTCAGTGGGTTTCTGATACAAATTTCCAGGTACAAGATTTACTTTCAAGTAATCTTTGTTTAAAGAAGCTCAAAGGTGATGGATTTTTAAATTACACAACCATCTGCCATTTCGTCAACTTCGGCTTCTGTTGTCTCCTAATAAAATTGTTATAACTGTTGCTCGGATTGTATAATCGGGTGTGAGAAACGTGATTTAAACTTCACAGATGTTCACAGATCACCAGCAGTGCCCATTTGCACATACAAGTAAATTCTTTTATTATCTTAATAGCTCTTCTTCTCTCATCCCAATGTATATAATCTTGCTGATTGTTTATCTTTGCTTGTCATGGGTGTGCAATCTGTGATAATACATTGGAAGGGGATCTGAGCTCTGCTGGTTCTTGCCATATATGGCACAATAAACTGCCCAAATTTGGTCAAATATTTTTAGCCACTTAGTCATATGTCTTTTAATGTGCTGCATATGTAAGCTTTTGATTCACTTAGCAACAGCATTTTTATGAGTATGTCTTGCCAGTTTTTCTTACGTATAATTGAAAAACGGGCAAGGTTTGTTCTGTGATAGGTTGTGTCACTAACAGATGGCCTGGCTTTTTTTTAATAGCGCTAATCAATTTTAAGATACCCTTTTTCATATACTATGCATTTTGGAGGGTCGGAACATATATGAGCATGTAGCATATTGGAATGTAATATTAAAAGATCTGTGTTTAAAAGCGCTCAGGAAATCCTAAGTTTTTCTGATAAAAAAGTATTTTACGTATGATTACTTGGTGGATATTATAATATACACAGGATATCAGTGGTCAGGCAAACGCTACTTTTGCCAGAAGAACTAGGTGTATTGCATGTGTGAAACATGGTTGGGTTACTGCATCAGTTAAGTGTAAACATCAGTGTTTCTTGAATTTCTTCTCTTCCTGAACTGTTACAACGTCTTGCCTTTAGTTCCTTTTTTTCTAAGTAACAAAATGATTTGCAAAGAGAGGCAATTATTTTTTTTTAAGAGCTTGTTACTATCGTGTAAACGTTGTACGCTGATGGTAAGTGGAAGAATTTGAAGACAGTATGCTAGAGGAACTGGTACTCTTTATTGTTGGAGTAGGTTAATACATCAGTTATTAAAAGAATTGCTGATTATAGGGATGGAAATGGCTAAAAAGGTGATTTCTAAAAATCCTTTAAGAAGGCACTTTTCTAGAATACCTGGAAAGATAGGAAGGGGACTCAGGTTTATGTTATGTTTACACATGAGTGTATTTTTGTTTTTAATTGAAGAACAAATAATGCAAGCTGTCTACTGCAGTCTGGTTACAGCCCAGCTGAAAGTGCATGGATGAACAAGTCCAGATGAGGCTCGTTGTTAAAACAGTTCTGTGTTGCATTCTAAACAAAGCCTTAAAGTTCATACCCTGCTACAGCAAATGGGGTCAAAGAGGGATAATTCCTTGCTGTTTTTGCTGGGCTGATTAAACAGGACAGCAACACGTCTTCCTTACGTTGTAACTGTTGCCTCAGCACTACAGAATGAAGGAAAGCTTCAGGATTTATCTTAGAAAGCACAGATGATTAAATAAGGAAATTTGTGGGTTTTGCAATAGTACAAAAATATATAATTTTCAGTATTTGTTTCTGTAGAACTGTTCTAAAAAGGAAAATTTACCCCTTAGCTGCATTTTTATTAGAGGAATAATTCTCTAGAAGTATTTAGGAGCCTGGCAATAACAGTTCTCATTTCAGCCTTCTGGTTTTGTAGTATTGTTGATTTATTAAGCTAAAAAAAATAATGCCAGTCTTGTGGGGTCTAGCTGTTTTGAGTCCTTGCCGTCCTGAAATGCAGAGGGACTTTTCTCTGTGTTGCTCTGCCCTTTTAAGGGCAGCAGTATGGAAGTTGGCAGGAAAACACACTGAGCACCCTGTGAGAAAAATACTCAAACACAGAGAAGAAAGACAAAATAGCCGGGCGATGGGGATCTGGAGAGCGGCAGTAGTTCTGCATCCGTGCAACACTGCTGCCTTGGTAATTAGGATATGTGCACAGAAGATGGTAGTGTGTGCACAAACGATAGTATCTTTGCCATGTGCTGAAGTGATACTCAAGGAAGTTCATAAATACAGTGATTAATAGGCTGTTGCAAGATGTATGGTGGTATAGAGCACGCTGCGGTAGAAAACATCAGGGTATTGCTGAAGCGCAGCCTCGCATCCCCTTCCACGCTCCTTAGTCTCCTCTGTGTTGTAATTAAAACCATGTTATGATACTGTTTTCAAAACTGCTCTTCATCTCTTGGTTACAACAATTCTGCTCCATGGTGTGGTAATCCTGTTGGCAATTGTAATAGCAACCAGTTGGTTTAGCTGGACTTGTGAGGGAGCTAGGGTCTGGGGGCTTTGCAAGGGGAACCTCTTTGTACAGGAGAACAAGGTTGTACTGGTGACTGTAAATGGGTTTTCAGAAAAATAGAACAAATTTACCTGAGGAAATCATAATTATTGGTTTTGTTAAACTCTGTTTGAATTCTTTTCTTTAAGGATTTTTTGACAAATCTGTGACAACTACTGCTTTTTTCTCAGAATCTTCCTGTCTTGCTGTCAAACCCCAACAAATAAACCTCACTCCCGCATCATACCTGAACATACTTATTTTTTTCCTAAATATGTTACTTAAACATGCGTATTATTGTAGAACAGCTTTAATGTGAACTTATTTTTTAAATCTTTCCTTTTTTTTTATAGGCTTGTATAGATGATAACGTAGATATGGTGAAGTTTCTGGTGGAAAATGGAGCAAATATTAATCAACCAGATAATGAAGGCTGGATACCTCTACATGCAGCTGCTTCCTGTGGATATCTTGATATAGCAGAGTAAGGCTTTTTCTTCTATATTTGAAATACATGTATTTTGCTAATATATTGTTGGAGGGGTACAAGAAGCGGGTAGCATTCATAAATTGTCTTTTTGGTTGCCCCTGGGACACGCAGTGAGAGAGAATGCTCTTATATTGCATTTTATTGTGTTTTGGTTATGAAGTGTACTGTGTGTATAGCTATTTGTGCATTGCATTTTCTCTTTCTAGTTTTCTTACATTGTATCTTCTGTAGCTATAAGATGTACACATTTAGGACTGTTCATGACTGTCATGTGATTTATCAGAAATATTTTTCTTCTTTAGAAATGTTGCTATGGGGAGAAAGTTCAAATTTAGATTATATTTGTAGTCTGAAACATTATCCCAGAATAAGTCTACACACAGGAGATTGATGGTGCAGTTGTATTTGCAGTCTTGAAAATTCTGTTTTTCAGGTGTGGTATGAACTGGGGATATCTGCTAAATATTATGGCTGTAAAACAAAATCATACAATTGAAGTTAGATGCCTGTTATGATATTAGTTAAAGCTTCTTCGGTACTGAATTCTCTGAGTGGTTTTCGTATTATTTTTTAAGCCTGTAGGGGGCCATTGAAGATGCACGAACATCCAGTTTTTCCAGAAGTTTTATGTCTTAACCTGGACCAATTGATCTGAGAAAATGGGTGGCATATTTTGTTCAAAACGATGTTCTTGCAGTAAAGAGGGTAGCAGCACCTTTCCAAAGACCCTTCAGGAATACACAGACTTTACTAATTCTGCTAAACTCTGTGTGATGTCTGACCCAGTGTAAGACTCAGATGAAATAAATATAAGGTAGAATTTTATTGAGCAGTAATGCTAGAGGACTACTTACAATGGCAAAGGATGGAAATTTTTAGTTTAGGGGATGGTTGATTGGTGTTCTGTCTTGTGAGTTTGAGAGGCTTGATTGTTTCAAACAAGTTTTGAAGGGAAAGGAAAAACTCTTTTTTTGTCACTTTCACTGGGAAAATTTTATTTTTTAGTTTTCAGAGACTGAAGTGCTTTGTGTATCCTTGTAAATTGGGACAGTGTGACTGCTAACTTCTGTAATCTGCTTTTCTACACTATGCAAATGTTTGATGCTGTAATCTCTCTTGCATGCATGTTGGAAGTGTTGACTTGTTGGCCATACTATGACAAGAATTTCCCCAAAAACCGAGGTAATATATGTCTTTTTTCAGTATAGTGGAGGTAAAACTCTACTATCCTAGGAATATACTATAATTTTTCCATAATAGGAAGAAGTTGAGTGAATGTTCTTCATTTGGCATTGCAGCCTACAGTAGGCAGATGTTCAGGGAAGAAAGAGTAACACAAGAACATTTTTCACTTTTGATCCAAGTATCTGAAATCTAGAATAGTTTTGAAGGCTGTCGTGTTTTTTATTCTCTCAGTCTGTGACAGGACCTGTTTGCGTACCTTCCCTAGATGTCCTTTAAAGAAGTGAGATTATTGGAGCATAATTCTGTAGGATGTAGGACCTCTAAGCTGTTGGAAGTTAGTGTTTTTAAGGTGAGAGGACTTTTAAGGATAAGCTCTTGAAACTGATTCCCACATAGAGCAGAGGGAGGGGTAACCTGACCTGAATGGAGCATGATTTAGATCTGGTGAGGCCCTTAGAGTTTAGATTTTCTTCTAACTGCTTTTCCAGGCAAGAACTCAGCTTCAAATAAGTCACAAAATTGACAACAGTTTGCAGCTCAGGCAAAACTTGAAGAGGAGGAGAGGCTGATATAAGAAATTAGCAGACATTAGGAATTTGCTTTTTATTTGGCCCACAGTACACACTGGGTTCAGCATCAGTTTCACTGAGAAAGCACCTTTCTTGGAAAGCATATAAGTGTGTGGTCTGCGTGTTTGTGGCTGAATGTGGTACATAGCAGTTTTAGAACTGAATTTTCTGGTTCATGGAAAGGTGCTTTTACTTTTGGATAAATTATGGAGATTGTATTTTAAGTTCTGAAAAAATTACAGCATGACATGTCTCTGTCCTTTATGCTATGGACTGGCATTTTTGTACAAAATGGCTCCTGTTCGTTTCCCGTTTTCTTCCAAGGTGCAAAAGAGCAGAGTCAGGGAATGGGTTCAGGTGTTTCCCAGCTTTGTTAATGAAGAGCAGAGGAGAGTCTGACCTGTGCTTCCCTTTCTTCCCCTCCTGCGGACCCTACCTCATGCACAACTTTGTAGACCTTCTCAAACTGGGGATTCAGCAATCTGCTTTTGCTTTCTCTGCTGCCACCTTAAGTGTTCTCAGGGCTTCCTTCAAACATTGTAAATAGCAGGAATTTGTTTTTCTTGAAATAGCATAATCGGTAAAATCCTCCAAATATGCTAATTTAGTTAATGTATTGATTTTGTTCACATTACAAATGCTTACATTTTTACAACTCATAAGAAAAATATAGCATGGCACATCATACTTTCATTTTTTCAGGATTTCATTTCTCAAAATCTAAAATTATATGTAAACATCAGAGGTAGGAGATGAGGATCTTTTCTGCTATGAAGGGCATTTCTTTGTTTCTGATGTAATTTAGTGACCCTCTAGCTCTATATCTGTCTTCCGAATAGGTATACCTTTGCAACCTTAATATTCTTTGCGTATGTGCATACATCACTTCCTAGGCTTAAGGGAGGGAAAAAAGTGGAGGAAGGAAAGCAGTTCTCTTAACATTGCATGATCTCTTGGGTGATCCCCAGGGCTAGTCTATGAAATAAAACCAAGATGGGGTGGGCTGGAGTTTGCAGATCTGTTAATAGGGTGTGAAACCCTTCTTCTGCTTTCAGAACACACACGCGCGTGCACGCACACACGTCAGTCAATAAATGTTAATCGTTTCTCCTGATGCTCATGTGACTTCCGTAGGATTATATTGGGATGAATAATGCACTGTCTTACAGAGTGAGAAAGGTTTCTGTTCAGACTGCTCTATAATTGAATCAGTGCCCTATCACCTTACAGTTCAGATGGTCTTTCTACACGTCCCATCCATTTGCTACTAGCAACCATCTCCTATTACGTACAGTAAATGGGAATGACTGAGAATCACTCCCCAGTTAATAGGGAATTGTGTATGCCTGTTTGATCCATGCAGGAGCTTTCCCATCTCTCTGTGCTTTCACTGAACACCTGATCATCTCTTTCTCAATGCACACATTCCTCCTAAATATTCCCTGCTGCTGCTTGGGTGTTCCTGAGTGAGTGCACCCGTGTGTTGGAGACCTGGGAGAAGTATGGGGTATGCGCATAGGGATATGTACGTAAAGGATATGTGATAGGGAGCTTCTCAGAAAAAAAGCAAACACCTGGATGTCTCAGGGAGCCATCTCTTTAGCCACGTGGCTGAATGGCACTGGTCCCATGCATACTGCTAATGGGCTGCCTGAATTTGTAGCATGGCCCCAACTAGTTAGAAGTTGCTGTTGCTTTGGCTTTGGCTTGCTGCACTGTCTCGCCAATGGGCTGCTCACTGCAGGTGTGTTCCCTGTCATCCTGCACCGCACCATCCTGTTCTGTGGCACCTTCTCCCAGCAGCATCTCCTGCCCATTTGAGTTGGCAGCTCCTTTGGAACCTTCATCCTGACATCTTCTCTCGACTCTGCTTCCCACCTCCTTTAAAAAACGTGTTTAGGAAGCGTTAGCCATGTAGAAACCTACCTCAGGTGAAATACAGCAGGAGGTTAGCCGTGTAGAAATACAGGAAGATGATGTAATTTAGTGTGGTACAAATTATCAACCGGTTGCAGATAGAGGGTTCTGCTGCATAAGCAAGAACTCTGCCGTGGAAGGCAGCTGCTCTTTCCTTTCTGGTGTTTCTGAGATCTGCAAATGCTGCGAGTGCTTCAGCTTACTGGGAATTCTTTGAATAGTTTAATTTTAGAATTTCCCCCTCAAGTTAGTGTTCATTTGTTTTACGATCATACAAATTAGCTTACAAGTAATTGTAGCATGAATGGTTTAAAGTTATTCAACATTGCCAAGACAGGTGGATTTTGTCTAGAATATTCTCCTTCCATTTGTTTCTGTTTTTTCATAAGCAGAAAGCTTTGTATGAAGGAGCTTTATTCTTTTTTTTCTTTCCTCCAATGCTTTGAAAAATTACAGTTATGTGGAAACAACCTTTAATGCAGAAGCACTTTAACAGAAATTGTGTGTGTGTGTTCTTTAAGATGGTATTTAACAGGTAGGACCCTTACATTAAGCTTTTACTGAAACATTAACACATCTAGTAAAACTAGATGGGTCGATGTAATGAATTGTTTTATGTGATAGATTTCCTCTTCAGTTTAAAAGCCTGTATATTATTTCACTGTTGGGGAATAATCAAATTCCTCTTTAGAAAGCAAAAAAAATGTAGTGGATTAGCAGTAAGCAGTTCAAAGTGGCATTCAAGAAACAATATTAAAATGCTTGCTCTTCGCAATGCTTTGTATTGTACCAGAGTAATGTAAAATAAATCTGAAATGGCATAAATTTCTTTGTTTTTGAAAGAGTATGTGTTAAAAATGCATTTTCTTGTGGTTGTGTACCATGGCTAGTTGTGTGTGTAGCTGATGTGTTTTGAGTTTGCTTGTGAGTACTCAAAGGCAATCGTATAGTTACACTACTTAAATGCGAATGTCCTTTCATTTTCACCAGAATGGAAGAAAGTGCATCTTTCAGGAAATGTAAGAAACGTGTTTTTTCTCAAAAATAACACAAAATTCAGTTGAGTTAATTCTTCAACTGACAGTTACACTTCTGTGCAGAAAAAGAGGGGGAGGGAGATGTCTCAAGGTAAGAATAGGGTTTTTATAATGAATATTGTTTAATGTGATAGATATTAGTAACCAGTAGATAGTGTTTTCCCTGTATTAGAAACTTCACAGATAGCTTATGCTTCTTGAACTGAGGAGCATCATTCAACATAATGTGCAGGGCTGGGATGAACTTGAAATCATCAAACAATGCCCTTATATTTCCTTTCTCATTGTCAAGTTGTGTGAAAGAATTGTTTGGTTGACAGTAACCTTTATCCAATTTGTATTTAATCTATATTTTCCTGAATTCCCTAAAATTTCTTTCTTTAAATGCTAACACTCAGACTCATCACTTTGAAATATGCAAAATTGCCATGATCTTGCTTAAATGTATGATGAAATGTTTTCCCTGACAATGGCAGCCAGTGGCTACCCATTTCCATGGCCCTCTGGTGTAATTAGCAAATGTGACTCTCTGCCAGCACTTAATGGCCATGTTTCCTCAATCATTTGTAATCTGTGCTTGCTAATAAGTATTCCCAAAATACTGCAAACTTTCAAAGTCTTCCTAGCACTTTGAAGTTAACATAAATTGTTTCCAGCACCTTACAGAGATCATCTATTCATTTTCGTCTGGGCTCTGCAGAGCGGATGTATGAAATCTCGTTAATAAAGCCGCAGGTGAATCATGCCTTTGTAGTCTAGATGGAGTCCAGTCGAGGAATGACTCTATAATTGTGTTTGTTTCCAAAGACATTACTGCTATGATGTTTCTAATACTCCTTCTTCAGAACTAGATCACAGAGTTCAACTGCTGCAAGATCCGCTTCTTGCTTCCCAGATTGTCATAGATGGTTTAAAGTACTCTTCCTGAAAATCTGGTAATGCTGTGCACCTCCTAAGATACTAATTCTTCAGCAAAAATGCTGATCCCTTGTTAAGAAGTATAAGGGCAGAGAGAAGGGGAAAAAACAGAACATGAAGATAATGTTTTGCTCATATTTTGAGAACTATGTGTGGTTTGGACAGCCTCATTATTTAAAGAATATAAAAGGGTGCAGAGTTTCCTGTGTTGTCTCCCCTCCTTGCCCCAGTATGTCAAGCTCACTTGAAAAAGCTTTTGTGTGGCCACTGCCTTGTCGCTGCCGCCCATCCGTTTCTCCTGGCTCCAGCCACCTGTAAGTGAAGCCAGCCAGACGAGTTTGCTGAAACCTCCGCAAGCCAGTGACCCGAGATCTCTCTATTTTAGTAACAACCAATTAAGACTACGTGAGTGATTGCTGTTATGCACACAGGGACTGAGAGACAGTCCTGCAAACCTGCAGCTGAATACATCGGTGCTCGGTGACGGGTGCTTTACCTGACCTACTAACTAACTGCCCCGCGGGGACTGCCGCCCGGGCTGGGTGGTAGTGGCTCCTGCCTCCTACAGCTTGGTCCCCGTGCTCCTCTGGCAGCACCTAGTGAAGGGGATTCAGGGTAGTTTCACAACACACCCAGTGTGATCTAACTTGAGGCTGCTGCAGAAATAGGCAGCCATTCCTTTCTCTCCTCACTTTCCCCCCCTCCACAGGCTCGGGACTCTTACCCCCCCTCTTGCAGTGTCTAATGATCACCCAACAGCGTGGTAACTATTAGTGTAAGACTAGCCTTGAGGGGGTTTGGGAGGGTTTATTCTCTTTTGGATCAGTGAGCTGATCTGGCTTGCCAGCAGCAGTTGGCACAAATATGCGAGCATTAAAAAAAAAATGTCTGGGCTGCTTTTCAGACATAGTTTGTACCTCTGATCAGAAGCCTGCCTGCAGAGCACTGTCTGTGCTGAGATGGAGTCCTCTCCTTGTTCCCCCACGTCATAAGCCTGAACCAGCTGGTGCTGTTGAATGTTCTTCCTCAATATACCAAAGTGGTGGTGCCACAAAATAGCTTTCAGAGCAGTTGTTTCTAATCTGTTTCTCTCTAAGGTTTGCTGACTTGATCATCTGGAGCAATCACTTACGGGAAAGTTTTTAATATAAACTCCTTTACTGTAACCCATTATAATCCTAGAGGAGGAGGATATTATTTAGGCAAAGCAGACTGACAAAAACTTTTGGGAATGGCTCCCCTCTCTGTTAGATTTCTTCTCAGTTACGGACTTAACTAACAGAGTATGAAGTGATATTACTAGTGGTATGTCCATAAGTGGATCTTTGGAGGGTAATAGGAAGTTTTGATTTGTGTGTGCCAAGGTGAAGTTGGTGGTCTGATGTAAACCACATGCAAACTGATTCGGAGTTTGGAGTGATAGAGGTGATACATGGTGAGTGAAAGATTTTGTACAGATACAAGATGCTACTTGGAAGAACACAAGGAAAGGCTAACTGGAAGAGTAGAATTAAAAGTGGTGTTCCTCAGGGCTCTGTGTTCTTGGGACCAATGCTGTTTAACATCTTTGTCAGTGACACAGTCAATGGGATCAGGTGCCACCTCAGCAGGTTTGTCGATGCCACCCAGCTGTGTGGTGCAGTCGACACGCAGGAGGGAAGGGATGCCATCCAGAGGGAGCTGGGCAGGCTGAGAGGTGGGGCTGTGTGAACCTCATGAGGTTCAACAAGGCCAAGTGCAAGGTCCTGTGCCTGGGCCGTGGCAGTCCCAAGCACACACACAGGCTGGGTGGAGAATGGATTGAGAGCAGCCCTGAGGAGAAGGACCTGGGGGTGCTGGTTGATGAGAAGCTCGACATGAGCCAGCAATGTGTGCCTGCAGCCCAGAAAGCCAACCGTGTGCTGGGCTGCACCAAAAGCAGCGTGGGCAGCAGGGCGAGGGAGGGGATTGTCCCCCTCTGCTCTGCTCTCGTGAGACCCCACCTGGAGCCTGCGTTCAGCTCTGGGGACCCCAGCACAAGAAAGACATGGACATATTGGAGAGAGTCCAGAGGAGGGCCACAAAGATGATCAAGGGGCTGGAGCACCTCTCCTATGAAGAAAGGCTGAGGGAGTTGGGGTTGTTCAGCCTGGAGAAGAGAAGGCTCCAGGGAGACCTTATAGTGGCCTTCCTGTACCTAAAGGGGGCCTGCAGGAAAGCTGGGGAGGGACTCTTTGTCAGGGAGGGTAGTGATAGGACAAGGGGTAGCCGTTTTAAGCTAAAAGGCTTTGATTAGATATTCAGAAGAAATTCTTTCCTGTGAGGGTGGTGAGGCCCTGGCACAGGTTGCCCAGAGAAGCTGTGGATGCCTCATCCCTGGAGGTGTTCAAAGCCAGGCTGGATGGGACTTTGGGCAACCTGGTCTGGTGGGAGGTATCCCTGCCTATGGCAGGGGGTTGGAATTAGATGGTCTTTAAGGTCCCCTCCGACCCAAAACCATCATTCTGTGATGAAAAGGAAAAGGACCAAAGAAACTTAATACAGCTCACTCAGGAAATTAGAAGAGGACTTCAGAAAAATATATTGTAAAACTAACCATACCACAAAATAAAAGCAGGAGAAGAAAATTTATTCCCAGCCACAGAAGACCAACTTTCTAAAAGAATGACTGACTTCTGACAAGTTGACACTGGTAGACGTTTGTTTTGAAAGACGTGAAAAGGTCACTGCAGGCTTTGAAAGATAAATTCAGTTAATGCATTTCGATTTGCTGCCTTGTTTCTTTCTGGAAGAAGAGACTGGAAAAAAAGAAGATTAAGGATATCTTAAGACTGTTTATTGGTCAGAAGAGTAAGACAGGCTTCTGGGGATGAGATAGAAAATATGCTAATGTGGTACTCTCCTGTTTTTTTTTTCCCAAATCAAAGTATGATGTTCAGTCTTTGTCAGGAACTTAAAGGTTGCTCCTCCTCCAAACTTTTATTAGACCTCTGCAAGGATAAAGTTAAATTCCAGTAAAAAAAAAAAGAATGGAGAAACTTGAAGAAGATAATTGAGCTAGAATTAATTGGCATTTCTTTTGTGAAGATGTATCGTTGCAGTGTTTGCTATTTTCTACATGGTTTTGCTGCATGTATGTACCTCCTAGGAATAATGAAACATCAACTGAATTGTTTAGGTTGAAGGTGAAATCTCCTTTCTATAATCATGTCATTATGTGGTAGAGTTTAATCTTTTCTACTGTGTAGATGTGATCTAAATTTGGATAAGAATCAGCTGGCAGAAATACATGCTAAGATATGGTTGATGGGCTAGAAGAAATTATAGGGCCTGATTTGGTACCTGTTTGTTCAATTGAGGGTGTCTAGGGAGCGCTCATCACTCTAGGATGCACAAAAACAGTGCGTGCTCTAGAGCTGCCTTCTTCAACTTGGCTCACTGTCTGCATCTCCACTTGTGCCCCTAAGTATTTGGTAATGTTGTATGTTCCAGTTCTGTTCTTTCAAAGTAAATGTAAGATTCTTAAGTTTGGAAATACCTTCTTCAAGGCTATATGATTTTGTAGAAGGTATCTTTTTTCTTACAGTATGCTTTAGCTGTTCATTTGGTCAAATGAAACGTCAAGGGACTGATGCCCAGTGTAAAGCTCAGAGCACCCTAATTTTTTGGCTGAAAAAGAATTTAAAAGGGCAGGTGGTGTCTAAAAAGCCATCCTGCTTTGAGATGTGATATGCATAGGAAAGATCTTACTTGTTTATCACGTAGCATAGGTTTTATTGGTATCCCAAGAACAATTTGTAATAGATATCTCACCTATGACTTCTGAAGTTAATTAAATGTGAGCAGCTGAGTGATAAATATGGAAAGGTGTTGGTTTTGAGTGTGGTTTTCTCGGAGAAAACATGGGTGTGGTGTAGATTGTCAGTTTTTGCACCTCATTTTCTTTCAGCTTTTAGATTAATGTTTTCTCTGTTGTGAGTTTGACCCTCATCTGCAGCATCCAGTGCACTTTCTAATGACACTAACGCAATTTGTGCACTTACTTACCCTTTCTTACAGCTGTGCCTTTTGTTGGATATCCTAACCTACGTCATTTGAGTGCAAGTGATCTTAATCCGTGTGTATTTTTCTAGTCTTCTTATCCCTTACTGGGGCAGGATAAAAGCTGCTTGAATTCTTTTGAAATCTGTGTAAATACAGTGTGGTGTCTGTAGAGATATGAGGCTGCTGTGCCTTAGTGAGAGTGGAGTTTCTTGGATACAGTTCATATATGAAGATACAGAAATGCAATTTTGTTTATAAACAGCGGGTCTGACAGGATAAAAGTATAAAAAGGGAATTATAATTATCAGCACCTCTTAATTGCAGATGAGGTACCACTCATCAAATATTTGTATAAAGAGTAAGAGTTTCTTTTGGAGAAAATGTTTTTTCAAGGAATTCAAAGTAGACTGGGCAGGTGGACAGCTGCTGTGCGTTGCAGATTGCTGATACTTAGTGAGGGATCAGACTGCATTTAGTACTTCTGGGTGATGCTAAAAGCTGCACTATGAAGGTAATGTTGCTCCATACAGAGATTTGGTCTCTGTATTATTGCATAAAATAATTATAAACAAGATAAATTCTATGGCGTAGTGATTATATCTGTGCTAATATCTGTTTAAGTGCAGTAAAAGGGTTTTTCAGAATTGGTCTTGGTTTAAATTTCTTTGATGTAAATGCCAACACATCACTGTTGGAGGAAAATAAGGTTGTCAGCTTAAGTCTATCCTCATAATTTCTTCAATAATAAAAAGAAGCAGTTAAAAATCAGTATCTGTGATGCTACTGTAGTCAAATCCAGCAATGCTACTTTTAGCACAAGGCAGGAGGGATGATGCACGCTAGCTGTGTGATGACCTCTTTCTGGTGAGCAGTTAGTTGAGGAGAGTGGGCAGCAGCAAGATTTCCTTCTTCTCCTCCTCTTCTGCCTCCATGCTGTTGTTGGCTCTTCTTTTTAACCAGTATAACTCAGTCCTAAATATTCACCTTGGTGACACTTCCTTAAAACACCATAAATGCTTGCAAATTAACTACAGGAAAGCATCCTGAGCACAGAGAGGATCATGAGTTAAAGTTACTGTGCTCTTTTGAAGGGACAACAAGATATTTGTCAAACTTAACCTTCATTTTTACACAATAGAGTGCAAGAAAAATAATTAAATTTAGATAACAAACAGTATTTCTGGAGAAAAAAAACAGTTATCTGTGGTTGAAAAACTGCATGTATTTTGGTTGACAGATGTTATTATGTTTCATTGTTTCTAGTATCTTTTGAGAACGTTAGACTTCAAAGCATGTTGTTCTGATAGCTTAAAACTTGGTTGATTTTTTTTGCTTTGTTTTGTTTAAAAAATCATGTTAATTTTGAAAGTATTTGCTATAAAATTTCATATGCTTGAGCTTGAAAAATCAGCATGCCTTCACTAGCTAGCATAAAAAGTGTGGCTTAATTTTCAAAGACTTGAAAATAAAGAGGGACTTGTTCACAAAGTGCATAATGAAATTAACATTCAATATGCGCTTTAAAAATACTTTTTGTTTCACTTTCTTTCTGTTCTACTCAAGTTTTTGCACTGTATTCATCCTGGCAGTGCCGGGCTCCTATTTTTTTTTTTAGGGGGGGAGGAATATGTTCTAGCACGTTTCCCTATATAGCTTTCTTCATGTTTCCTACTTCCCTCGTCTCAGTTACTGTTTACTTTCACCTAAACACTGCTCTGCCACCCCTCATATGTCTTTCCTCTATATGGATACGGTAAAATATGCAGGCTTAGTTGCTTTTCTTTTGCTGCGGGTAGGAATTTTTACTGTTCCATCTTTGTGCAGTTAATGTTTAGGTAGCCACCTACGTACAAGTATTTCTAGAGCTTATTGCTGGCTTTTTTCTTAGGTTTATTGGAACTCAGGAGGACTAAGAACAACCAGATTCTGTTATCTGCACTGTTTCTTCCATGTTCCTGCATACCGAAAAGGAAAACAGATGTGATTCTAGTTACTGTGCTTCCTTGGGTGTGCAAGCTACGGTGGGGGCTAGGGACAGCCACCTATGTACAGAGAGAGCTCAGTGTTGTTTTGGTACATTTTGGAGTACTGTCTTCATAAATACCTTTTGCACTTATATATACTTAGAATCAATAGAAAGAGCTGTTTGCTTAATGGTTTTTTTTTTTTTCCTCATCTCTGTGTTTTACTGTTTGGTTAGCTTTGGGAGTATTTGGTAATTTTGAAGCAAAGCTGTGTGACTGTTCAAGATGCTTTCATAACAGCTTTAAGAGGGAGAATCGGGACAAGCTGGATTTGCTGCTGTTTCTTGCATAGTGAAGGATATAAAAATCTTTTGAAATCAGTCCATAATTTAGAAAAAACATACTCTGAAACTTGGATTCAGCTAGTGAAAATTGAAAAGAAATTGTCACTTCCTATTTTCTTAAAATAATTTTGGTCATCTGTTTCTCAACTATTATTTCTTATTCATTTTTTAAAAAATATTTCTACCCATTTGAAATTCTCAATTCTTGTAGTTTGCAAAAAGAAATCACCTGAGATCTCTGGTTGATATATCAGCTGTCTGAAAATCTTTCACTCGTGCATTTCAGGAGAAATAATTGTCCAGTTTTGCCAAATAATCCTAACTGGCCTTCTTTAACCTGGTGTTTTGTGTAGCTGCTAGCTGTAGCTCTTAGGGGGAACAGTCCTCTTCAGGAAGTGCTGCAGCTTTTGCTTTCCCAAATGAGAAAGATGTGATTGAGAGTCTTCTAGAATTTGCAAACAAACATAACCTTAAAAATTCCCAAGTTTTATTATGATTCAATTGTAATTTAAATGGCTTCGTAGTGGCCTGTCTCCTTACATCCACTTTGACTTGATCCTGAATGCTTAGAGATAGCAGGTTGAGGCACAGTGGTGGCTGACAGCATAAGATGGCAGTTTGCAAAGTTCCTGAGTAAGACTTCCTGTGAATTTGACTTGTTTCTCAGGCCAGTTGATTTCTTCTACATCAGTCTTAAAATCATTCAGCACAAAGTATTCTTGGCCCAATGAAATTTGTGTAGTTTTGGTTCTGATATTTAACATGGAGCCTTCATTTTCCTCTTTAATACATCTGATATATTAAATACGTCAGATTAATACATCTCGAGAGAAAAGTCAACTGCAGGAATGTTTCATCTGTATAGAGATGGGAACAGGGGAAATTATCTGTAGGTGGTCGCTGGAATGAGTGAAGAGGCCCCAGCTGTGCAGAGCGGCCTGCTGCCTGCCCTGGTTCACCCGTCACCTTGTGGGGCAAGGAGAACTCAGCCATCCGAGGTGACACCTGTGAGGCACTCGCCTCACGTTGGGTATTTGCTTCAATTTTGTATGATTTAAGTTGTGTTTTGGTTTTAAATTTAAAAAGGCCTTTCTTTACTCTGTTATTTTGAGCGATTATGTTCAGCAGTGCACCTGAACGGTGTAAGAATCACGTAGAGGCTGTGATCTTATCTCTTGATATCTTGTTACCCAGGTTGTATACAGGTAGTTACTGCTTTGCTTAAGTATATATATATTTTTTTCTGTAAATTTAACAAAACAAAAAGCGAAACAAACCAAAAATGGTTTTGAGAAGGGCTAGGCAGCTTGAGGTAGCATTTCCACTTTGGTCTGAGTTAATAACAGTGTTGGCAAGAATTTAAATTTGAAGTGAAACTCTTCTGGTAGTGGTTACGTGAAGAAATATTCCCAGACACTGCAACCAATAGAAGGTCTCAAAGGGATCGGGTGTTACAGTTTTAGTGTACTTTAACTTAAAAATAAAGAGCAATATTAAAATTTTATAGTTCTAAGTTGTTAGATGTGGCTTGAAGGTCTGATTGTTTGGCCAGATTTTGATGTCTTTTTACTAGTAATTTGAATGATTTACAGAGATGTACTTTTAAAAGTTTTTCAAGACGTTATTCAAAAAACACAGCAAAATTAATTGGCAAGCTGTGCTAAAAGAAGGCAATTAAAATATATATTCCAAAGATTTGCAACTTTTTAATTTGTTTTTACCTCCTGTGAACTGTGGGGCAGATGTTTGGTTTGTTTGTGTCTCCACATGGTTGCACAGCTGCCGTGAACACAGTGACACTTCTTCCATCTTTGGCTCCACATTATCATTCAAAAAAGGCACTTGTGGAATTAATTTGAACTCCAGCACCTATGGATTTAAAAAGAAAAAAAGAAAAGAAAACAAAACAAAACAGCTGGGCTTATCTGAAATGGGTAATTAGTTAAAAGCTCTTGGGAGATCAGTTGTGCTGTTGGTTGGTGCCCTGCTAACATTAAATCTTGTTTCCCTGCACGGCCAACCTAGACATGCTTATTTCAAATATAAGAGATGTTTTAGGAGGGTCCCTCACCTCACATTTTTGGGGGTTAGAGGATCGTGTCCAGTGGTCTGACGAAGCGGCAGGCAGCACTCGTTTCTGCTGCTGAGCTGCTGGTGAGTCCAGCAAGCAGTTGTAATGAACTGAATCAATTCAGGAGCCACGTCTCTGCCCTGCCTCTTGCTTGCCATGGTTTTTGTGACCTTCAGGTTCAGCGAGTACTTAAAGTTAATTATATCCCTAATTACTTCGCAAACTTGTTTCCAGATACGGTGAACTGGGACAAGGTTTGAATGTAAATGAATGCCCCTTTCTTTTGCCGAAGTAAATAATATTAAAATGTTTTCTGAGCATAGCTAGCTGGTTGCAACTGAAGAAGTTTAGAAAATCCAAAGTTTGAGATTCAGAAGTAAATGCTTCCTAAATCCCTGAGTTTGCATATACTGTCTTCAGAGAGGCATCTTCCTCTCACCTTACTTTGTGTCTCTATATGCATTTTGTTAATAAATTTTCAACCGAAAGAATCATCAGTTGAAGACGATTATTCATTTTATTTTTTATTCAGACTGTAGGCCAAGTTGTAGGGTAAAATTTTTAACTTGCAGTTCCTGAGCTTAGTTTCAATAAGGACTCACTGGCTTTCATACAGTAATCTCAGAGGGTTATTATTTATTGTCTCAGGGATACTGAGATCCCATCTCTTTATTAAAAAAGTTTAAATGTACTTTTCATAATGCGATGGAAGAGAGTCTGGGTTACATAATAATGATTTTAAATAAGCACTTCATCTTTTTTTTTTTCAAGGTCATTAACTTCAGCTTATACTTTTATAGTTATTGAGGAATATATAGCAATGATTCCTAAAACAGAGATTTCAGATAGAAGTATTTTCACCTTCCTAAAGCAGTGCTATCACAAAAGCAAACTTGTTCTTCCAGTCTTACCCAGACTGCATAACGCTTGTCATGGAAACATCAGGGCAAAAGTGTCAGGGACGATTTTGTTTTCCTGCTCTTGTCTTCCCTGGTATTTGTAGGATACTTGTGATTCTTTATACTTGGACCACAGCAGTATCTAAAGTAGGTGCTTTAGCTTGAATATTAACACTTGAAAGCTTTGTCCCCCCAAATAAGCATGGTATAGATCAAACTACTGTTCTCTTCTCATTTACTTACATTTTGAATGAGCACCTACCAGAATATTATATAAATTGTCATATTTTCCTGAATTATTCTTTTATAGCTGTCTGTTGAACATAGCTATATCACAACAAACAAATTACAAAAGACGCAAATTTAAGTGCCATTCCAAAATGTTTTATAAGTGGGTGACTGTGGAGGTCCAATTTTTTTTTTTTAACTTTTCCATTGCATCCTACTTTGCATAAAGCATCTCTTTCTGGACTTGGTATCAAAGGGCACAGTTTTAGACTTCTATTGCACTGTTCCAGTTTCTTTTTCACTGTATACCATGTAGATGTATCAATTAAATATCAGCTGAGGAAATTAAAGTTATATTTTGCTTACTTATTTTAGAAAGGTGAAATTTCAAGTTGAAAGTAATAACTATTTGATAAAGCTTTTAAAAAGCAATTGTTTGCTTTCATTTTGAAACGTGGATAACTTTAAATATGCATACATACTTACACAAAATAATACACTGTTGCATCTGAAATTTTCAGTTATATGGTACCAGAATAACTGAAATGTCAAATATGCCCATATTCAAAATCATAATATTAATTAACATTTAGCCTGAAGTACAGTTCATTTGGAAAGTGGTTTAAAAAATAAACCTTCTGATTTGTAGGGTTATTTTTGTGCTGACTTTTGCTCAGCTATGCCTTAAAAACACAGAGCATCGTTCTCTTGATCTCTTACCAGATCTGTTTTCTCTCTGTACATGATGCAGAGTCAGGCCACCTACACATCTGAAATGGTTGTTCTCCCTTCCCATGACAGTGCCAGGTTTCCTAATTAAAGTTACCATCCTGTAGGCACCAGGGTAACTTCATGTACCATCTGAACCTTGTCATTGCTTTGCTGAAACTATTGTTACTGTAAAGGAAAATAAACAAATGCATAAACTTGTTCAGGTTAGGGACATCTGTTATTGAATGGCATGAAAAACAGAACAAACATTTGTTTTCATTAGCAGGTTTAGAAGGTTTCTTTAGAAGAGTTGGCATTTGAATATTTTTTTAGACTGGGTATTCCTGTTTCATTATTCATCCCTGCGGTGCTGGTAGCAGAAGGTTGCCTGGATGGAGTGGCCAAGGGAAGGCTGAGAAAGGACCATCACCACGGAGACGTTCTCACTTCCCCAGCAAGTCAGCTTTCTCCTACTTCTTTCACCCCTTCAGTTCGAATGTGAATTTGGAGCAGGTTCACCAATTCATTTGTTCATCAAGTGGTTCTTCCTTTTCTGTCTCAGTAAAACCAAAACCTTGTAAGCACATGCAAAGGGGAACTCAGTAACTCCACTTCTCCAGCCCTACTGATCCTCCAACTTGGCTGGTCTCATTTTGGTGTGTGAGCTGCTTTATTTTTGGATTTTACTTTAAAGTAAAAACCATGAAGTTGTTCATATGGCTAAATAACTTTCTGAAGTGCCTTTTGTTCATTTCCGTACACTTTCTTATACACTGTTCCTTCTATCAGGAGCAGTCTTATGCCCTGTATCTTACGCACTGTATCCTTTTATCTATATGTCTAGAACTGAATGAACAGGTTGAACAAAATACAACCACTTCAGTGAGGTACGTATTTTCCTTACAAAAGTTGCTTATTTTTTCCCTGCAGGCATTAGGTTAGAAACAGGTAAAATCACTTTTTATAAGAACCAATTTTATGTTTATTTTAGAAAAAAGAAATTGAAAAGTACCTGAATGCTGACTTGGGATTTTTTTTAATAACTATATTTTTTTTGGTGGTTGACTTTGCTTTTGAGTCCAAAGTTTTGACATTGCTAGAAAGTTATGTTTCCCTGTTGTTTTTGCCTGTTCAGCAAATAACCTGTATAGCAATTATCTGATATGTAACCTGAAATGCTGTGTAACTCTTGAAACAGTGGAACCAGTATTGTTGAGAAAATTAGTTACTTTGAATTAATTTTTCATTCAAGCAGAAGTTAATTCTTTAAGCTCAAAAGAGGTTAAGAGTCACAGCAACGCTCTTTCAAGAGGAATAGAATAAAAACAGCACAACATACCAGCATCAAAGCTAGTAGTGTCAACTGATGGTATGTGTCCCAGGAGATATAGTTACACTTCTGGGAATTCATTTCCATTTTGTGGCCTGTCAGTCATTACTTTTTCTTGACTTAATTGCAGAGGTTTAATAACAAGTGCTGTTAAAATCATACATCAGAAAAAAGAGAAGAAGGAGGATCCTTGAAGCGCCAAGTTGTTGAATAAAGATAAGGAAAAAATTATCTTAGGTCTGGCATCTGTCATTAGTAACTGGCAGTAGTTAAACAGAAATATTTTCAAGTATTTGTATGAGTGGTGGATTAATTTTGTGATCGATTTCTGCATAATTTGACATTCCACCGTAGTGAGGTTAAAAAAGCGCTTTCGATTTCCGATACCTGTTACCAAGTGGGTAACTAGTTCTTCAAGTCTGAGTATTTCCTTTTATTTTTTTTTCCTTAAATATATGGAAGGTGTAAATTAAGCTCTGCAAGACAGAAGGTGTGTTTGTAATGTTGTGCTTTGCTGAGTGCTATTGTGGCTCAAACAGTTTAATTTGTTAGGGAAATAGAAATGTTATGGTCGGAAAGTATAAGACTATTCTGTATTGTTCATTTCTTCTTAGAAGCCGACTACATTTTATTCTGCAGGTCCTCAGTAGTTTCATAGGCTTATGGTTTAAAACTGTGAAATAACTTAATCCTTTCTTGATTTATTGTTGGAATCCATCCATTTGACTTAATCTGAAATTCAGAAATCAATTCCACTGAGTCCAGGTTGTTGCATCCTAAGATAGTAGTACTTCAAATAACAAACCAGTTAGACATGTGGGACTTGAATAAAGTGCAAAGTACTGCTTGCTTGCTCTCTCTCATTTCCCCAACAAAAGCTAACTTTGGGAATACTTAGGATCAGAGATGATTTTGGTTTTATTAATTTTATGAACCTGCCTTAGAGTCATCATTTCAAGGAATATATGGGTATAGAAAGAATGATTACAGAAGGATGGTGTACCACTAAATATGGATGTTCTAGGAAGAGTGGCTTAATACGTGGAGCTCATGGGTATTGGTGTTTCAGCCGTTGTTTGTATGTTTGATTTTGTTCATCACCTACCCATTTTCTTCTTTCAGTTCATGCAAGTGTGTATTTAAATATGACTGGAAATCTTTGTGCCAAACTGAAGTTCTATTCATGTAAATGGGTAGTATGATAAAAAGACATGTAGGTATTCAGGGATTGTAGGTAGTCATGAGTTTTTTTTTGCTTATACGAAATATGGTCGCTTCTATTAATTGTATGTGTACATATATATATCCATTGCATGTGATATCCTAGTGGCTGCTATTTTTTGCATCAGCTTTATTATGTTGAAGTTCCCCTTCTCTTTTTGTTTACCAAAAAGTTTGTTTTTCCTTTTCTATTGGCAGGTATTTAATTAGCCAAGGAGCACATGTAGGAGCTGTAAATAGTGAAGGAGACACTCCATTAGATATTGCTGAAGAAGAAGCAATGGAAGAGCTGCTTCAGAATGAAGTAAATAGACAAGGTAATTTTGAATATGAAAGGCTGTTTTTGTTTATCGAACACTAAATATGCTTTTGAAAACTCGTGTTAAATTAACAACTTTAAATTCAATTATTTTTTAAAGAGGGTTGTCAATACAGTGTACAGTGCTGAAGCTGTGTTCCAGGCATTTTAAGTCATCCCAGCCCTTTGAGAAGAAAGAACTTGGAAGTACTGAACCCAGGTGTTGGTTGCATTCCTATATTCACACACCTCAACAGAATTTACCTGGTGTTCAGATAGTATGGATGGTATACGGTCCATCTGGGATGTAGTCTTCTATATCCCAGCTTTAAACTGTGTCTGAAGCAAGACATCTGTATTGAAGTAAATTACCGTGGGAGGGAAGTAGGCACTTTTACAGTGACTCAGATGTCAGTGTTAGCATGAAGTGAATCCAGCCCAAAGGGAACTCCTTTCCATTGAAAGCTTAGAATAACTGAAACAAGAGTAAACAACTATACCGTGTTACATAAACCACGCTTTGCATCTAGTTCTGACCTTCCGAGTACCGTTCTGCTATGCCAAATGTCTGAAACTACTTCTTAGGATAAGGAGTCTTAAACTGTTTTAGGCCTGACAACCAGTCAGGAAACTTTAAGCTCAATCTGGTAATTTGTGTGCCCTCCTGAGAGCACCATGCAGGTGAGCATTCATGTAACAGTTAATGGAAAGGTATCAAATTTTGATAGTATCATTTTAAAACATATATCCTAAATATGTCCACTTTACTCCTAGAAAATGGGTGGGGCAATGCTAGCAGTGACATCTTTGCAAGAGGGACTGGCCTCTAAAAAAACATATTGATCCATTTTTCTCTGATTCATTTTTCTCTGATCCTTTTTACCTCCTTACATTGCTATTTCCCATTTTGCAATCTTCAAGTGGTTTTTCCAGGGTTTTTGAAAGTTTCAGGTTTTCCCATTCCACAGATGGGAGAACATTCAGATGTTGTTGACTCATCGTCCTGAGTCTGATAGGCATGCATTACTATCCCAAAACTCTAAGTACAAGAAGAGGGATGGTGTAGTCTGACTTACATCATACTCTGAAGGAAGATGGCAGTCTGTAAAGACAGAGCCTTTGTGAGGGGCATGCTAGGGAGCTGCATCTCCATTACTTCTGGCCATCTTACTCTCTCTTAAAAGTCTTCTTCCTACGTTACTTTTTTGTAGCATTGATTTTATATCTCTAAAACAGATTTACATAATGTAATAGTAAACAGGAATTGCTTCAGGCTTTGCCGTGATTTAATTTGTATGCTTAAAGCTGTTTAATGCCCAAAGGAAATGTTGAAAAGAAAGTGGTGACATGATATACAGGGAAATAAGAGATGGGTGCTAATACATAGAAGCAGACTGTAGATTCAACAGAGGCTTTGATTCAATTATTTATTGCTGCTAACTTAATTTTAATTGATAGGTCTTATAGCTAGCACATAAAAGACTCCAGATTAGATAGATATGAATATTTTTTCGTCAATTTTAATTAGTTTGGAAAAAAGCACAGTTGTTATTATTTTTTTATTTTTATTTTTTTTAAGAATACTGTTAATCCTTGATGGAGAGTCACTTCTGGAATGTACCTCAGTCTAAATTCTTTGTGTAGTTTTTGATGCGTTTGACTTTACTGGCATACTATATTAATTGGCTGTAGTTCTTTGTAAAACTGGCATTATTGAGAAAAAGAACTCTTGCAAAGTCTCCCTTATATGTTCTTGATAATACATTGTTATGTTTTTATGTACATTTTTTACAGTGCAGATTCAACATTCATTTTTATTCTTTTTTCAAGTTTAATTATTTTGAACAGCCCAATTGTAAAATCAGCATTGGTAACCTAAACTAAATGCAACAATTCATTGAAAATTTCAGTGTAGTTTACATATTTTATATTTAAAGCTTACAGTAGAATATCTGTGGCACTGTTTTTACAAGCCTGAGAAGAAAGGAGATGTTCCCACAGTGTAGCTGTTAGCTTCCAAAGGGATAATCCAGGCTATTTTAAAATACTGAATTTCAGTTGCTATGGAAAACCTATTTTTCAAGCACTCCTGCTACGTGTTTATGCCAGTTAACTGGATTGGCTGAAGGTTTTTCAGAAGACTGTGGTCTCTCTGATGATTCAAGAAATATATTGGTGAGGGAGGCACCATGTAAGGTGAGAAACTTCCTAGGACTCTGCTTCAAAGTGGTTTGACTGCCCTCTGGAGAACAGGGGACTTCATGATGTCCTGAAGAGTGACCACACTTCGAACATTTGTGACAGCATTTCTGCCTTCCTGCTGCTAACGGTGCTCTAAAGTCTAACCTACATACATAAATATGTATGTAGGTTATGTATATATATAGGTTATGTGTATATATATATATACATATATATGTCTGTATATATATATGTAGGTTATGTGTGTATATATATATACATATACGTACACACACACGTTTTATATATACATATATGTGCACGTATACTTGGAACTGGTATTAATGCTTGCTTATAGGCCTGTTACAGAACTTGGAAAAGTCTATATTCTTTGCTGTTAAATCTATCTAGAACTAGTTTTGCAAGGTTTCAACCTAGGTATTTCATGTGTGCTTTGTTTTATATGAATTATTCTTTTCATTGTTTTATATATACATATTTCATATGTAGAATATATATATATCTTCTACCTAGTTTCTTTGAGTGTAAGACCACTTAGAAGTTGCAGTTTTGTGGAAACAGGGAAGAAGGCAAGTAGCATCCCTCCTTCTGAATTTGTGTCTGAAGATATAAAAACTAAGGGTTTTTACCTGAAGGGATAAAATCACAGGAAATATTTAATGATCATGAATGAGGATGGAATAGAAAGAGTATGAATCTGAGTATGAAATGGGAGTGTATATCTTAATAAATCACAAGACACATGAGCCTCAGCATAAAATTTTTAATAATGTGCATTTGGTGGCATCCTTAACTTGCACATAAAGTAATACTACATACAGAATGACTGTTTAGCCATGATCATGGTCACTTGAAAAGTGCCCAATTGTACATAGGTTGTGGCTAGAGAAGTTCAAATTTCTAAAATAACTTAATCATTTATGTTGGTGTGGATTTAACACTGATGTATTGTGACAGTTTCATCTTTGAACGTACATGTGGTTAAATGCAAATATGCTTCCAGCTTTACCATTGCTCCTTGTATAAAATAAAGCAATACTGCAGTTTTGATAAACCAAATCACCTGTGGGGTCTCTGGAACATTAAACCCCATTTCAGTGTTACTGGTAGTGGAAAATAAGCCAATTTATTTTGAAAAGGAACAAACCTGGGTGCCAAAAATCTTACCCCTGTGTAGATATAACATGCAGCGTGACAATTATGTAGGCATTTTCTCTCTTTCTTGTTTTTGGCAACTTTTTAATGTATATTTATTCCTACATTTATTATTGTTTCTTTTTTTGCATTGCTTAGTTAATGCGATGAATATGGCTTCCTACATATTGGCATCAGCAGTCAGGGCTATTTTGTGGATCAGTCTGATCTGATTCATTGTGAATTCAGATATTTTGAAGTGATGATGTTTGACATTGTTTCTGTTAGAGATCTGAGGAGAATCACCATACTAGATTATCCTTTTTGCTGCTTCTGCAGATCTTGAGTCTATATAGGAAAAGTTTAAACCACAGTCTTTCAGTTCAGCCTTCATTAGTTTGTTTGTATTTATGACCAATTTTCACAAACATTGAGTTACTTTTTAAGGATATATCTAACTACAGCACTAAAAATGGGAGCTTCTGGAGACGCTAAATTCACAGACAGAAATTGTAGAATAGAATACAATTCAGCTCTACGTGACATTGCAGGCTTAATAGAGAGAAGGATCCAAAGTGTTTGCTCATCCTATTCTAGCATTCAGATTACAAAATCTGAACTGTCTAGAGAGAAAGGTGGTCAGCTATCCCAATTAAGCTACCTGTTTTACAAGTCCTTTTGGTAGGAGTATTGGACACAAAAGAATAGAACTTGCCTGTTATTATTGTCTTTCTTCAGTTATTCCCATCTCCTTGTGCAACACTTCTAAAGCGCGACCCTTGGTTCAGGCTTCTTCTCTCTTTTCTTGTGTCCTCTGATGTGGGCCACAGGTCCCGCAACGAGACCACCTTGTATTCTGCTGAGCATACAGCAGGCCTGTGTTGATGTAATGGGCTCTGCAGTCATTCTGAACTAACGGACTTGTTATCCTATAGATGAAGCCACAGCACTCTGATAATAGGGAAAGCGTTTTTCTACCCGAACCTTCAAAGGAGAATAAAGATTGTTTGCTGAATTTTGTCTAATTTGGACTAATTTTGCAACATTCTCTTATATTGGTTTTGGTATATAAATAAAGCTACATTTATTACATTATTTCTAGAGTGAACAAGTAATGGCTTAATTATTTTTAAGCCTAAAACACAATTTAATTTTAAACTTCATGAGAAGGTAAATTATAAACATGCCATAGTAATATATACAGATTTTTTGACACAGATCTGAACAGAACACTTTACTAATAGGAAAACTAGCTGTTTTATGGAAGTTATTTAGGTGTAGTGCTGAACAACTATAGTCTTTGCACACCATATGTTTTAACTATTTTGTGTTATACAAAAACTTCTAGCACCTGTTTTGTTGTTTCTCCATATGTCTGATGGCTTTATCATGGGCCATTCCCATGTATATAGATGCCACTGCAATCCACAGAATTTTTTACCTTTACATTAAAAGCACTGTTTCCAGTTTCTTGATGTGACCCTTTATATTTCAGCTCTGTGGCGTATCAGCATACCATAGCTATGGAATCTGTCATTTGCTAGTAAAGTCTTTTCATGTGCACTGGTGAAAGCTGGCAGACTTGAGAGCTGTTTTGCTTGGCCATCGCCTCAGTCCTAGCTGCCACTTTAATCACATTTAAAGCCGGCCAGTTCTAAATGCTGCCTCTCCTTCAAGTCTTCAGTAGGGTTAAGCATTACGGTCTGAAGCGATTTTTTTAGTGGTGGCAGGCTATTTATCATCAGAAGTCTTTTAAAAAGTGTTTTTAACTGCTCAAGTGGTTATTTTGGATGGTAGGCAACATTCTCGGGAGGTGAGCTGGTGGGGAGAGGTGATGTGAGGTGAATCAGGAGGTGAGGATACGGCTCGGCACTTCCTCTGGGGCGGGAGGCAGGCCGCTTCTCATTTCCAAGGAGAAGCCAGTGTTCCTCATTCTTAATTATAGGTAAATGTAATGAGACTATCTCGAATGTATTGCTTAACTCAGCTTTGTTTATGCGGCTGAAATGTGAACTATTACGTTTGTATATAAACATTAACTCGATGAAGTAAAAAGCGGGCCGCTGTTCCCGGCGGTATCTATGAAACATGCCTTTATATGGCCGAGCCGCGCTCAGGCTGATTCAGCGCCTCAGGTCCCGCTCGGCCCCGCTGTCTGCTCCCCGCGCAGCCCGGCGTGTCAGACCTCCGCACAGCTGCTGACTGACACGTCTTGATCAGGAGAAATGAGAGCATTTCGCAGTAAATTATTACTGCTCGGAGCGGTGCTTGGGCTGCCAGAGGTTAATGCAGGGGTGTTGGAAGCGAGGCTGGAGCCGAGAGGCAGCAGCACATTGCCATCTACGGGCCGGAGGCAGAAAGTGGTGGGGGAAAGGTGCGGCTGCGGGATCCTTCACCCTGGTGTCTCAGGGCAGAGTCGTGAAAGCAAAAGCAAGGAGGAAGGTCCATATACGGTATAATAAAGGCTGTTCATATTCTCTTTGCTGTATTTAATAATGGGAGCAACGTTTAGCATATCTCAGAGCACAGCCCTTTTTCTATGACACAAAGTTCGTAGAAATTCCCATTTTTGTGCCAGTTAGTACCGTGAGGTGTTTTGTTTAGATCGGCAAGATTCTCTTACTTTCATCTGTTGAAACACGATCAGAAATGTATTGTCTTGTAAAATAACATATTGATGCAGCTGTTAGTCCTCTACAGCCTTTATGTCTTGTTTGGGCTTCACAGATACATTCATTTGTGATACTCACAGGGTATTATATTTAACATTTATTACTTTTTCTGCCAAAGCATTGATATTTTGGCATAATTCTTTAGTTCTCTAGGCATACATAGAAATTATGCTTAAACATTCGCCATTGGAAGTTCAGGATCAGGCTTTTGGAGGAACTTTTTCTCAAAAGTGCTTCAAAACAAACAGACACGTGAGCAGATTTCTGTTGAAAGGAATTTATGTAGGATTGTTCGCCTGCAGAAAGTTACTTGTGCCATGAGTATTTTCACTTAGAACTCTGGCATGCAAGAAGGGGATGGAGATAAGTGTGCCTAACGTGATATATAAACTACTTATTAGCATAATTGTGCCTGGCAGGAAACACTAAAATGTAAATGATTTAATCCAGAGAATTATTTTCCTAAGATCTGCTGGTCTGCACTGCTGTGTCATTCTGAAAGAAAATGAGATGTAAAGGCCCCAAAAATTTACAGTTTGCACTAGTTCATACATACGATATGTAGAAGTCTTCTGGAGGAATGCGAATACATGATTATAAATACATCGTTGATTCAAAGTTTCTGGGTTTAATTCTTCACATTGGTCAGAGTTCTAAAGATTTTTAGATATGTAAAATTTAATCTCCATTCAGATTTATTTGTCATGCATTGTGTTAAGATGGACAGTTCTAGAAACATACATTTCTTTGATGTTTACCCCACTTTCTTTCAATATTTTGTCTTCTCCTTAGGCTCTGCTTAGTGCTTCAAGTCGTGTCTTCATTTATCTTGCAGCCTTTAACTCAGATTAATGGGTTTTCAGTAGTTTCTACTATTTTTTTATTAAATTGCAGAGGCTGAAATGACTATTTTAGCAGATTAAGTGAATGAGTCTAGAAATTCAGTTGCCTGCTTAAAACACTTAATGTATTACCTGCCTCAGTTATTTTATGATACTTAGTAAAGTTTTATCTTTAAATCCATCCTTGACATAAAGTTTTACCAGATTTATTTACTGAACAGAATCTTTTGTCCAACTTTGTGTTTTTTGTTTTTTGTTTTTTTTTTATTTTTATTTCAGTTAAATTCCTTTTTGCATATTTGTTGCTATGGAATATCTGTTATGGTTTGAATTGACTGAAGATTACAAAAATAAGTCTATTCCAAATTAACTTGTAGCCAATTTGAATAAAAAGAAAAGCCTCAGGTTTTGAAGTTGCATGCATGTAATATTATTTAATATTATTTAAAAACAGAGAAAAATGAAAGTTATTTATGAAAAAAAAAAACGCAACTTTTTCAGGTATGGTGGTCTCTTGTTAGTTTTCCGTGAAATGACTATTTAGATCTTACCATTGCTTGTATGTATATACCAAAAGGGAAGAAATCGGCACCTCAACCTCCTTGTAGCACAGGCATTTTTCATGGGTGAAAAGGGAGTTTAGCAATGTCATGCTACCCCGAACCAAAGAAATGGCACCTTATGTTTCCAGTAGCATGTAATACTTCCATTCATTCTGTTTGGATGTCATTGTCATTGAAATTTTTATTTTTAGTATGTCATTTTCAAGGTGTTTTTTTTGTTTGTTTGTTTGTTTTTTACTTGTATAATGGGCAGTTTTTGTTATGGCAATAGATGTGCTGTAATACCCTAATTTAATCAAAGGGTTTCTCGGTGAGAGATATTTTATTATATTTGTGCTATAAAAAACAATCAAGGAAAATCTAATTCATATGTAACGTAATACAAACCTCAATCTGCCATCCACTGCCTTAAGGGTATTTCAGCAGTGCCAGCGTAATTGCCTTTGGTTTGCCAGTTTGTTGTTCCAAGTCTGGCTTTTTAGTTGTTAGTGGATTAGTAAAACTTGAGGAATCTGATTTATTGTAGTCTGTTTTACCATATATATCTGTTCTACAGTAGAAATCACAGAATCGTCTAGGTTGGAAGAGACCTCCAAGATCACCTAGTCCAACCTCTGACCTAACACTAACAAGACCTCCACTAAACCATATCACTAAGTTCAATATCTAAACGTCTCTTAAAGACCTCCAGGGATGGTGACTCAACCACTTCCCTGGGCAGCCAATTCCAATGCATAACAACCCTTTCAGTGAAGTTCTTCCTGATATCCAACCTAAACCTTGCTTGGTGCAACTTTAGGCCATTCCCCCTCGTCCTGTCACCAGGCACGTGGGAGAATAGACCAACCCCTACCTCGCTACAGCCTCCTTTAAGGTACCTCTAGAGAGCGATAAGGTTGCCCCTGAGCCTCCTCTTCTCCAGGCTGAACAAGCCCAGCTCCCTCAGCCGCTCCTCGTAAGACTTGTTCTCCAGACCCCTCACCAGCTTCATTGCCCTTCTCTGGACTCACTCGAGCACCTCCATTTCCTTCTTGTAGTGAAGGGCCCAAAACTGAACACAGTACTCAAGGTGCGGCCTCACCAGAGCCGAGTACAGGGGCACAATCACTTCCCTAGACCTGCTGGCCACACTGCTTCTTATACAAGCCAGGATGCTGTTGGCCTTCTTGGCCACCTGAGCACACTGCTGGCTCATATTCAGCTGCCTATCAACCAGTACTCCTAGGTCCTTCTCGGCCAGGCAGCTTTCCAGCCACTCATCTCCCAGCCTGTAGCTCTGCTTGGGGTTGTTGCGCCCCAGGTGCAGGACCCGGCACTTGGCCTTGTTGAACTTCATACAGTTGACCTCAGCCCATCGGTCCAGCCTATCCAGATCCTCCTGCAGAGCCTTCCTGCCCTCGAGCAGATCGACACACGCACTTAGCTTGGTGTCGTCTGCAAACTTACTGAGGGTGCACTCGATCCCCTCATCCAGGTCATCGATAAAGATATTAAAGAGGACTGGCCCCAGTACTGAGCCCTGGGAGACGCCACTAGTGACCAGCCTCCAACTGGATTTGACTCCATTCACCACAACTCTTTGGGCCCGGCCATCCAGCCAGTTTTTAACCCAACAAAGCATATGCCAGTCCAAGCCACGAGCAGCCAGTTTCTTGAGGAGAATGTTGTGGGAAACGGTATCAAAAGCCTTACTGAAGTCAAGGTAGACCACATCCACAGCGTTTCCCTCATCCACTAAGTGTGTCACTTTGTCACAGAAGGAGATCAGGTTCGTCAAGCAGGACCTACCTTTCATAAACCCATGCTGACTGGGCCTGATCGCCTGCTTGCCCTGCAAGTGCCGCGTGATGACACTCAAGATAATCTGCTCCATGAGCTTCCCTGGCACTGAGGTCAAACTAACAGGCCTATAGTTCCCCGGGTCTACCCTGCGGCCCTTCTTGTAGATGGGCGTCACGTTTGCTAGCCGCCTGTCGACTGGGACCTCCCCCGATAGCCAGGACTGCCGATAAATAATGGAAAGCGGCTCGGCCAGCTCCTCCGCCAGTTCTTTCAGTAGCCTCGGGTGGATCCCATCCGGCCCCATTGACTTGCGCACATCCAAGTGCTGTAGCAGGTCGCCAACCATTTCCTCGTGGATAGTGAGGGCCATATCCTGCTCCCCATCCCCTTCCACCAGCTCAGGGTACGGGGTATCCAGGGAACAACTGGTTTTGCCGCTAAAGACTGAGGCAAAGAAGGCATTAAGCACCTCAGCCTTTTCCTCATCTTTTGTAAATAAGTTTCCCCCTGCATCCAGTAAAGGATGGAGATTCTCCTTAGTCCTCCTTTTTGCGTTGATGTATTTGTAAAAACATTTTTTGTTATCTTTAACGGCAGTAGCCAGATTGAGCTCCAGATGAGCTTTGGCCTTTCTAATTTTGTCCCTGCACAGCCTCGCAACATCCTTATAGTCCTCTTGAGTGGCCCGCCCTCTTTTCCAAAGATTATAAACCCTTCTTTTTCTCCTAAGCTTGAGCCACAACTCTCTGTTCAGCCAGGCCGGTCTTCTTCTGTGCCGGCTCGTCTTTGGGCACGTGGGGACAGACCACTCCTGAGCCATTAAGATTTCCTTCTTGAAGAGTGCCCAGCCTTCCTGGACTCCTCTGCCCTTCAGAACCACCTCCCAAGGGACTCTGCCAACCAGTGTCCTCAACAGCTCAAAGTCAGCCCTCCGGAAGTCCAAGACAGCGGTTTTACTGGTCCCCTTCCTGACTTCGCCAAGAATAGAGAACTGAACCATTTCGTGGTCACTCTGCCCAAGACAGCTCCTGACCACCACATCTCCCACCAGTCCGTCACTGTTTGTGAACAGAAGGTCTAGCGGGGCACCTCCCCTGGTAGGCTCTCTAACCATCTGCATCAGGAAGTTATCTTCCAGGCTCTTCAGAAACCTCCTAGACTGCTTTCTCTGGGCTGTGTTGTGCTTCCAGGATATGTTTGGGAAGTTGAAGTCCCCCACGAGAACAAGCGCTGAAGATTTTGCAACTTCTGCAGCTGCTTGTAGAACTCCTCATCCATCTCCTCATCCTGTTTCGGCGGTCTATAACAGACCCCCACCAGGATGCTTGCCTTGTTGGATTTCCCGCTGATCCTAACCCATAGGGACTCAACCGTATCATTCCCAGTCTCAAGTTCCCCAACATCAAAACACTCTCTAATATAGAGAGCCACACCACCACCCCTTCTGTGCTGCCTGTCCCTTCTGAAGAGCCTATAGCCAGACATTGCAGCACTCCAGTCATGAGAGTGGTCCCACCACATTTCCGTGATGGCAACCAAGTCATAGCCTTCCTGCTGCATGATGGCTTCCAGCTCCTCCTGTTTGTTACCCATGCTGCGCGCATTAGTGTAGATGCACTTCAGTTGGGCCATTGCCTTCTCCCCTGGCCTTGCCGTTGTTCCCCCTGGCACAGCTCCAACAAGCCTTATTTCAGCCCTGTTGCCCTCTCAATGAGCCCTGCCAGCTCCTGGGCTAGAATCCGTTTTCCCCTTAGAGATAGGGACCCGTCTGCGGCTATCAGTGCCGAGTAAAGCGCCCCATGGTCAAAAAAAAAAATAAAATTTCTGTGTTGGCACCAGCCTCTGATGCATTATATTGCATGCAATGCATACAATGCAATGATGCATTACATTACATACGATCATTTATATATCATTCCTGTCTTTTCCTTATATGATATTCATAATTTCTTTAATGCAGACCTTTTTATCCTTCAGCTCAATTCCTGTTGCATGTCTGAACGGGCAACAGTCAAGCTGGATTTTGTTTGGTTTCCATACTCTGGGCATTCATTTGCTCTGTAAAGGATGAATAGCTCAGTTTCTTTGAAGACATTAGAGCCTGAAATTGCAGTTCATTATGAAGGCTTTGAAAATCAATTAAAATTAATTAATTATGTAGAGTAGGGTTGAACAGAGATGTTCTAGGTTTCCATAGGCTTATTTGTGATTGCTTTATATTGTGCTTGATTAGTTGGGCAGTTAGAAGAGTTATGTGATGCAAAAATGACTGCTGGAAAAAAACAGTTTGGGGACAGATGAAAGAAGGTTGAATTAGTTCAGAGGCCAAGAGCGGGAGAGATTTCCTATCTCAGTGTTAAAAAAAAAATAGTTTAATTTCTGCTTTATAGGCTGTGAAGGTTACTGTTGAAGTTTGTGATTGTATCCAGTAAGTCAGTACCTGTTTCCAGATTTCACTTGTTTTTGTCATGTCAAAATTATATTTTGCTCCAAGAGAAAATAAAAAGTCAGAAGAACAATGTGTATTTCTCAAGACCCTGCATATCAGTGTCTAAGACAGATCATACGCATAAAGTCATTTTGCTGAGGGTTGGTCTACTGATGAGTTTTCTCTTGGAGGTCAGCCCAGTTATATTTTCACTCTTGATAACCACAGTTCCTGAGTCCCATTTCCTTGCAAAGTTGTTGGTGTTCAGTCAGCATAGATAGAGCAATACTCATGCATCTTTCTCTTCAAGTCCACTTTTCTGCCGCATTATTTAGGTCTTGAGCTTTTTTTTCTACCTGTTGAAACTGCTATGTATAATTGTAAATGTTATATTGTGTTCCTGCCTTTTGTCAGTGTATGAGATTTTTTTTGTGAGAATCTGCTGTACAAATGGTTTCAATATGGTGGGTTTGTTTGTTTGTTTTTTACCTGAGAATCCAAGGGAGATCTCAAAAGGTTTGGCTATTTAAGGTTTCTGTTCCACAGTGATAGAAGACAAACTTTTTTTAACCAAAATTTCTTTAGAAAATACGAAAACTACAGTTCTGTCTTGTAAGTACTTGACAATCTTCAGAAGCTAGGTTGTTCCTCTTCCCATAGATTTCTACTAGTATAAAAAATCATGGCTGTTTTCTAGTTTCTACAGATATGAACAAGATTAATACTTTAGTGCTTAATAAGGCTAAACTTTAAATTTTCTCTCTTTTTTGAACAGGTCTTTTTAGTGATTGTTACTGTGATGGTAGAAATTCTTAAAAGCAGAGGGCCAGTTTTAGTAGATTTTTTGGGGGGAAAAACTGTGTAATACATGCAAAGTGTCATACTGATGCTAAAATGGATGTTTCCGTAAGCTCTTGGGGTTCATCTTCAAAAAGATACTCATATCTAGCTATATACTATTATAATAATTATTATACTACTAATACTATTCGTAAAATTTAGCTGTGATCTTTATTGTACCACATAAGCATGAGATAAGATTTGTTATATAATTGCATTTAAGTATTTGAATTAAAACATCGTGTCCTCTCTTTCCCTCTCCCCCCTCCTTATCTGTTTTAGGAGTTGATATAGAGGCAGCTCGAAAAGAAGAAGAACGAATAATGCTCCGAGATGCAAGGCAGTGGCTCAACAGTGGCCATATAAATGATGTCAGGCATGCAAAATCTGGTGGTACAGCACTTCATGTTGCTGCAGCTAAGGGCTATACGGAAGTCTTAAAGTAAGTGTAGTTTAAATGGGAATTTTTCCCATTTCATTATCTTGCTGAGGTAAAGTGGCTTGGAATCGTTAGGATTGGGCACATCTGACTGCTGGGGATTGTATGTTGGAAAATTACAAGCTGTAGAACCGTATTTTCCTCAGAATTTGATTTTATGTTTTCAAGTACTCATAAATCATGATGCTGTTAGTTTTCTAGATGTCATTCAAAATGTGAACGCAGTGTACATAATGATCCTTAATACTCCAAAAGAAAGTTGACAAAAAAGGTTTCCCTGTTTCTAAAGCCAACTGTATAAACAAGTTTAATTATTTTTATAATGCCAGTTAGCATTCTGGGTGAAGCATATTTTCACAGCACCAGGTTTATTTGCATACATAGAGCAGAGTCTGTGATCCAGAGTAAAGGTTTTCAGACCTAAAGAATAGAGAATTTAATTTTGCTTTTTGAGATTGTTGTTGAAAATCGTGACTCTTTAAATCTTTCATGGAAGGCTTTTGGTGTCCCCTAATTCATCCATAGCCTTTCACTAATGTAATACAACACAAAGTATATACAGTAACAGAGGTTTCATTTGTTTTTCATCAAAGCTCAGCTTTTAGTGAAGTACAGCATACTTAATACATTGTTTCACTGTGATTATAAATGTATTTGACTGCCTTGGCAGGACTAGTAACAGTTATATATTGTATATATTGTAAAATTAATGAAGATGAGCACACACCCTGACTACTTAAGTATGGCTACCATTAAGGTTTGCAGAGCATTGTCATGTTGTGTCAACACCAAAGTTGACTGAGAAATTTTTTAATCATTATAACCATTACATATAATTTACTGAATTGGAGTTCTGCTTAGGAAAAAAAAAAAAAAAACGAAACAGTTGATGCTTCAACATGATAAAGAGAAATAATTCTATTGGAAATAATAATTTTTATTTTAAAATAGTGTGCATCTATAAGGGATTTATATCTATAACTGTGGGGTGGGGTTGTAGTTGTTGTTTTTTAACCTTTGTCAGTTAGTGTCTTTTTTGTAGTACAGTTCCTGTACTTTTCCTAGGAGGAGTAAAAATATATGTTCAGGCAATTTTCTTGATGGTTTCAAAATAGCAAAAAACCTGCTCTGTGTAGGATGTAAGACTGCAAGACTTTGTGTGAAAGTTGACTCATTGGAGGATATTAGTATAAGTATATTGGCTCTTAAGAAATCAAGAGATTTTTATTGAAGAATACTTCACGATTATTTGATTTTTTTAGTAACTATTAAATATTTTTTTAAATAATTAATTAATAATTAAATTTTCAGCTCAGAGAGCCAAAAACCATTTACACAAAACAGTTTGTTGGGCTGAGTATTTGTTGACACTTCAACAATCACAACAGAGCCATACTGAATTTGAGTGTTAAAATGCATGCTGCAAAGCAGGTCCTCCATTTAAGGAGCTCAGCTACCACTCAGAGACCAATTGAAGTATGTAAACACTAGGCTCTTACAGCATCAAATGTTAGCGACAGGAGGAGATGCAAGCTTCAAGCAACTAATATAAAAATAGAAGGATGTTTTAATAAGTTAATAGATTCGAACTGTGTATCTAACTTTTTTGGCATTTTACAGCCTTCTTTTTCTTAAAAAGGCTTTTCACTACCACTGCACATAGAGAGAAAAATGCCTGTCTATATAGGAAGAAATTAAAAAGAGTGAATGAAAAAAAGAGAAATTAACGAATAAAAAAGAAAAAGATATTTTTCTTGAATTTTCCTTAAAAGTAAATATGCCCATTGAACAATGAGAAGGCAAATATTTCTGAGGAGAAATAAAATTAATGACAGTAACCCAAATAAGAAATGTTTAGTTGACATTAATGAGAAAAGAGTATTATTGTAGAATAATGAAATGATTTTATGATAGTTTAGCTATCTGTCAGCAGTGTCAAGGTCTAATTGTTTGAATTTCTTTAGGCTTTTAATACAGGCTCGCTATGATGTAAATATTAAAGATTATGATGGCTGGACACCACTTCATGCTGCTGCTCACTGGGGTAAAGAAGAAGCATGTCGCATTTTAGTGGAAAACCTTTGTGATATGGAGGCTGTCAACAAAGTGGTAGGATTTTTATGTAATCCTTGTCAAGATACAAAGTTCTGGTCTCTAAAGTGACTTTAGAAGCCAGGGTAAGAAAAGTGATGATAAACTGCTGTTTACTGTACATGGAGCTTTATATAATGCATGTTTTGTCAAAACAGCATGTTTGTGTTCAAAACTAAATTTCCTGATTGTCTAAATTATTTTCTAGGCCCAGTTTATACTTACTTCTATATTAAATGATCCATGTGATCTTTTACAACAAAATTCAAAATAGAACAGTTTTATTGATGTTTCAGAGGTACAAAATCAGTGACTAGATGGACTGTGTAGAGGCAGTGTATTCAGTCAACATTTGTTTGCTGAAGACAATGATGATGCTTTTGAGTAGTGTTGGGCATTAGCTTCTGCTTTTAACTCTTAAATTAAAACAGCTTGTGTTGGAATACTAAAAAGTTACCACTAAGCTGCTTTGGGTGCACTCTAAGAAACTTCTAGGCATCTGTGGACTCCCTGGACATAACTTGGATGCTACCTAAGCTGTATTTCCTCAACCTCTACATGAAGGCTTTTGTAGCTTGTTGGCTTTGCAAGGTCTTGCTCCCAACAGATAAAAATATATTAATGATTCACATAGGTGTCACAAGGAGCTGAGACTCTTTGATGAACTGTGTAAGTGATGAAGCTCTCTTTCTTCTCTTTGCATCATGTTGTACAGCTAGATTCTGATCTGCTCCCAATTTCTGTCAGTATTGTATATTGACCAACTTTTAACATTGATTTTTTTCATAACTTTTAAAAGTTAATTGTGGAAATAGGTAGATACAGATTCTTAATTAGGTCATGAATTTGCTAGTAGGCAAAGTAGTATAAAGGCAAAACTACTGCTGCTTAATGTTTTTATTCTTTGTTGACTTCTTCCTTTAGAAGTTAAGATTGCTTATAATAAAATGAATGAAATCTGGAATTTCATTTCAAACAGTCTCAACTCTGTTTCTGTATAATACTTACAGAACTTCTTAAGATCAGGTGTATAATTGTGTTTTGTGTCAGGTAATCAAAAGCTGGTGCAATTAATTGAAGCCAGTTTAGCAGACTATCTGTTAGATTTTTACTGGGATTTTGAAAATGTGGAGGGTGGTATTCCTGAAAGCACTGTCATAAATCTGTATTCAGCTCAGCTGGGAAAAGAATAAGAAAAAAGGAGGTACAGAGGGATATGAGCTGTTTTATTTGTCACGTAGGCTTGTCTGTGTAAACTAGGAAAGTTTCACCTGTTGTGTTTTTAAGTAAGCCAGTACAGGTTTTTGCTTTTAGAGATGATGAAGATTGAGAACTCCACTGCATTTAGTTTCAGTTGTTAGGTGCTTAGCATCACAGAGAGCTCAGCCATTATTGTTTAGGCACTTAACTTCAGGTATTGACATGTATTGATTGAGTTTAGATAAAACTTTCCAACTACAACAGGGAAAAAAAAAGTGATTTTTTTGTGGCCAAGATAGGCCTAATTTGATGTTTTTTGGAAATAAACCTACTTAATAGCTACCTAAAAATAGAAAGCTAGATTAAAAACTGTAGTCACAATGCAAGTATAAACTTGAGATAATTTTGTTGTTTAGTTTCCGAGTTAGGGCTGTGTTACACTATATGGAATAGTTTGTGTCAGAGGACCTCAAGCCGTTTTGGGTAGTATTTGTTGAAAGGAGCATGTGCTTCTGGTGTATGGTCAGAAGCTTTATAGATGAGAAAATCAGTGGTTTAAAGTTCTGTCCTTTCTAACCACTTAAGACAGACTTCGCAATGTAATTAGGAGCATGTTTGTCCCTAGTTAACATTTTGACAAACTGAAATAAACGAGACAAATATGAACACATTTCATTATCTTTATAAGCTGCTGTGACCACTTTAAAATGACAGCTCTGTCTTTATTGCTGGTTTTTGTACAGAAGTATTTACTTGACTGGTGTTGTCATCTCACCATATTTCAACGTGTCCACCCGGCATGTTGATGCAGCTGCATTTGTACCAGTGGATGTATGACTTTGCCTAGATCCCAAACTCACTTTGTTTAAATGCAGACTTCCAAATACAAAACATTCTCTTGCAGTATCGAAGCAAGTAAGTTAGGCTTTCTTTGTGCAACTGTGAGCTTCAGCCTTTCTTGTCTTCATGTGGAGGTGAAGAAAAGGAGTTTTTGAAACCTTTACCAATTCTGACCTTAAAGATAGAATCTGTTGTCCTGTGGGCATCTGGCCTACTCAAGAATTGTAATGACTATGTAGATGTGAGATACGGCAAGCCGAAGAAATTCCAGCTAAAGGCATTACTCTCTGTTAATGAATCACAGTAGGACATTTATTCAAGTACATCCCATGAAAATCACACACTAAGGGGGATAGGAGCAAAGAATTGTAGCAGATCTTTCCTAAAACAGAATGGAAAATGTAAATACAGTTTTACTGCAAAAATGTGAAAGTATGACTATGTTTTCTTAAATAATTTAAACTTCAAAAAATCAACCGTATATGGTAGCCTGAAGATGGACAGGGTACTAACTAGTTAGTGTCCATCCATACAACTTCTATTGGAATAGTTGTTTGGAACCAATGTTGTGAGCATTACATTCTTTCAGCCTGTTTTATTTTCCTTTATAGTATTTATTTTCCTTCAACGGACAGTAAAATTTTATTGAAGTCATGTTTTTCTGTCTTAAAAGAAGTGTTTACTCATGAGGGTATAGATGCTTCTGTTTCAATTTTAAAAAAAAGTAATATTGCAAAATTGTTTTCAGTCACTGACAGACTAACAGTTTGCAATAGAGCTTGGCGTATGTGTTCTAATTTCTCTGTACAATTCCGTTTCTTACCTGCATCATCAATGTGATAAGGCATCAAAATCTGTTATATTTAAATTCTACTGTACAAAACTGCGGTTTTCTTTTCCCTTTCTCCAGGGCCAGACAGCATTTGACGTGGCAGATGAAGATATTCTAGGATATTTAGAAGAATTACAGAAGAAGCAGAATCTGGTAGGATTTTTGCATCTGTATATATTATACTTTATAACATGTGTGATGATGGTACACAGTTAGCTCAGAGTAGCATATAGATTAAAATCAAAGTTTTGATTTGGGGCTTCAATTCAGGTAATGCCAGTCATCTCAGCTGTTCTTTCAGGCCATTATTTGGTCAGTTACAGTCATTGGAAAGCTCCAGAAGATAGAAGGTGCTCTCCTACTTGCTTTCTCCAGTAGGCATTTTATGATCTATTGCATCTACAATCAGCAACTCCGTGGAAATAACAGTTTTTGAGATTTTAGAACTTTGAGGTTTGACATTTTGAAAGTGTATGAACATTCTAGCATTTTTTACAGTTGAAGAAGAGTTCCCTCCACTAGTAATTTTGTCATATTGCTACTGTTCTACCAATTTAATTGCATTATTCTATGTTTTGAAGCTTCATAGTGAAAAACGGGAAAAGAAATCTCCCCTAATTGAATCCACAGCCAACATGGATAATAATCAGACACAGAAAACATTCAAAAAGTAAGTAAACTAGGAAAAATGATGAGCTCTTAATGAAACGCATAACTTCATAAGCTGGCACAAAGTTCTACTTGACATGTTTTAATAAATTTTTCAGGACTTAGTAAGTTTGGTGTTTTGTTTTTTTTTTTCAAATTCAGTAAAGAGACATTGATTATGGAGCAAGAAAAGAATGCATCTAGTATAGAGTCTCTCGAGCATGAGAAAGCAGATGAAGAGGAAGAGGGAAAGAAGGATGAATCCAGTTGTTCTAGTGAAGAGGAGGAAGATGACGACTCAGAATCTGAAGCAGAGACAGGTATGTTATCTGGAGTATTGTCTAAGTTTTTGCTTTATTAATTTACTTCTTTAACATCATATGATGCATCGTTAAGTATATTAAGTTTCACTTCTGCATTTCACTAAGCTTCCAGTTATTTTGAAGCACGTTTATGTATGTCTAAAGTCAAGTCATAACAGAGATATCGAAAGAGTGCTTTTATTGATGGCTACTGAGGTTAAAGCAGTTAATCTACTTAGATGATTGTCTATTTAACAGTTTATTTAAATTACATTTTTGGAATATATAAGCCTTAAGCAGCATGTTAAAAAACATTAACAAAGTTAGAAGGTCAAAGCAGAAATGAGGACTTTATTAGCAGTGCTTGCTTATGGAGCTGGTACAGAGATTGGAACAGCAGGTGCACAAACATTCTTATTTGTTCTTGCCATCTTGAAGTAAATACCGGTATGAATATGACAATCTTAGATATTCATAAAGTAATGGCGTGTAGACTTACTCTCAATTACGTGCTGAAATAAACTTCAAAAGGTGTTGTTTCAACATATGCTTCATATACAACTTCATTTCCAGAGGAACGTTCTTGGAAAAGTTTGGAATTGTATGCAAAGAAACGCATTACTCAGTACTTCTGAAAATAAGCTGAAAATTGATGTTTAAATTTATTCATGCAGCCTAGATGAGGGGAGACATTAAATGCTTTGCCTGTTTATTCATAGGTCTCTGGGAGTATTTAAAGGTTTCTGAGTCTCAAATCTGTGTATAGAAATTAGGTGGGAAAAAATGAAGAAAAAGAAAGAATGAAACAGGAGGGTGAATGAAAATATAATCAAACAATGTAACTGTATGTTCTTATTTCACCATTAATCACTATCCAGATTTACAAATCTTTCGTATAATTATCAATGAATATAGAAAAGAACCCTTGTGTTTGAAATTAAAAAGAATTCCTGCATTTATTCACATATGTTCCTTCTATTATTATTCCTTCTTATTTGTCCTTCTATATTTTTCCTTCTGTTGCTTGTCTTTTCAGATGTATAGGTTTTCAATGCTTGACTGCTATTGTGACTGATTAAATTTCAAAAATAATAGTTATTTTCCTTCTTTTCATTATGGGATGTGCATATTTTAGTGAGACTGCACTCAGTATCTTTGGAAGGCAAGCTACTTACGCTATTACAGCTGGTGGGAGTGTACATTAAATTTACCATGAAGTTACAGGCACATTCAGCACTGCTTTATTTGTAATAATTTGTGGGTATTGCCATACTGGAGTTATTGTTTTTATCCATATAGGAACTATTCTGTTGTAGAAGTAGAGATGGAATCTCTTGCAGATTTTTACCAGTCCTATCCAATTTTCAGATTATTTTTTTCCTGGTACCTGAAGGATCTGGTACTGATATGAAATCCAACAAAGTAAAATACATTGCCTTCTGAGGATAATGAGGCTTACTTTTGCTCATTCTTTAACTCTTGTCTAGGTTGCCTTGATAACCTTCAGGGAAGCTGAATCTTTCCTCTAGAGCATTTCAAATAATTCCCTTGATCAACAGCTTGCTCTTCAGTGGAATTTAGCTTTTTTTCTTCTTGAAAGATTATCAGAGACTTAAAGCAAATAATGATGTAAGAACAGCATAGCTTTAGAACTAGAATTTAGAATTGCGGTGCAGTAACATAATAGATGCAGATGGCATTACAAATGTCTTGTTAATATTTCATAGTTACGCTTGTTAAAATGCGTAAACCTATTTTCATGATCTGTCAGTTCTCATTTTAAAGCATTTTTTCTAATTTATTCACCTGAAATAGTAAGGTTAGAGAGGGATTTTAGAGCTAATCAGGATATCATAAATACTTGATGTAGGCAGAAACAAAAATGAATTGTGAAACCAAACATTCTGTTTGCTTTAATTATTTTTGTATTTTGAAATAAACCAACATTTCAGTCCTAAGCAGGAACAAAAGTCTGTCACGCTTTGTAATTATTCTTTCACCTTAGTATACTTGCATCCCTTGCTTGCAGAGACTGAACTTGGATAAACTCAGAACACTTACGATACGTAGCATGTAGTACTTTCTCAGTAACTGGACTAACTGTAATGTCTCCTGAACTTTATGACTCTGGTAACTGTGTTCTCTTCGTTACCAGTAGACAGTTTGTGCCAGGAAAATTTGACTGTGACACAAGAATTAATTTATGTAAACTTTGGTTTTTTAGTATCAACAAAGCTTTATCATACTTTATTTGGCAAGCCAGACTTTAAGCTTTTCCCTGTAGAACTGCATCTCTAAATTCCAAGCTTGTGCTTTCCTTTTTTTCCCATTATTCAGATTAAGGTAGTTTTCTACTGAAAAATCGTAAGCTTAGGAAGAGCATTCTAGCAGTAAAATGTCTTAATATTGTTCAATATTCTGAGGTACTGGAAACTGTATGATTTATGATCTGTTGGGTTATTTGAAATGTTTTCATAAAAATTCTGTTCTGATTCATTGATTATGTGAGTATACAGCTTCACAATAAATACATTTCTCTCTGTAAGACCAAGCAGGAAAATATGAATTTGAAACTAGGGTCTCCTAAAGGACAAGAAGACACTAAAAATAAACAAAACTTTCAGCAATTCAGTTTTTCAACTTACTTCCTTTGAGATAGTTCTGTTTTTTGAAAATTAGCTCAGCCATGCATAATACTGTGTTCTACCTGTCCTTGAAGTAATTTCAGAATGCTGTTGTGAAAAATTCATTTTTCTGTGTGCTTTCACTCCTGTTACTTTTTACTGTGTATTTTAAAGCTGTATTACTTGCTTACAAACTTCCAGCAGATCTGCTTGTACATCTGTAAACCTTTTTCAGTTCATACTGTCAGCCCACATTGCCCTGTTGAACATTTTATCACCATGACCCAGAAGTTTAAAACCATTTAATTCCCCTTGTGTTTTAAAAGAGCTTTCTATCAAGTGTAGTTAGTCATGCAAGCTGTTTTTTATATATATTTTTGTTTTCTGCATAACTAATTCTTCAAAATATCTGTTAAACTATGTCCATAACTATGAGCAAGTGTGTAACAGCAACAGCATTAATTGTGTGATTTCAAATCATACCATTGGTAGTTCGCTGAAATGCTAGATATGAGAACACTATAAAAATGTTGCACGCTTTTAAAACGGGTCATGTAGAAATAAAGGCATGCTTATAATAGGGCCCAAACCGGTAGAGATTGAACCCCACGTTGCTCAGCACTGAACAGGTAGCATGTACCAACACACTCTGAACAATTTACAATTTGAGTAGGTGAAACAGATTTGAGGTGTGTAGTGACAGGACTAGAGGCAATGGTTTTACACTGAAAGAGGGTAGTTTTTAGATTAGATATAAGGAAAAAATTATTTACTCAGAGGGCAGTGAGGCCCTGGCACAGGTTGCCCAGAGAAGCTGTGGATGCCCCATCCCTGGAGGTGCTCAAGGCCAGGCTGGATGGGGCTTTGGGCAACCTGGTCTGGTGGGAGGTGTCCCTGCCCATGGCAGGGGGTTGGACCTGGGTGGTCTTTCAAGTCTCTTCCAACCCAAACCATTCTGTGATTCTGTGGTTACGAAGCTCAAGCAAGTGCAATGACAACAGTTGGATGACAACCAGGATATTACATGTGTGTTTGTATAAGAGGAATTAAGGTTCACAGCAGAAGACGTGGGCAGGAAAGACAGAGCAGAAGAGGTCAGAGAAGGTAGGCAGTGAAACTTACATAAGAAAAACAAGGGAGGAAGAAGGAAGGAAGCAAATGGAAAGTCAGAGCTCTGGTGGTTTCTCCGAGGAAGAGCAAGTTCCTGCCTCAGCTAAATTCTTCTGTCCAGAGTCGTTGGCTGGATTCTCTATGCAGTTAATTATTTCTTTATACTCAACATACACAGTTATTCAAGAATAAATGTTTTACTTTGAATTAGTATCTTCTGTAGTTCAAGTCAACTATTACGTGCCAATGTACCTCCCACTGATTAACCAGGTGCTAAAGTACAGTTTGCCTAGAGAGGTTATGGCACCTCTGTCTGTGAAGGTTTTCAAGACCTGGCTCATCAAAGCCCTGAGCAGCCTGGTCCGTATGTAATGCTGGCCCTGCTTTGAGCTGGAGGTTGAATTAGGTCACTTTCACCCTGAATGAGTCTGTGGTTCTGTCTGTGCATCTCTGAGTGTTTTAATACTTCCTGAATAACAAAAATAAGTAAAAAATTATATGCATGAATGTTATGAAAAGAAGATGAACCTAACTAAGATATAGTGGGAGGGGAAGGGTAAATACTGAGGGATAAATAAAATAATGTTGGGAAAGTTGACTGACAAACTTGTTCAAAAGAAATTCAATTCTGTTGTAGAAGTGAGAGAGTTATGAGTGAAAAATGAAAATGAGAATCTTATAAATATTTTTCAGATAAGACCAAAACCTTGGCAGGTGTAACTAATAATGCAAATACCACAAGTACACAAGCATCATCAGTGGCTGTGACAGCACCTTCAGTAGCTGGTGGTCAAGGGACACCCACATCACCTATTAAAAAGGTAAAATAAAATACTTGTTGTGATTTTAGATTTCTGTTCTTTGTTTTTGTACATTTTTTGTTACTTGTATAAAATTGAATTGTGTTATCCAGTGATGAAAATATGAATAGATTCCTAACATATTTTGTTTTTCTGCAGAAACTGTGTTCAATTTTTGTAAATTTTGAAATTTGAGTGAACAGTTTTGATTCTAAACAGGAATCTAAAATACATAGCTACAATGTAGCTGAACACAAGATCCATTTAAAAAAAGCAAAAATCTATTGCACAGTGACTGTAATTCTTGTTTTTCTGAAGTTATCTTCATCTTTCAAAAGTCTTTTTTTATGCCAGACTCCTCCTAAAGTTTTGGAAACTACTGTCACTCTTAAGGCAAGGGAGCCAGGTATGACTAAAGTACTTTTGAGAGTCCTTAGAAGCATTTAGCTTGTGCTAGAAGTTGAAAATGAGAGGCACAGAAATTGCAAATGATATTTGAACTAAGAAAATGCTGTAGGTTCTAGCCCTGATTTCAGTATGGTTAGGATCTAACGGGAGAACCAGAGGATTGGAGCACATAATTTGTCATTGGTGCAAATAATTTATTCATCTCAAAAACATAGCCATCAAAGCCATATTGCTTATAGGAAGCTTGATTTGAAAAGTCAGTTGGAATGAATCTTGGGTTTGCTTGTCAAAAGGGAGATATGTATGCCTGGAGAAACAAATTACAATAGATAATAATGTACAGTCACAAGGTTGTATGCAAGTCAATCATTCAGAATATATAAGCAAACTGGGTAGCAAGCCAGTAGGTCTTCCTTTGTCATCCTTTACAAGTTTTCTTCACGTCATAATCAAAGCTTAACCTTCTACAGATGTTTCTGAAAAAATGTGACTATGATACACTGAAATCACAGCAGAGAGGGAAGACGTACTATAGGGGGAATATTATGTATTGCATTTAGCTTCCTGGCAATTACTGGAGTTGTGCTTTCATATACACAATAGAACCTAATAATAATTAATCTTAAAAAATATAGGTTAGAACCTAATGGTTAGCACCTTTTCATGTAAAAGATAAAGAGAATATACTTTAAATCGCCCAACTGCATCATATTATGTGATACTGTACAACAGGGTTGGGCCAGCTTTCCTGATCCTAAAAGCTGTTTTATAAAAATCATCATAACTGATGTCCACAAGATTTCTCTTTACAAAAGCATTAAGAGCAAAAGGTAATTGTGGGCATGGCTCACTGGCAGGAATGACTACTGTTTCCCCTCTCTGAGCCCTTGTGGCTGGGCAAACAGCTAGATTCCAGGGTGATCTTGTGATGTTAATCTAAACAGTTTGCACTGGCTGAGTTAGGAGTTATGGTTCTCTGTCATGGGAGCTGCATTTGGGTTGCTCGGGAGCTGCACAGAACTGAAGAGCCACAAGTTTTCTATACAAACCATAGCAAATGGGTCTCTCAAACCATAGCAAATGGGGCTCTGGGGGAAAGGGAAGACATTGTGAGGAGTTTCTGGTTTGCCAACTGTACTTAACTGTAGAGAACACAAACATAGAGTGTGAAGTTAACTTCAGGGAAACAGGCCTACTGTATAGTTTATCTTTTTGAAGTCAATTTAGTAATACAAGCATTTCTGACAGTTGTTCAGTTTAACCAATATGCTCTCCACCCAGTTTTTGTACTGGAATTAATTATGTTTGCATACTTCATATTCTAAGGTATCTAACATTTCAAATACTTCGTTTTTCTTGGAATTGTCTGAACTTCATCTTGCAGTGAAAGCTTCCAGCTTGTGCCTTTCAATCCATTTATTTCATACTATGCAAAAGCCTTTTAAGTTATATGACCTTCAGTGACAGGATGATTATCAAATCAGTGCATGCTTGGGGTATGGCTTGGTATTCCAGAGTTGAATGATCAGTTAAACAGAATTTTTTCTTGGTACATGATTAAATTAAGACATATGAAAAAGTTTTGATAAGAAATAAGTATGATTTTAAGCTGATTGAAAACCTTTTGCAAATCAGTAACACATTAGCATTTAGTTTGTTCCAATTTTATTGTGCTGTAACTAATAGCTTATCTTATTTTTCTGTCTTCAAGGCAAAAAGTGCAGGTTAAAAGTACACTGCAGTTATCTTTCTACAATTAAATGTGAAAGACTCAGGGTTTTCTGTATTTACAAAATAAATGCCCGTTTATATTGAGGCTGATCATTTTGTAAAATGGTATGCACATATGACTTGGAGAAGCAGTTGCAGCTCATGTCAATGAACAAACAGGATTTAAACTGTTTAAACTGTTTTTACTAAAAAATTGTAGAACAGCACTGGTACAGGTACAAGTTGCCTTGAACCTACTCTTGCACCTGCTTCTTCAGGCTTGCGACATCTGTGCTACTGCAGTTACTCTTCTGATTTTACACCATAGATGTCCAAGCTATATGTTGCTCACAGCAGTGTACTAAGCTGGAATTTGGGTTTTCTTCAATCTCTGTCGCATTCAATAATGCTACTTTCTGTCTGAGGACACTAAACTTGGGGAAGTGTGTGAGTAAAGGTGTGGGTTTGATAGTCAAGCTAGAATGTGATCATATTAAGGGATCTCAATGGAGTATGAAAGACAAGAAAGGTAATGGACATGTTAGTGTGAATCTTGTAATATTCTCCAGCATATGATGATTTAGGCATGGACCTGTTAGGTCTACAGGCTTTGCTGTCCTATTCTATGCAAACTGTAGTTCTGTCACTGAGCTAGCTAAACATGTTGTGCTGTGTTTAATAAGAATCTGTTACTAAAGTTGTAATTGTCTTTCTGCTTTTTGGTATTATGTGGTGTAATGAAGAGCTACATGACATAAGCGTGGGAGCAAACTATGTGCTTTTGAAACAACCTTTTGTTTCTATTTTCTGTTCTTTCAATCTTCATCTTTGTCTTGTCTTAATTGGCTTTAGTATGATTTCATTCCTCCTATCATGCCTGTCGTGGAGTCAGTAGATCCTGCATCATGGAGGCAGGGCTTGCGCAAAACTGGCATTGTTCTTGTGCCCAATAAGGGTGAAAAATCTCTGGTGAGGTTCTGGTGTGCACAGGTTTGTGTACAGGTTGCAAAATAACATATTTAATCAAAGTGTTGATACCAGATTTGCATGGTTTTAAGTTTGCATCTCCTGATCGCTGTTTTTATTACGAAGTGTGAGTTTTTCCAAGCTAACTTCTAGAGGAGTAGTATTCCTTGACCAGTTTTATGTTTCTTATCTCATTAACTAATTCAAGAGAAGAGCGTGTAGGCTGTCTTTCACCTTAACTCCTCTAAGAATTCAGTACTTCCATGATTATTAGAAGTAGTTGTGTTCTCAAATCTCTGCAAGGATCGTGAATTACCACTGATAATGCAAATTAATAGCCTTTAATTTGCTGCTGTGTTTTACAGTTTCCAACATCTACAACCAAGGTTTCTCCCAAAGAAGAAGAGAGGAAAGATGAATCTCCTGCTTCATGGAGATTAGGTCTTAGAAAAACTGGTAGTTATGGTGCACTTGCAGAGATTACTGCTTCCAAAGAAGCTCAGAAAGAAAAGGACGCTGCAGGTGTTATGCGTTCTGCTTCAAGTCCTAGACTTTCCTCTTCATTGGACAACAAAGAAAAGGTAATCTTTTTCAGTGTGAAACAGCATTTTGAGGAACTTTGCTTAGCATAGGTGTTTATTGTAAAAGGAAGACATTCTCTTTAGAGTTTACTGCACATTTATTCTTTACTAAAATTCCAAACCGTTAAATTATACAGCTTCTATGTAGTACTTTAAAATACAATATGCACCTTCACTGTCTGGTGACCTGGTACATGGATCTGGGGCTTTTCCCTTTCTGGGACTTTCACTGACAGTAGTAGTATTTTTTACAGTTAAGGGAGACCAGAGGGTTGACAGTTTCAGCATCATTTGGAGAGCAGTGTTGATAGAATCTTCTGAAAAAGGAAGCTCTTTTTGTATTCTGTAGTCTTTTTTTATTTACAAAAATTTAATTGCATAATTAAACACAAATGTACTGCAGTCCTTAGCAAAGGACTAATTTGGAACAGGTAATGCATATAACATATGGTTCTTTTTCACGTACAAATGTTTAAATCTGTTTTTGGGATAGGGAATAATACTAAACTATACCATATAAAAATACTGAAATAGTTGTTTTCAGTAAGCCGTTTTCTGTTTCCTGCTGTATAAACGGAAATCAAGTCATGCATAACTAGCAAGAAAACATAAACAGTTTCCTTTACCTGTTTTAGTCTTTATGATATTTAACTAAAGCTTAAAACTCATTTGTATAATTGGGTCACAACAAATACAGATGAAGTTGTCATAATGATGATTTTCCAGCTTATAGGAGTATAATCAATGATAGTAGCACTTGGTAAAAATATGTCTTTCAGGAGAAAGATGGAAAAGGAACGAGACTTGCATATGTTGCACCTACAATACCAAGACGACTGGCCAGTACCTCTGACATTGATGAAAAAGAAAACAGGTGACTCTAAATTTATAATTACTGTTAAATATAAAATTATGTGGTTTTAGAGTAGCTGAGAAACTTGCAGATATGAAGACAGTGCTGGTTTATAGCATTATACTTTTCCATACATTATGCTAATCTGTAGAGTAATCCCAAAGGTTTTTGATTTTGTAAATCATAAATTATTTTATTACAGGAGCTGATCTGGGCATTAAGTGTTGTCATTTTAGGGGAGAAAATAAATGCTAAATAAAAAATTGTAAACTTTAAACTATTGAAGGGTGCTGAAAGAATTTTACTGATTTGTCTTGAGCCATCTAGTGCGGATACTGGGATTCATTATTACTTCTGCTGAAAAAAGATATGTTTTTCTTATAGTGCTTGGTAAAACTATATCATGCGTCAGCAGCTGTTTGCAGAAGTCATAGTGGTTCTTTTGTAACCTTCGCTTCTATTTTTCTTGTTTGCTTGTTGGCCTTTCATCTTCTTTTGGAGATACTTTCTTTACTGATATTTTTTATTCAGCTTTCAGTATAAAGGGAATAAAAAGTTCAGATGCATAGGCCTGTCACCTGTAAGTATTTGGAGTACTTTCATGACATACTTACATTGTCAGAACCTTCCAATTTTTCACTTCTCTCTTTTATTGCGGTTCTATTTGGCTGCTTTCACGAGTTTCAATATATTATACGTAGTACAAAATGTATGTCGTTTCTATCAGATTGTGTCTAGATAGCTGAATTTTGGATGACCTGAAATGAAAATACTTCTCATTGCTCCACTGTAATCATTTTCTATAAGACTGACAAATCTTATGTCTGAAGAGGAGGTTTTTTATTGCTACTGTTGAGAATGGTTCAGTTTGGAGAAAACACAAGATAAATGCTGTTTTTTCTTAAACTTGCAGAATACTGTTGCCAAAGTTCAGCATCTGGGTGACAAATTCTGTTTTGAAACAGGGATATTCCAGATCTCATACTCCCCTGAAGTTCAACTTAGTTTGTTGGCATCTGTTATGTTACGCCCTGGTTGAGTTTGTGATCTTAAGGAACACGGACCTGGCAAACGGCAAAGTCAGGACCCTGAACTCGCACAGAGCAAACTTCCAGCTGTTTGTTCCAGTGGATGAGATCCACTGGAAGACTGTCGTTAGGGACAAAGGATCTGAACAGAGGTGGCAGCTTAAGGATGCCTTAGAGGGCAAGAACTCTTCCATCCACATGTATAAGAAAGGGAGCAGGGAGGGCGGAAAACCTGGATGGCTGAGCAAGGACCTGCTGCTCAGACTGAGGTGTAAGAAGGAGATGCACAGGCAGTGGAGGCCGGGACATGTGGCCTGGGAAGAGTACAGGGATGCCCCATCCCTGGAACTGTTCAGGATCAGGGTGGATGAGGCCCTGGGCAACCTGATCTGGTGGGTGGCATCTCTGCCTATGCAGGGTGGTTGGAACCAGATGGTCTTTAAGTTCTCTTCCAACCCAAGCCATTCTATCATTCTACTATATTCTTATTTGAAGTTGAATGCGTTAGTCAGTTTTGGTTTGTTTATAACAGAGATTGTTCTTATTTCATGTTTTATTCTTTTACGAGCTTCTCAAATGACTGTCTGAAACTGTCTTGACCAGATGATAATTTAAGATTGGGATAAATATTTAATTGTAATTTTATTTCTTAGAATTTTTTATTGTTTGTAACAAAGGGATTAAATGTTGGTGCAGTGTTGAGGTTTATTTTGTCTCTTTGGCATGCCATCATGACTTATTCACAGACACGGTTCCAAAAGTGGGTACCAGCAATATTATGTTTTTCCTCGTGTGTATTGGGTGACCTGAGATCAGTGTCATTAGTCCTGACAGTGTTGTCTGAGCAGTTGACCTGAGAATATTCTTCATTCCTTGGTGTACAAAAGGTGAAGCTTTCTTTTAGGCCAGCCTTTTTAGGCACGAGTGCCTTGCCTAGTGTATGACTTGGCAGACAACCCAGCTTATTTATTTAAAACCATAAGAGATTTTTGACTTTTAGTCTGACCTTTTTTATGGTGACCAATTCAACTCTGCCCTACAGATACATTAATTAATTGCTAAGGGTTCTGCCCATGTCCCAGATCTCTATCCTTGTTGCTTAGCTTAATGCTGTGTTCTTGTTCCACCTGTCTGAACACCTGCTTGTCTAGATAATAGATGATGTCGTGTAATCCATCTAACTTCCTACTGTGAGTAATGGAAAGGACTTCCAGATGAATCCTAGTTGGGCCTTTAGATAAACAAATCTTAGACATCCAGCCTCAGAAGTGTAGCCAATGCTACAAGAAGAGTGCTGAAGTCTGTAGAGTCTTGGCAAAGCTAAACTTTCAGCAATTATTAAAATCTGTCATGCAGCAGGACTTACTTAAAATGTGTGGTAGGTAATATCTCAGAATTAGTGTTTCTCTTTGTTTGTAAGACGTAGCATTGCATTGGCCTGTGTCTGATCCTTTTCTGGGGTTGTTTGGAACCACAGAAGTGCTACCATACATTTTTGTGCAAAAGGATACATTTGGAGTAAATTCTGAAGTTCACAAGTATCCTGAACGTGAAACACCTCTTTACAAGATTTTATTTCCCCTCACATATACAGTTGCCTTTTATATATAGTTTTGTGCAAGACATTTCTTTCTTCCTTCTATCTGAACTTTACTTCGTATCTTGAGCTTATGTTAGACACTGAGTTTTTTGTATTAGTATCAGTTTTCAGAGCCATTTTTCTAAGCAGATTTTTGCAAGGCTATTTCTTCCTGCTATAAACTGCAACAACAGAATGGAAATTCCTCATGACTAAAGTAATGTCAGCTAGTGATACGTGGCAGGCCACTCAGGAATGGCTACTGCGGACCTGTTTACACTAGCCTACAGTATCATGAGTTCTAAAGGGTAGTCAGCTTTTGAACTTCGTATTATAACATCCACGAATGAATAATCCTATGAAACCAACTTCTAAAAACACCAGGTAGTTTTCCCTTTATTGCACTGGGTTATCTCAGGAGCAAACGAAGAAGCCTCTTGATCCTTTTTGGAGAGAAACAAATCCAACAATGATCACAGATATAAGCTGATGTTTGACTTCCTATTGATTAAATCCCCTTTAATAGTATTTTTCTGAAACTTCTTTTCTATTATACTTCAAACAATGTTAATATGAATCTGATATTTTTCTACAGGAGCTTGAAAATTACTGTATGTATCAGGTCACTTTATTCCTGTTCTGCATTGTTACGTTTATTTTAAATGCATTATCCACACACAAGTTTTTCATCTTTAATTTGAAACTCATTTTCAGCTTGCATCAAAATCAAACTGCTTTAATATGAGTGTGCTAAATTAAAATCTTATTTACAGGGACTCGTCTGCTAGCTCAATACGTGGTGGTAGTTCCTATGCAAGGAGAAAATGGGAGGAAGATGTCAAGAAAAACAGTTTGAATGAAGGTCCTACATCATTAAACACAAGTTATCAAAGAAGGTGTGGGATTTTCTCTTGTTTTAAAATCAAAATAATTTTACAAATTAAAAGAAAAAGAATAATTCCTGAATCCTTAACTTTGTAAGGACAGTTTAAAATTGAATGGTGACATGTTAAAATGGCGTTCATAGTAATCACAAAGTATGTACTTAAGCTGAGGTACAAGCTCATGTGCTTGTTTTAAAGCTACACCATTTTACCAGCTTAGAGTGTTACAGCAACTGCTATATAAAGTTATATGCTTTTTTATTCCTATTGTTTATTTCAGTTTGAGATTATTTTGAGTCCTTCCAGATTTGATCAGGAATCAAAGATAACTATTTTAAATGTTGGAATAGTAGTGATTCTGTCTGATATCTGAAAAGAAGAGGGAAAAAACATTGAATTCTGCTTGTACATGATAGTATCAGAGGCCTTGGTCTGCTGTCCATAGTGGTAGATTATAGCCATGCCTACCTTGAATATCGCCATCATAGAATGAACACGTAAAACTAAATCTCACTTGAATGTAAACTAAATAACGATGAATATGAAAATAACTTTCAGGTGTACATGGCTCTCATCTTGCAGGATTTTCTCAGAATGGATCGTATCCAGGAATTAATACATGATTAATTTTACTGTGTAGTTTCGGTGAAGCTATTTGAGTGAAGTTCTTCGTTGATATTAATGAAGTGGGCAATAAGTATCTCGAATAGATCAAAAGTTTGACATTCAGGTAGCTGAGTTGCATACTGATACATGCTGATGATGTACATGGTGATGGGTGCTATCTTTTTCAGTCCTGACATTGATGTGTTTTCATTAGCATGTAGTCAGGCCATTTCATACAGTATAGTACATCTTACATCTTTGGTAACCTCTTGCCTTAAAAAGAAAACTACGTTTTCTTAACATGGAGTTGAGGAGAAATATTGCACAGATTTCACGTTCTGGGTGGAAAAACAGTTTGATTTATGAAAACTATCTTTGCATGATAGCTTTTATCAGTATTTATGCTCCAGACTTCAAACACCATGTACATATCCCTTTAATATGGTGCATGGTGTTTTAATTGTGTATTTCCTTAGCTGTTCTTGTACAAATGTTTTTTTCTTGGCCATTTTAGAATTGATAGCAAAAGAAAGAAAGATCAATAGCAGAATGACAAACAGATATTTTTCCTTAAATCTTTTCTAGTTAGTAATGTGATGTTCTGTTGGTCCTAACTGTGGGTTTACACAAGTTTACACATGAAAACGTCCTGACTTGGTAATGTAAAATCTGTTCAGCCAGAACCAGTGGGATAAAAATGTGGAAACGTCTGCATCGTCGTTACAACTAGAAGAGCAAGGGAAAAGCATGGGTGGGAGGTTAATCTTTCTGGGAGTGATGAGAGGTTTTTGTTTGTTTGCTTGTTTTTTTTTAAAAAGGATGTCTGTTGAAAATTGTTACAGGAGTGATATTAATGACATTTTCTTTTCTGACAAGCTATGGAGTAGAGTTCTGTATTTTCAGAGGTCTTCAGTGTGGGTGAAAGAGCAGCTTGAAAATGGAATGTTGAGGGCTCTGTGTGAATACTTCAGTAGATGCAATCAAGACAAGTATCAACCAGTGAGATGCCACTTTTATCTCCCATTCCTGTGGAGGAATGGTCAGGTCTGTTGCCTTCAGAAGTTGGAACTTAAAAGTCCTTCTCAATGAAATAATGAAGAAAATGGCGTTTGGAAAAGCTTCTTTTGCCCAAAAATTTTCCAGAACTCAATTGAAACATAGAATAGACAGGCAGGAGTTCAATGGATCATTCACAGCTTTGTGATATTTTATTGAACAAAGAAAGATAAGTCATACAAATGTATTCATTGTAAATGTCTCTCCTTCAGTGGCTCCTTTGGCAGAAGACAAGATGATTTGATTAGTTCTAATGTTCCAAGTACTGCATCAACAGTTACCTCATCTGCTGGTCTTCAGAAAACACTGCCCGCCAGCGCAAACACTACTACAAAGAGTACAACGGGTTCTACTTCAGCAGGTGTACCAAGCAGGTAATGCCACCAGTATACTTTTTGTTGTTCTTTTTTTGTCAGGTCTACTATGTGCTTATGTACGTGCATGCGTTCTTGTTTAGTAGATCATGGGGCTCTGGATTTTTTCACTTTCCTGTTCAATTTCTTTTAATTTTATGCAATTTGGCTCAAATTATGCATGGCTTTCTACTGCAAAGTGACAGCCATGTTGTTATAAATAAATAAATCCAATATTCGAATCGAAGGGTGAAGAATAAGAATCCAATTACTGTGAACCATTCAATTCTTAATTAATTCAATTTAATAGCTCAAGTTGAGCTTTCACAGTAGAGACATTTCTCAGTTTGCTTTTAAAAAAAATCCGTCCCTCAAGTTACATGTTATTAGTTGTTTAGTAAAGTGCTTTCATTGTTTAGCTGTTTCCTTTTCTCTTTTTTTGTGTTGCTGCTTGTTATGCTGTAGTACCTCAAATCGTTTGTGGGCTGAGGATAGTACTGAGAAAGAAAAGGAAAATGTTCCTACAGCAGTGACGGTTCCTGTTGCACCATCTGTTGTAAATGCTACGGCCACTACCACAGCCATGACTACAGCTACTTCTGGCACTGTGTCCTCAACATCAGAGGTCAGGGAGAGACGGAGGTGTGTAAAGGTCCTAAGAGTAATGTTGCTCTTGTACAAAAATAATCTTTTTTTCTTATTTAAATGAATGTGTTGGTTACCACAAATTTGGATAGTACAGTATGTAAAGCAGTGGTATTTGCTTGCTGTTTATTGAAACAACTACCAAGATGCCTCAATTTATCTATTGATAAATCTCATCCGTGAAACTTAAACTTTGATATTGTGTATTTTGGCTGTCCTTGGGTTTGGATTTGGTATGCAGTATTTTTATATTTGTATTTCTGTTAATACATGAGTCCTCTGAAAAATACCCATAATGGAACTACGTAAAAAACACTGAATTAAAAATAAGAAAATCAATAATTACTTATTGCAAATGCATTGCTGCTGTCTACCGTGGCACATCTGTTGTGCCAGGGGCAGTATGCTGACAAGTTACTACGTAGTATTTTTTTTTTCAGTCATTTTGTATGTCTGCCATTACAAAGACAAGAGTGTTGAACCAAACACATTTTTTTCATTTCATTGCAATCATTTAGGGTCTCTTCCATTTGAAACATGATAAACAGTTGTAAATGCAATGGTTTAAGAGCTATTCAATATGAAGAAGGAGTAAGAAGCTGATGTAAATTTTAAGAATACAGTGTTTTTTCTGTTACACCTCCATGGAGGATGAGTTACAATTGATGCATATTTATGTTTCCATAAATAGGTGATACCTACTATTTATGAAAGCAAAATAATAAGATTTCACAAGGTTGTTAATTCCTGTTAGTTTTCCCTGGGTTCTGATTATTTTCGATATTTATAAAAGTTTATCCCTTGTCCCTTCTGCTGAAATGCACATTCAGATTTCTGTGTTGCTGCTGTATTATTTTTGAAATGCAGCTACTATGTCAGTGGTGGACATGTATCTCTCCGTATGTTTACAGAGGGAACAAAGCTATTTGTTGTTAGAGAAGAAAGGCAGCAAAAACATTCATAGATTCCACATACCTTTAACCATGTTTAGGATACTCGTAGTCCATTTTCCTGTCATATCCCAAACTGCGATGAACTACCTTCTTTTAAATGGGGATTTTTTTCTTCTCTTCCATGATTCGGGAGGTGCCCACAGGTGCTTACTGCCATTTTCATAACAACCATAGTCAGAACCTGCATTTTCCGTAGTGCAATTTGACAAAGCAAAAGCAACAAAATGTATCATTTTTCCAAAAACAGTTTTAAATTTAAAATGCAAATGCTATTTCAGTCTCATATGAGGTAGAAAAACGAGGAGATCTAGAATTAAGGCTTTCGCTGTCTCGTTTGCTCTGACTAACAAGTGTATACTAATATACGTATACTACATATGTTTTAGATACCTGCAATTGGCCTGAAATTCTTTCCTTTTAATCTGACTCAGGGCCAATTGTATAGTATACTGTTGTAGATGTATTCGTGACGGCGTGTTAAAATATCCATTAAGTGTTAACAGTCAGCAAAGTCGGAATAATAACTGTGTGCATGTGAGAAGGTAGTACCCTCAATATGTGCACATGCATATCTATCTGTATATATACAGATACATATCTCTCTGTGTGTGTATGTGTATCTATGTATGTTTATATGCACATGAAGAAATTTTGTCCGTTCATGAAATATTTTATGTTAAATATTTTCTTAAGAAATGAAGTTGATTAATCCGTATTTATGGACTGGAAGTATGTTAATTGGAAAGTATGTTTGAAGTAGTATTTCAAATAGTATATGAAAAGTAAGCACGTTATGAATTACTTTTAGTAATGAAATGTGTAATGGTGCATCCTTTCAGAATGTACTGAAGAAGCTATATTCTTTATCTGATTTTCAGGATTGCTTTAGAGAAACACGGAAGAGAGTGACAAACTTGAATCTTTAACATCTTTGTATCATGAATACATAGTTGACCTGTGAGGCATACACAGAGGATGCTGGGCCAGTTTCCAGTCTGACAGTAGCTATAGAGTTGTCATTTTCCTTCAGCAAGGTTTAGAGCTTTTCACATTTTTGGAGGGTAGGATTGGTATGTACACCCCTTCCTACAGAGCAATTTGCAGCAGTTTTCAAACTGTAAAGGTTACACCTGCTCTGCAATCAAAGCTGTCTTAGGTAGGTTAAAGCTTATGTCTACCTATGTGGCTGAGGAATATATTGGCTGACTCTAAAGTGGAGTCAGTGCAAACCAGATTTATATGATGAATTGTATTTCAGACTAGCTAAAGCAGCTAGTAGGCACCCTTTTCCTAATATAGATAGGGCCTAAGGGTCTAGGAAAACAGAAAATCTTATCAAAAATATTATTTGCAGGAGAACAAGATAGAGAAATGAAATTAATATAGTTCTTGAGAGGGGATATTTCTGCATTTGTAAATGTAACAGCTAATTATATTTTTTCTCTGTTTTGGAGATAATTTGTTTAGTATCTATAGAACATGGGTGGTAAAACATAGGCATAATAATCTGTGTAAATGAAGTTTATTTTAAAAACTTAGAACCGTTTCAGAACTGTTTTAGTATGCCCTAACCTGAGAAATACATAATTAAGTGACCAACAAGATGCTTTTTCCATAGATAAATGTTTTAAGTGTTAATACATGATAGCTTCCCTAACAAAGTATTTAAATCTGAGGAATTTCAGGAAGAACTGTACAGTTCAGGTGACAGAGCACTGGAACAGGCTGCCCAGAAAGGTTGTGGAGTCTCCTTCTTTGGAGATATTCAAAACCCACCTGGATGCGTTGTGTAACATGCTCTAGGTGACCCCGTTTGAGCGGGGGGATTGGACTAGATGATCTCTGGAGTCCCTTCCAACCTCAACCGTTCTGTGATTCTGTGAAATCATTAGCCAATTATTAACGAATGAAATACGGAAATAATATAGTCAGAAAATATCATAGAGTCTGATTCTGCTTTTAATGTAGCTAATTTTATCTAAAGGATCTCAGAGGGGTTTTATGTCTTAAGCAACCCTTTAGCAACCTTCAGTTTCTACTTTTTCAACTTTCTCCAATCTATTTAATCTAAGGATTAAAAAACATAATGGTAAATTATAACAGCATTCTCAGAATGTTCTGTAATAGAAAATCAACAAATGCATTAAAAATTTAAGTTCTTTAACAATGGTTTTACATACATATATATATATATATATTACATACATACATATACATATTTGTGTATGTGTATGTATGGATTTTTTTTACCCAAATTGCCCAGGTTGGAAAATCTCTTTAAAGAGTCCTGACCTTGCATGTTTACTGAAGTAGCCCTTTGCCTTTGATTACAATTACTTGGTTACTCTGCAGGATTGTTATGGGGTTCCTGAGGATTTATTTTTAAAGTCTGTTGTTTTTAAAGGGCGTTGGATTACCCAATTCGTGGATGATTCATGTGAAAATATGGTAACTACCTCCCTAAGGATTTTTAATCTCTGGTGCAATAGAAGGTATAATTAGGATTTCTGTATTAGCAATACATACTGATTTTTCTGAAAGCCTAAAAGTTATGTTAAGGGTTTACCTGCATGCGCACTCACATCACACACACACATATTTTGTTTGTAAATTTTTATGTTATATTTAGAGAAAAACGAATCTAAAATAAGTAGAAAAACACTGTTTTTTAATTGAGTTTTAAGGCCACTAGCGTGATGAACAGGTTATTATGATATAGATGATATAGTGTGTATGATGTATATAGTATATATGATATAGTAATTCATATCTTTAAAGATTTTCTTCTAACTGCTTTGTTTTTCATACTATGTTGTGAGTTTTTTTCTGACATTTAATGCATTTGTACAAAAATTACCATTTGCTGACTTACTTGTAATTAACTCTTTAGATCATACCTCACTCCAGTACGGGATGAAGAGTCAGAGTCCCAAAGAAAAGCTAGATCCAGGCAAGCAAGACAGTCTAGAAGATCTACACAGGTATAGTTATATTACAGCTTCTACATTCACAGAAACGTATATAACTCCCTGAGTACAGTGAAGTTTTAATTTCCCATTAAAACTCCAAATGATCAATTGATCTTCCTGGTATAAACAACTTGTTACCAGATGAAGTAAATGCCTCTTATTTCCTTTATTCCCCTGAAAGCTTGAGGACCCCTCGTTATGTCCTGGAAAGTGCTTTTTCTGATCACCACAGAGTAATTTAATAGAAATTTGAAAGCAGAGATGCTTCCACTGGAGTTTTTGTTTGCGTTCTGTGAAAGTAGCTTACTCAAGTAATTGTATCGCTTTTATATAGATATGGACTTTCAATTCTCCAAGAACTAACAGCTTCTGTCTCAAAATTTTACTTGAGAATTAGGCATGGCATATGATATGTATATTTACATACATTTTAAAGTCTTTTCTGTGTATGGACTACTGAAGATAATGTGATTGAGTTGACCAACATGTAGATAGATGGTAAGATCTATGACAGAAAATACACATTCAGCCTAGTTTCCATGGACACTTGAGAGTATTGGGGAAGAGGTTTTTGATATTTGATATTTTGATATATTTGGAAGTTTTTCCCAATTTCTGTGAGAGCTACCTCATACTGAATTGCAGCCAGTGCAATCCTTGCATAGAAAAAGATGTGACAGTAGCAAAATAGATGATGTCTAAACAGGACTTGAATGCTTTGTGGGCACTGGAGCAATTACCAGCTACTATCTTCTGTAAAGTGTGTCTACCCTTCTCTCCTTGTCTGCTGACAAACTGAGAATAATCAGCAAAATTGTCCTTAGATAAAACAGAACAAAGAAATACTTCAGCCAGCATCCTTATCTGCATTAAGCCAGATCTATAACTAAATTATTTACTGACATTACTTTCAAATCTTCGTAATTCTAAACCCCTCAAATGTTTCTGGTCACTTTTCCTATTGAGAGATCCACATTGTTTGACATGGGTTTATCATAGTGGAGTTCTTTTCTACTTCTTGGTAGTAATTCAGAGCCCTGGAAGATTGTTAAACCACAGAGCAATTCTTGAATCGTTACAGTGAAAAATCTACAAGGAATTACTGTGTTACAACACTATCAGCATAACAATCAATTAAATAAATAATGAGCTGGGTGTTTGGCTTTGGAATAGGTCACACAGAATTTTGAGCAGTATCTCCATGAGATAGATAAGTTGAAAATTGCAGTATAGAAAAGTTCTCTTTAATTAAGAAGTTGTTTGCATTCTGGCTTCATTTGAAAACTAGCGTTTAGCCTAAGAACAGCAAGGAAATAAGAAATTAGTTACAACTTTCTCTAGTGCTCTCAGTGTATTTCGTTGATGTGTTGTTAACCTCAAAATCCAGTCCCAGTGAGTGAATTTGTAGGTATTAATATTTCAATTTTTTTTAAGTATTGTATTTTCAAATGTTCTTTCAAAAATGTTTATTATGGTTATGATGATATTGGAGGGAGCTAGTGGATTCTTTAATGATTTCGACATGATTTTCTACATGATCTGTATGTACTAGTTCAGCTAAAAATGGTGTTACTGGAGAACCTGTGGTAGATCACATTAGAGCAAACGCTGCTGATCGGAGAGGGATATTTGGTTCCAGGATTCAAGAGAAAAGTTTATAGGTAGAATATGTAGGTAGAATGTATTTTTTTTAATAGAGAGAATTAATTTTCTTAAGCTGATTTTTACATTTAATAATAAATAATGTGGTCATCTATATTAATACAAGCCAAATGATATATTGTAACCTTGTTTGCTGACTGCTGTTTTCACAGGGTGTAACATTGACAGATCTTCAAGAAGCAGAAAAAACTATAGGAAGAAGTCGTCCCACACGAACCAGAGAACAAGAAAATGAAGAAAAGGAAAAGGAAGAGAAAGAAAAGCAAGACAAAGAAAAACAAGAAGAAAAGAAAGAATCTGAAACTAAAGATGATGATTATAGACAAAGATATTCCCGAACTGTTGAAGAGGTATTTTCATGATGGGTCTCTTTAGGTAGAGAAATTATACGAATCTTAACTCCAACTATAATACTGCAATTTTGGTATTACTGTAAACAGTCATTTACATATTTACATGTTTTATTATCCTGTGGTTTTATGTTTGTTTAATCTTTGTAAATTAATTTTGACATTTTTCTGCTGAATAGCCATATCATCGCTATAGACCAACAACTTCAACTTCTTCATCATCCACCTCTTCGCTCTCCACCTCCACTAGCTCTCTTTCAACTTCAAGTCAACTAAACAGACCAAACAGCCTTATAGGTATAACTTCTGCCTATTCTCGGAGTGGAACAAAGGAAAGTGAGAGAGGTAGGAGTATTATCTGTGAAGTTGGTTTTTTTTATTTATTTTAATTGCCAAAGGGCTATTTATGTTTCTAAAGACTGTTCAAAATGGGGTGTGATATGCAAGACCACTCTTAGATATATGTCACTCCAGGTTCTTGTAAGAAATTCCAAAACTTGCATGTAGAGAGGAAAAACAACTTTGAGGACTTAATGGTGTTTTTCAGTCTTATGGTGTGTGAGTCTGGGTTCATTTCTGCTTTCACACAGCAACTGTAACAGAATATCACGCTTCAGAGTTTAAAAGTGCAGGTGTCGAGGAGGAATTTTACTTGATTAAATAATCGCTAAGTAATTGGGGAGGAGGGTTAGTCGTACAGTGAAGGAATGAAACGATGCTTTCATGGTTTCATGAGCATCTGAAAACAGGAGAGAAAGGGATACTTCTGGTGTTAGTGTGGTGGTAGTTCATAATACATAGTGGAACCACACTAATATCTAACCGGTTTATATAATCATACACTGAGGATGAGATGCTCGATTCAGAGATCAGAAAGATGCTTTTCCTTGATGTCACGGATTTTTTGCCTAGAGTTTTATTCGAATGTGAATCATCTGCTATAATTCTTTAAAAATACTGTACCTGATCAGTTGCCTGTCAAAGGATGAAGCTGTTGACATACATTGTGATCTCCTCTACTCTCTCTGAGGTGTGGCACTGTTAAGCTGGGAGAAATACATTAATTCAAGTTATTGATTAGATATAGGATTACTGATTGAAAATGGTAATTTTTTTTGTACAGTGGTTCAGATTAGATGATCCGTTGTTCAAATCTCCATGAACTATGCATCAGTATCACCAAGTTCTCTATATTGGTATTTTCTGAACAAGTTGTTAGGACTAAGCTTCAGTGTTAAGTTTTCTGATTTTGTTCCCCTCCATCCTAACATGACGTGAAATTTGGAATAAAATTTTTCAGTACTGCATGCTTACTTTAGGAAACTCTTTCTAGACTGTTCTGTGGGAAAAAAAAAAAAAAGGGGTAAATATTAGCTACAGCAGGTTTTTTTCAAATTATGGTTTTAGGAGGAGAAATACGTTACTGTCTGAAAGCTCAAAGGTAAATCATCAATTATTAGGAAAGGTCGGTGTTCAGCATGAATACTTATCTTTCTTCTTTGTTTAATTCTTGCTTCATACTAAAAAATTCATTTACCTCTGAAGAGCAGTGATGATACAGTTAAGTTAGTAGGGATGCTATGATTTGAACTCAACTGTATGGTTTCTTTCTCATAAAGGAATAGCAAACTGAACAAACTTCCTAACAGGTAAATAACTTCTGTTTGGGCAGGTTTGTTTAATTGTCTTTTTTGTGCAAGTTACTTGTAGGAGACCAAACGCAATTCTGAGGTATTATGTCAGTTTTGAACTGCAATTGCATTTCTTTTAAAGAAAAAGGAAATCTGTATTACAGAGTTAATCTTTGAGATCCAATTTTATTCTTCCTTAGATGGGAAAATGAAGAAGACTAATGAGAAAGGGGACTCTAAGGAGGACTTAACAGACTTTTAAAACATTTTTTTAACAAGGAATTTTTGATGTAAGCAAAAAAAAATCTTGTTTGAAGGATGATGAACTATCTTATACTTATCTTTTGTACTTTTATATAACTACTGACACAAACGCTAATGAATTATTATGTGAAAGTTTTAAAAATTGAATTTTAAGTGCAATTTGTGGTGTGTTACTGTTACACTGAAGCATTTTGTTGAGGTAACTGTTTAGGTGGAATTAGTATTTTGAAATTGCTGTTCAACAATTGGAATGGTATTTATTTTAGAGCTGTGTTCTGAGGAATGCATATTACAGCAAACCATGTGGTGAGGTTTGTAGCGAATTTATTTCAGGTAAAAATATCAATTGTAAGCATTTTAGAGACTGAGAAATATTTCAGTAGATTTTCAGAAAATCGGATTGTCCCATACTTAAATGAACAAGAAAGTTGTCATTAACAGAAGGGGGCAAAAAAGAGGAAGAAAAGGAAGAAGATAAGTCACAGCCTAAATCTATACGGGAAAGGCGGCGACCAAGAGAAAAACGACGATCTACAGGAGTTTCTTTTTGGACTCAAGATGTAAGTAAAAGACTGCTGCTGCTGATTTATAGCAATGATGCTGATTTGTAGCAATATGGAATGCATATAGTATATTCTTAACATGGAGAACAGTTTAGAATAATAGAGTATTTCACTGACTTGTTCTGGAGAAAATGGTACTCATTCATTCTCTGTTTCTCCGTTGTGAAGCTTTCAGGAGCAAATTCAAAATCAAGTCTAAGTTACGCTGATAATGCTGAAAAAAATTCTAGAATACTGTAATAACCTTAACGTAATAGAATTAATCATAATCTTAAAAAAAAAAAAAAAAAAAAAGGAACAATTCTTTTCTATTGCATGCGTACCGAAGCTGTAAGAATGAGACTCATTATCTGGCATGTTACAAGTAGCTATGTACTTAAAGCTGAAAGAACTGTTGTCAAATTAGGAGGAGTATCACCAGTGTTTCAGCAGATTACCTTTCCCTTTTCTTTGTCGTAGGAACAGCATATAATTTTGTAAAAGCAAGATTTTTCAGTGCCAAATGCAAAGCTCTGTTTCCTCTGCTGGTACTGAAAGCAAGTGTTTGTCTGAGAATTTTCATCTTACATCCCATATATGCTCTGTATATTTTAGATAGGTAGAATTCTACTACTCGTAGCTTTTGATATTAAAAATCTAGAACACATTAAATTCTCAGAAAGCTTTCAGCAGCTCAACTGTTTTTCCTCTCCCACCTCTTTCACCAGAGTGATGAAAATGATCAGGAACACCAGTCTGATTCAGAAGAAGGAACAAATAAGAAAGAAACTCAGGTAATTAAAAAAAATGGTAACTTTATAACATATATCCTAATTTTAAACTTTCAGTGCAGTTGGATTCAAATAAAGTAATGCATATGATGAAGTCCTTATGAGTGCTTTCTTAGTCATAATTTGATTTTGTGTTTCAGTGCCATTTCCTTTGCAGATTTATAGTGAAAATCTTGTCTTCTAGCATATTTATGAACTGCAGAATTTTATAACAATTTTAATGTGTTAACAACAGATAAAACTGTCTTTTTTCTCTTCCATTCTGATTATGTAGAATTAGTACCCAGAAGGTGTTGGTGAAATTTCTGACATATAGGTCAGGGACATGTTGCAGCAAGTAACTGGAGTGAGTTTTCAGATTCTACCATGCAAATATCTTTGTTTCATCTGCTCTTTCATTGAAAATAAAATGATGTCCTGTGACTAATACACACTAGAACCTTTTTAAATTAAAAAGTGGTGTTGATAATGTAATTAACGTCTAATGTGAGAAAATATTAATATAAGAAAGCTTAGAAAGTTAAAGAGCACAATGCACCTGATTTCTACATTGAAGAAAAAAGATTTCTGAACATCCTAATTCAGTATTGTTAGTTTTGTTAAAAAGTCAATGGCAAACAGTATAATTGGCTTGATTTGATGTGAAAAATCCTTATAAATTGATGCATGAGAGTGGGATGAAGAGGGCTTAAAAAGGAAGTAGCAAATTAAGCTATACTATAAAATGGTGTAGCAGAATGTATTTCTTTTGACCCTAATCCCTGGAGTAACACACTAGGGAATCAGGGTCATTATTGAGTAATAAAACTCAAGTGATGTAAAAGCTTCCATTTTATGTCCTTAACTGGTTTAGATGTTGGTTCGTTCCATCCCCTTTTGTTTTGCTGTATTTTTGATTTCCCTGTCATGTTAACATAAACGCATAGTCGTCTTTCCTCTCCTCCCACCCGTGGCTGTTGTTAGATCTGTAATTATTAGATCTGTAGTTATTCCATATTCTATTCTGTAGAAACTTGTTCTGCTAGAGTGTAGTCCTTGTGATAGAATTAGACTTATATAAAACTACAGTGAAGTAGTGGTAAATCAGGCGCAAAACAGCTTATCAGAGCTTTAAAACGTTATGTAGATTTTAAGTAGTTTCCTCTCTTTGATGAACAACTGCTTAGAGTTTTTCAATGATAAACAAAGAACTAAACAACTAACTTTTTACAGTACAGTATTTTGCTGCCTCTAGAAAAAAGAAGTGGAGTAGACTTTGAGCATTCTAATGGCAATCTGTTACCAATTATATGACAAAAATTTTTGATTTTACATAAACTGCACTTTTCTTTTTGCAGTCGCTAAATCCACTTACAATTGACACAAATCTTGCACGTTTTGTTGTAGAAAATTCATGATTATTTGACTATAAATCCTTTTCATTTTTGAGAGAAGGAAAGAGATGGAATAAATTAGAATTATAACATTCAGACATTTAGAAAATATTTATGTTTTTTCAGTTGTACTGAATATTTGATGTACTACTCAGAAAACAGAAGTCTTTGGAAAGACTGAAATTCTCTGTTACTCCCTTATGTGGTGCTGCTGTTGGTTTTTTTGCTTGTTGAAGCTCCAAGCCAGAAGTAGAAGATGGTAACTATAAACTTTGAAGAGCTTTGGCGGTAACTCAGGAATTTAGAGGAGGTCAAAAACAAGCCTTGCACATGCTACAAAGAAAACTAAAGGGCCTTAGACAAAATAATTTCTAGCCTGAAATCTTTAAGGAACTTGACAAATGCTTATGCTTTTCATTTCAGAGGTCTTTGAAAGCACTGTCTTACAAGATTTCAGTTTGTACTTTCTTGTTCCCTATACTTTTGACATCTCAGTTGATCATTAAAGGAGAACAAAAAGGAGAACTATTAAAATGAAGTCAAATTTTGCTAGCACTATGACAGTTGGAGGCTGCTGTAATGAAATTTTGTTTAGGCTTTTGAGTGCTAAGAGATGAAAAATTCTTTAATTTGCAAAACAAATGACATGTTACTTACAGGAAATCGTTGTTCCTCTAAGAAGGATAATCTTATGTTGTAGGAAGACAGTTCAAATATAAGCAAGTCTGAAGATCATTTTGGCAGCTGGGGGATTTTACATAACAAACTGTTCCAGTGAAGCCTCTTTTTCAGTTACGTTTTTGCCTTTATAATCCAACAGTCATCTCATGGATTTCATTCTGAAATTGAGACTGTGAAGAAATAAATTGTTTTTGTAGACAAGTAAGTTTTACCAGTGTAGCATTCTTGGGAAATGGAGAACCTGACTTGCACCACCTTGTTTAACTTTTGGTTTCTAGGAACAGTTATGTCTGAACTCTGGGGACAGAAAGAGACGGGAATTAGGAACCGTGCTGTTGGTAGCCAGAGTGTGCCAGAAATAGGTATAGACCTTTTACGTGTGGGTAAATCTGACCTGAATTTAGTAAATAGGGAACAACAGAAAGTAACGGATTGCTCAGTCTTAACCAATATATAGGCATTTGTTATGTCACTGAAGAAGAACTATTTTTGAAAAGCACAACAAATTTCCAGGAAGGTGAAAAAACAGTTTTACCAGAACATAGTTCAGTAATAAGTTTCCATAAAGCACAACTTTGAACGTACATACCAAAGTGTTCTGTGGAACAGCTCACATTATTTTCAAACATGCCTGAACAGCTCTCTTTCTTGGCTGGCTGAAGGGGAAGATGTATTTAGATTACTGATTTAAGTTCTGTTGATGTGGTCTTCAGGAATTAGTATGATCTCTTCCTTATGATAATTAGATTTTACTTTGAGTTGAACTTCATCTGTGGATTAAGATTCACAAGATTTCTTTGCTTTTTGAAGTTATTTGGGCTAGCAATTTGTCCTTAAGCAAAAATAGCTCAAAGTATGAATATTGAAATCTGATTTATTATTAGTGGAATGCTGACCAGAGAGTCAAAAAGACTTAAGGTATAACAGAGTTGCCAAGTCTTGTGATGATGTGGAAAGTGGTGTTTGCTGTGCTTTTTAAAATGTTATTCCCCTTATTGCTGCTTTTTTCTCAGTGAGCCACCTTGTCGTTCCTTTCCATTCTAGCCATTTTTTGTTCATGGAAGTATGTCTTCTGTTACTGGAAATGGTGCCCCTGTGGCACAGTAAGAGATAATGAATGAAAAAGAAGCCAGTAACTTGTAGGAGATGAGGAAATTAGGGGTAGAATTCAAGCACACGAAATCAAGGGTATTTGAGAGTTCAGCTTTTCGTGGTATGAATATTTGCAGGGAAAAGAATATGGAATATGTGTGGTGAAGGAGAAATAACGTGTACTTGAGCAGGAGATGAGAATGGGAACATGATCTGTTAGAGAAATGATCTGTTTAAAAGTGGGCAGAAGACAGAGATATCAAATGACAATGATACAAATTGTATTACTTTTATTATCAGTTTGTCCTGTTTTCATTAGCGTTGAAGCTTGGAGTGCACTTGAGCTACACTCAGAAGGATACCTATAGAGGTGTGGGGGCAGCATAAAAAAATAACGTGAAAACAGCAAAACAAAAATCTCCCCTGAGATAATGTATTTAAAAAATAATTACAAATTTAAATAGGCACTACAACGGTGGTTAGTTTATAATTAAATGAACTGAAATTTTATTTAATGCAGGATCAGATATGTGACTTCTGAAGGGTGAAAGATAGCAATATTAGAATAATCAATGTCATTAGCTCTTCTACTTCTGCAGGAATAAACATGAGAAACTGGTATTATTAGCACTGGTTAAACATTGTACTCAGACTTTGTTTCTTGGTTTCATGGCTGTGGCAGTTTTATAGAAGTACTCATTTACCCAGTGTAGACAATTCATGAAATTAATATTTTATTTCCATTACTAGAAGTTATCCTAACCTCACCAAAATGTGACGTATGTCTGGAAGCCCAGTGTACATTTTCAAATATACAGTGTGTTTGGGGGGGAGGACACTCTTATGGTCAGTACAAACTGATAGCTTAGGGTTAGTATTAAGTCAGCTGGTATAGATGAGGATACGTACGCTTTCATTTTTCCTTACTCCTTGCGTGCTGCTTCATGTAACTTCACTGTCTCACAGTCTGCTCAGTTCTGTGAATGTGTTAAGAGCACCCATCTCATGTAATTTGGATGTGCAGGGATATATATCAGTGTTCGCCTCATTTGTCCTCAAACCAACTTTATGCAAAATCCGTAGACTTAGAGTTACAATGTAAAAAAAAAAAAAAAAAAAGTAAAAAAGTAAACTGTGAAAAGTTGTGACTGAACTAAGAGAAATCAAAGGGAAAAATGAAATTTAAAAAAAAAAAAAAGATAAAACACCACTCCCCCAAAAAAACACATTTTGTGACAAGTGAGGGAAAGAAGAACAGGCACGTGCTTGAGAAACGTGCTCCTCTTCCCATGAGCTCTGGGTGCTGGATACTGCTTGAAGCCCAGCAGCAGGGCTTCACAGCTTTCAGGAAATGGAAACTGCTGACGTATGCTTTTCTGATGCTCATGGAGTCCTTGCCTTGCTGCTCAGATTCCAGATCTCAGCCAGGAGAATGGGAATGGGCTGGGTCGTTGCTTTCCTGTCTCGAGCAATCAGTGCTTCCCCGTCTCCAGGACTGTCTTATGTCACCAGCTCCTATGGTCTCTCCCTGCAGAGCTGGAAAGTTCTGTTTGCAAAATGTTCCGTGTGTGACTTAATAACTTGCCTTTCCATTTGGGAAGCTGTACGGCAGCGGGTTAATGGAGATCCGTGAGGCTTTCACATTCCCATGACATCATGGGGAGCCCACTAGAAGCAAGGAAAAACAGCCTTTAGAACCCTCTTTGTTAAGAAATAATGCAGGAGTGGTGTCATCACACTAGCTAAAGGGTAAAAGGCTTAGTGTTTTTGTTTGCATGGTGTCCCTTCAAGGTAAAAAGAGAAAACCTAAAGTCTTTGTGAACAAAGGATCCTCTGTTTGGTTGAGAAGGAAGGAGTAAGCAGTGGGAAAGAGGTTTTTGTAGGTCATCAGTTATGGGGTGGAATTCGGTAATCTCATATGGATCTTAATCTTTAGATATGCAACATACGGTTCATACTTAGGTGGAAGTTAAAAATAATGTGGCCAGTAGCTTAAAAACTAACCAGGTGTAGCTATGTGACACTTAACTGCAATGTTTTCTACAAAAATCTCTTAAGTTCTCAGCATTATTCATTCCCTTACAGAAAATAACAATATTTTGATAGGAGTGGTTAGTCTGTCGCACATACTTTTGATAAACCATGTGTAGTAAATCCACTTCAAGGTGTCAAAGGGGAAATTAAGTGTGTTATGGAGAATGTGACTATTGTGACAATGTAGGTTAAAAAAAACAACACAACCTCCACACCCCCACCCCCAAAAAACAAGCACAGGAGAAAGCTCCAGCCACTGCTAGGTGAACATCATTGGAGGATATCCAGGGGAATATACGTCAGTAGAGTGAAATGTCTTCACTCGAGATTATTATAAAAATCAGAATAAATGATGAATCTGTATTGACCACCCAGAGGGGAAAAAGGCTTATGTGAGTGATGTAATGCTTCGAGGACACTCCCTCAGTCCTAAGTCATCACTTTTAATGAAATTTCACTCATCAAGTAAAGTGAATGTACTGTCTGCCTGTGGATGCGCCTGTAATGAATGAATGAATTAATACAAAAAATGAAATTACATAATTTAAATTTAGTCTAGTAAGTGCTTCCTTATGTAGTTGGTATAGCAGCTAGTTTCCCATTGACGTATGTTGACGCAATGATCTTGTAGCTTATTTTACAGTATTATTTTAAGCTGAAGTCATTATTATGTTGACTTTTCAAAAACATTATTGCTACTGTTACAGAAGAAGAAGAGGAATAGGGAATTCAGAGAACAGGGTCCCCCCTGCTGGGGGTCAAGTCGCAGAATGCACCAACTGCTGAACTGACTGTTATGTTAAGGACAGTCCAGAATTTTAAAGTGTAATGCTAACATCCTTGTAAACCATATTCTGGCAAACACGTTTCTAGCACATACTTCTCTTCTGTTCTAGACAACAATATTGCAACTTGACAATACTACTGGATAGCATATGTGCTGTAACATAATTGTTGAGTTATGCTTGTTCACAGATTGTTAATATATTTTATTTAAATAAATTACTGATATGATCTCTTCTTTTTCTCTCTTTTTACCCTTCCCAACCTCAGAGTGATAGCCTTTCAAGGTATGTGTGATTTAAGTAAATTAATTTAAATTTGTTACACTTTTTAGTCACATATTCTCACTTAAATTTATGTACAAATTCAGCTTAACCTCAGTATTGAGTTGGGTTGAACTTCAAAAGGCATTAGAGGCAGTTAAAATTTGTGTGGAATATGGTTGTAGACATACAGTTCTGTGTTTTTTTCTCCGTTTGTTTGTAGGACACTCAACACTAGGGAATGTATTTGTAGTGCACTGAAGGCAGGCAAGGCATTTTGTGGAACATCATGGATACGGATGGTACCATTCCCTACAAATTTGTCAATATGAAGTCAGCTTTTACAAAAAATTAAAAAGGAAAAAAAAAAATACTCTACTGAAAAATGTCTAAGAAATCTCGATAAAAGTACTACAGCCTCTGAAAATCAGATTTCTGTACAATTTTTTAAAAATGAAAATGTAGAAATATCAATCATTACAAAAAAAAAAAAGGCTTGCTTTTGATTTGGACCTGTAGAATTAATTATTATGTTCTGTCTGTGCTGAAAAGCTGTTAAATATTACTACAGCACCTAAACCATGAAGAATGAGCACTGTGAAAATGCATAAAACTGTATTAATATTGGTTGTAATTCACTGTTTCACTGTTTAATAGGATAAGGACCTTGCTGTAGATTTGTTTTGTAAACTGCTTCTGTTGAAATAGGAGAATTCACAATAAGTAGTTTGGAAATCTCCTTCATTTCTCTAACAGAACTTGGAGAATTCATCTTGGATGATATTTTAGAGATTACTTTTTAAAAACCCTTCAATTAAAGTACTACATTTAAAGTAGTACTGCAATTAAAGTACTCCTTGCCAGAAGTTGGACTCAATCATTCTTATGTGTCCCTTGCAACTCAATATTCTATGATACGTTTTTAAGAATAGTTCTTCAAAAATAAAGAAGTAAAATATCTGAACAAGCAAAGTCCTTTAAGACATTTAAATATCTACTTGATTTAAATATTTTAATTTATTTTTTTAAATTTCTCAGCATAAAAGGCAGGCATTTATGTAGCATGGTGGGCAGTTTTAAAACATTTTCAGTCAGAGAATTTTGAAGTATACTGAAGAATACGGAGAGAATTTGCGTTAAATTAGTATGCAGTGGCTTAACTAAATATGTTACTGCAAGTGGCTGTGTTCAGTTGGGTAATGGTACACTCACAATATCTGATACAGTGAGTAGTCTCAGTTTGAGTACAAAAGCAAAGAAAAATAAGAACTTTTCTTTTACAGATACGATACAGGATCACTCAGCGTGTCTTCCGGTGATCGTTATGATTCAGCACAGGGGCGATCTGGGTCACAAAGTTACCTTGAAGATCGAAAACCTTACTGCAGTAGACTAGAAAAAGAAGATAGCACTGATTTTAAGAAGGTATCTGATCCAGTGATTTTGGTGTGAAAGTAATACTTGATTAATGTTTTTCATAATTTTTTTCATAAATTGGAAATAATCTCACATTATTTCACAAATGCTGCTTAGAGCAACTCAGCTTAACGGAGGAGCAGAGGAACCACTGCAGTGGGGGAATACATACATTACAAAACAGTTTATGGCTTTTGCACTGAAAAAAGTGCAAAGGAGTTCAAAGTGCAAAAGTTCAAAGGCAAGGGAGAAATCCTGAGGAGCAAAAATGTATATTTTTATGATGAATGCTATTAGATTGTTTTTGTAGTTGATTGTATTATTAATACTGCTTTATACATGCATGAAATCCTATATTTGATTTTTGGTAGCTTATAAACATGTAATATAGAAATTTGTTTAGATCTTGCTTTAAAATAGAGGAGGAGTTTGTTAAGAAAAAAAAAAGGTGTACTGTAGTGTCTAATCTGTGATATATGTGGGGTAAGTTGTATGCTCCCTGTGCAAAGTTGCTTTTCTCTATAGATGTCTGGTAGCAGTTCTTTAAAGTGTTTGCTAGTTCTAAACATCTTTAAACTCTATAACTGATTTTTACTTCTTAGACTATTAATGTATTTCTTCATTTTACATGCAGCTCAGACACAGGTTTTAAAATGTTCAGCTAATGTCACAATTCTTATTCAGTGTGTTTTTAAATGAATATTTTGTCTTAGCTTTATGAACAGATTCTAGCTGAAAATGAAAAGCTGAAAGCACAGTTACATGATACCAACATGGAACTTACAGATCTTAAACTACAGTTGGAGAAGACCACTCAGGTTTGTATAAAACAAAAGGCCCATACTTTGCTGACAAAGTAGATAGCAAACTAGAAGCACCCCAGCATATGGGTTGCTATTTACTAGGCATCAGCTTTGTTTCTTATTCAAAGATGGGAGTGAAGAAGAGTACCTCTCTGTTTCTAAAGAAAAAAGAGCACAGGATTCTGGTCTTCAGCTGTGAACAAAATGTGTGAGACCATCTCCTGCTTATTTAAGTACTGGTGGTTCTTGCCAGCATGTATGTGGAACTTCTTTGCAGGGTAGGGATAAACGCTTTCTACACTGTTAAGCCTATGTTCAAACTGTCAGTCTGATTTGATTAATTAATTCATAAACCTGCTGGCAGATTGGCATAACCTGCCAGTTCTTCCTGGTTGGTTAGATAGTCTTATCTTAAAACTGAAGAGCAAATAGTGCACTTCACTTACAGGTAACTGCTCTCAGATAACAGTGCTGCATACAGTAATATTATATATGTACACGGAAGTGAAATTCTTCTTAAATTGCTGTAGAAAGAACGTTCCCCTTTCTCAGATCACATTTGCCACAATTTACCTGTGTATGTACTTCACTGTCTTCTATATGCAACCTGTAAATATCAGTAAAGTACATTTAAAAAGATGTTTGTTTTGTAAAGCTTTTAGATAGATATACTATATTGCTCCTATTTGCCAAAGGCTACGTAAGATTAAATTACTTAGGGATGGTCACAGAGGAAGTCCGTGATAAATCCAGCTCATTCTTTTTTATTTCAGTGTTACTTCCCTGAACATATTTTAAACTGCTTTTAAAGACATATTTTGGACAGAATACAGTAGTAGTTGCCCTTAGCTGAAATGTCCTTTTGTATTACTTTTTTTCAGTTTTACATTGTTTGAGAACAAGTACCAATGTCTCTATTAATTCTGTGTTTCAGAGACAAGAAAGATTTGCTGACAGATCAGTCTTGGAAATGGAGAAAAGGGTGAGTTTCTGCCAAATATCTACTGAGTAGTCCAATACAGGCTTTGTTTTAGTTTGTTTTTCAACCCCTGGCTTGGATATATTTTAGTGGGAACAGAAGCCTTTCTTACAACTTTCGTTTTTTAGAAGATTTGGGGATTTTAGGTTTCAAAGTGGCAATGAATGTGAGATACTGTGAGATGGAATTACTCTTAAGAAATGCCTTCAGGTTGTCTGTTGGTTTGTGATAACCGGGTTCTAAACCCCACTGCCTTCCAGGATTCTGCCGCTTGTTCCATCTCGTCCAAAACAATATTGGCTCTCCAGAGAGTTAAGCAGATTCGGAGCGTCTCATCTTTTAATGCATTTCCAACGTTCAGAGACTTTAATTTCCTCAGAGCTTTCCGGAGGCATGTGTGTCGTGTTACCAATTGTTATTGGTAGTGAAGTAGCTGTTTCTACCCCACAGACATCAGACCTCAAACCTGCTAATGATGTAAAATTAAGCATAGTCTGTCTCTTTCCTTGTACTGTAACTTTTCCAGAGGGAAAATGACACTGTGTTGGGGCGGAGTGGAGGCAAATGAACGAGCAGTGTGGGAAGAAGGGCATTAGGGTGAGAGACAGCCCGAAATTGACAGGGAAAGGAGATGTGTAATAAATCCACATGTGAGATAGACTGCAGGAATTATTTCAGAAGTTGTACCCATGATAATTTAGGCTGTAGTTTCATGCTAGCTTAAAACCCATCCCGAGTTCTGCAACAACTTAAAGAAAACTCAGTTTCTTCTGTTTTGATCCTGACTTCCTTTATGGCCACATGTACCTTTCTCCTCCCCTAACCCTGGAGTGACGCATTAGATACTTCAGTGGGAAGAAAACTAAATGGACTTTGACAGTAATGAGTGATATGGTATATATTTATTTATCCCTGGTAAACTTCATATTTATTAGCCTGATATGTTTATTTTCCAGTATTTGACGTTTAGAAAACACATTCTAAAATGTAATTCTGCAAACCTATCTGGTAAATAAACAAACGCTTGATTTTACAAGAGGACATGGAGATGCAGAAATGCTCTCAGGCACTTCCTGAAGTTCTATTATTTTTATCTTAATAATCTCACCAGATAATTGCAGCGGCCTTTTAGTGCCTATTTCTTCTTGTTTTTGTGGCATCCTGCTGTAGGCAGTGATTTCATCAGCAGAAAAGTTTCATCAGCAGCTTTAATTGGTTTCTTCCTTGCTATCATGGCCACACAAGTGGACATTTAATTATTTCATAGATTTAGCTGTATGCATTACTATACAGGTTTCATACTGCAGAATATTCTGTAGTGTACATCTTGGCATTATTTCAGTTTTACTGTTTTTTTTTTTTTTTACAAATTTTTACAAAATTACTGTGCTACTTTTTCCCAAAAATAGGCCACTGCATTAAGACAATTGGTTATCATTAGGAATTCTTGCACCTTTTTCTCGTAAAGACACTTATTCCAATAGCAGAAATGTCTTTCTGAAACGTTACTTTTTCTGAAGTTATTAATACCGAAGCTAGCAGGTAAAAAGATAAATAAAATTAGTGATAATGCTGCCTGGCTGAAACATGGTTTACACAAGTTTTAGGATATGTTCCTTGTATTTTTCTAATTTTAAATTTACCTCCTTTCAGACAAGAATTTAAAACGGGAATTTATTTGTGAATGTATTTTCCTCGTTAGAATCTGGAGCTGGTTTCACTTTGAAAGTGACTGAAGTGAGATTATCAGCTGCTGCTTATCAATAGCTGATCTCTAGAAATAAGCTGACTAAATTCAGTTCAGATGGTGGGTCTTTAAGAATAATTGTAAAGACATCTATCTATGTTTGAAGTAACCATATAAATGTAAGAGGTAAAAACAAACTGTAGAGCTTTTCTACGTATACTTTTCCAAGTATAAGACTTCAGTAAAATAAAATATAGAATTAAAGATGTTCATATAAGTACATAGAGAAAAAGGGAGGACAAAAGTAAAGAAAAACCTGAAGACATCTTTGAACTATGATATTTTCCAGTTGAACCGTACCTTTTCAGTAAAGAAGATGGGAACATTTATTAAACCTAGAATTTCACTGTGACAAAATTTAGAAAATACAGATTTTTAATTTTATTTGAACTTAGCCTTTATACATTGGTTTCCATGATGTGATTTGATGACGCTTTGTCGACATTTTTAATTTGAGGATTAGAAATAAGTACATAGGCAAAAATACAGTTTTTGTCACTCTGAAACAGTCTGTCACTCTGAAAAGTATGTTAAAAGCTCTTTTCAGAATTTCATATGACATGGTCGCATGCAGCTCACACTGCAAGATTTCAGTATAGATCTAAATTGGAGATATGTTTAACCCATTTCTTCTAAATCTAGAATTCATCACCTGGGAATTTGTTTTGGGGAGAGCTTATTGTTTTTATATTACTGAATAAACAATATCTGGGTTTACTTACTTAATTTTATAACTCTGGGGTCAGTTTTTCACCTGTGTATATCCACGTACCTCAATCTCGCTGCACCAAGACTGTGGTTTCTGGTTGCTTCAGTACATACAAATGAGCTATTGTCTTTTATAAAATGAGAAACTGGTTTGTGCTTTTTTTTCATATTGAGAACTACAAATGTTCTTGGCGTACCTTAAAGAAATGTTGATGTATATCATAAGATTTTACACTGCTTAAGCATTTGAAAGCCTTTTTTTGAGTCCGGGGACTAACCAGATAATACTGGCAATTTTTCCTACTAAAACTCTGATGTGTTGTTTTGTTGGCATTTCTCTAGCCACTTCCTAGCAGAGTAAGAAGGAAAAAAAGGAAACAGCTTCATCTAATTAGAGCTATATATTTTTGCAACAGATCTTATATCTAAGCCAGTCCATTTAAATGTTTCCTTTTTATTATGTGAAGTATGCAAAGTTGATGAAATAAGGATTTTATTTTATTTAACTGGTTTTTATTGCTAATAGTTATTCTTAAACAAACTCAACATGTTAGGTAAGCAAATGCATCAAAAGGACGAATGGTTTTTAGTCCTACAAAACAAGTAGGTAACTAATAACGTTCTAAGTAATGTAAGATGGTGTGGGTTTTTTGTTAGTCACTTGCTTACTGCAGTTAACTCACTGGTACTTACTATGCCATTACTATCAGTCTTTACTTATAGGAAAATTAGTAGCTTGAAGTAGTTAAGTACATTAAGTACTAACAACTGCAGTAATCTATTACTTTGATAAACTTTTAAAGTTGTATTCTAAAATGGGAAAATGTTGGGGAATAACTGCACTATGATTAAACTAAATTAAATGATTTGTATCTGAAAGGTGACCGGCAAGAGTCAGTATCTACTGGGCGGTATGATCTAACCAAAGTTTTACACACCTTAGTCAATGCTGCTTGCTGTTTGCATAACACCATTGTATGCAGATGCATATGTACACTTTGCAATAATCTGTTGCTTTTGCCTTTCACACTTTGGAAAGATCTGAATGTAGAATAGTGAATAACCGCAGCTGCTTTTACATGAGACACACTGCATTGTCTGACACAGAAAAGCAAGCAAGCAAGCTATAAACCCCTGAAGTCTACTGCATTAGCTGTTGATCTGTCAGATGCGTTGAAAATGAGGTTTAAACAAAACAATATCATTTAGAAATATGGTAGCATGTCTGCACTGCAGACTGCAGCATAGTATAGAAAACCCTAAGCTAATTTTCAGTACAGTAGCTTGGGTATTCTGATCAGTGTTATCAAAACAACCTGAAGTTCTTGACAAAGGCTAATTCCTCCTGCTTCTCAGGTAAAAAGGGAAAAAAAATCATACCAACTATACTATACTAGAAACGCAGAAAATATTCAGGAAACATTTACTCAAGAAGCAGGTGGTCTTACGTGGCTAGATTTCTTGGTACTCAGCTGAACTCACATAACGTAAGTTTGGGTTGCATCTACACTACGTTGCAGTTTATAGTGTGGACAGATCCCACTGAGCTGAGGCAGATTTTTCAGCTACGTTTGCTTGTCTATGAAAGCTTACGCTTTTGTGCTTGTTTCTTTTAATATTCTTGTTTGTTTCTGATCATTTTCTGCATTTCTTGTATATTAAGCTTTTATGGAAACTTAGCTTATGAAAAATAATTCCAAACAGTACTTACAAACTGTCCAAGTTTTTGTAAAGGAAGGGGTATATTACAAAATAGGACTTGATGTAAATTTTTATATCTCTTCCTCCTAAGTTATTGAAATTCAATATTGAAATATTTTCTATATATCACGGCCATCACAAGTTTCCTGTCTACACTATGCTTCTGGTTGTATGATCTTTGAAACTTGAAGTATTTCACAGTTATCACAATATTTACAAGCATTAATTAAAAAAAGAATAGTATTGCTCAGTGTTAACACACATTTTCTGATTTAGGAAAAAAGAGCTCTAGAAAGAAGGATATCTGAAATGGAAGAGGAACTGAAAGTAAGTATTGTTAAACTGTTGTTAACATGGTGTATGATTATGTCAGTGGCATTAAACAACACTTAGTCTAGCAATATTACTGCTCTCTATAATTTCATTAGAAAATAAGTAAGTTATAACCACATCTCAAAATCACTCGTTTCATTTAGTTTGTAGTGGAGCTGTTTTTCTGGCATAAGCAGTCATACATATAGGACTTACTTTCTAGGAAGGTACTGAGGCTTACACTTCTATAACATATTGGCTGACAAGAAGCATTTGGAGATGTTTGCCGTGAAACATGTTTTGATCTAATCAAGACAGAATTGCCATCTATGTTTTTGATGCAAAACTCTCATATTTTAATAATTTAAAAACAATTGTATTATATAGTTCCATAGATTAAGCATAGATAATTCTGTAGATAAAGCATTAAATGTTGCTTTGCTCAAAAAGCTTAATCTCATTAATTTATGTATTAGGCAGCACATTATCAATATCAAAAGAAAAACCTTCATTTGTATAGAATGAAAAGTAATGAGTTTTTAGTTAACAAAAAGCAGCAAATTTAGATTTCAGATGTTGACAGCTAAGTACCATTTACCACATGCACTGAATAATAAAAGTTGTGGTATGACTTTTCTCATTTCCTGGTTTATCAACATTAAGTTCTTTGATATAATTAAGAAGACAGAGAAGTCCTGCAGGTTCACTTTGGATATAATATTGGACAGAGCCAACCAAACTGATAAAATTAAACTGTAACTAGACAACCAGTGGAACATGATGAAATAGAAAACATTTTTGTACCCCATAATTTTAAAGCAGTACCACTGTTTTGACATTTGATAGTTGTCATTGATTAATAAGTTTCCTTTAAAGCTCATTTTTGAGCTCCCTCTGGTGCTTGAAAACTGCATTAACTTCCAAATCCTTTTCATTAAAATACTTGTAGTAAGGTTTGTTGATACAGTTGAGACTGACGAGCAGTGGTAAACAGAAGGCAACCACAATGTCTATAGCTCCCTTGGATTCAGGCCAAGGTAGTTTCCTGTAAGGAGGGGAACGCAGTGTCTGAGGTTCCTTGAGGGAGAGGTCTTTAGAAGTGAAATATGTAGAAAGCTAATTGTGGTATAGGAAAATAATTATTTTTAAAAGTGGAAGACAGGGTATGAGTTTCTGTCACCAACCTGTAAATTTCTGTTAGGGATGGTTGGCCTTTTTCAGAAGCTTACATCTTGCCTTTTTCAAAAGCTTACTTTCAATATGCAATATGTGAAGGTTTTAAATTAAATATTAATACTCTTCCTGACATTTGTTGCACTCTCATGCACAAGTATATGTTAAACATATCATTATTTACTGACTTTTGAATAGGAGATTTAGTTTGTGCAATTGGGATGTTAAGTAAAGAATTCCAGGAATAACTCTCATTGTTAATGTATCCTGAACTGTTTTGGAAAGCTGTGACTAATCACTGCTGGTTCTTAGATTGCTTTTCAGGAATGTGCCACTTGCTTGATACTTTATTTTCACAGCAAGTTATCTACTTTAAACAGGACTGTCTCTTCTAAGTTTTCTTTCAATTCTGTTCATCTCTTGTTCTTTTCAACATAATATATGTGTTTTTTTCCCCGTTTTCACTCCTATTTCTTTGATTCCTGCAGAACCTGCAACAAATAAAGCAGATTCAATCTTTGAGACACATAAATGAGCGCCTGGTGACTGAGAATAGGGCCTTGACCCGTGTGATTGCCAAACTGTCAGGGTCCTGTAGGCAACAGCGTTCTGTGGACTTGTAATTCCTTCCTTCTCCTTTGTGTAGCCAGGCAGGTGTTGACAATAAGTTTGTGCTTGGGCAGAGTTTTACAATTAACACTTGTGTGTTCAAAACTGACTTACTGCTCGGTTATGGAAGTGTGGCTAAAGCATGGTGTCCAGTGTACCAAACAGAGATGTCACAGATACATTGTTATGGTGTGGTGTTGCCGATACTAGCACTGAAGCTTGTCATTTTTCACTTGAAGCTAAGTTGGCAAGGATTTCGAGAGACCTTAGACATGTTAAAACCCTGGGCAACAATTTGAAAGGAGTTGAGTGCACACTAGGATAAACTGAAGTCACTCCCCTGTTTTGATACTTGAGTAAATGCTCAAATTGACAGATTTGTCTTTGGTTTTCCAACAAATTGAAAGTGACCTTTTCATGCTGCAATATAATTAAAATGCATAGAATTGATACAAATCTTGTCAGAACTAAAGAAAGTTTGAGAAACGGTTGCAGTACTGTGCATTTCTGAACAGTTGCATTAGCAACTTAGTTTCTTAAATTTGTCTGATTTAGTGTTTAGAGGGGACCAAAGTTGTCATCCGTTAAAATATATCAGACTTTCAAGACAATTGATATTTTCTATACTAACTTCCTGTGCAGTTCTGGACAATCCATATTTTTATCTAGACTAAGCTTAAAATACCCAATTTTAGCACTAAGTCAAAAGTCAAACTGATTTATATTGCTATATGTGTAGGCATTCCAGTCGTGGACCACAATCCTATCATGCAAGGACGACACAAACACCCTGTCTAGACTGTCAGATTGAGCAAATCGATTGCCCTTTCTTCCTTCTCTTATATAACAACTGCATGGGGTGGACGTTTCAGTGAGGTTTTAAGATCTGTAGGTGAAAATAAAATATTTTTTATTCTGCACAGTGGCTCTTGCTAACCTGCTTCCCTTTGCTTACCCCCCTTCTCTCGTAGAAGCAAGGAGATGAGCATACACTTTTTTTCATTCTGCTCAGAGTCAGATCTCAGGTTTTCCCCACTAAGAGGTATGAAATAAATAGCAAATTTATCCTTTGGCTTTATGTCTTTCTGAAGTTGACCTAACAATAGGATGCGGATAGAAAGGTTGTTCTTGGTCCAGGCCCTGCATTCCTGAGCATTCCCTTGTGTTAACCCTTGCTGAGTGAGTCAAGTCAGCTCAGTGACGTGGCTGAAAAGAAATCCCTTTATCAGTTTTATGACTTGATCCATCTCACCCCAGCGTGGCTGGGTTGCTCAAGGTAACACACAGAAAGCAGCAGGAGCATATTGCTGCAGGAGAAGGGAGAGGTGTCCCTTTGGGGCAGCTTGTCTTACAGCAGCTTCAGCTAAGCATGGGTTTCCAACACAACCGAGCTTAATCTAGTGACTGCTGTCCACAGCCACACATCCATACCATCTTTTTTTTTGCTAGTATTGGCATTCCTTTAACCATGTTAAGCCATTTTAGGATGTTAAACCATAGAAAACTATTGGCGTTCCTTTTTTGTAGGGGAATTTTTCAAAGGCAGATCATTGTGGAGCTTGAGGAGCTGGGCTAGCGAAAGACAAGCAATGGAAACATAGCAGGGAGGCTTGATATTGCGATGTAGCTTAACCACAGCAGTGTGCCTGGTTAATCTGAACAGGTACCTTAGCAGCTCGTGAGCTTTCTGTAATATTTATTTACAAAGCTGTTTTATAGGTACAAACTCTTATATCCTCCAGCAAACACAGTCATTACTACTGAGTTGGCTCCACATAGATCAGGTGATTATTGAAAAATTATTTGATCAGCTACAGTACTGCAAAGTTCATATCTAGTTATATAATACAGATAGGCAAAAGTAATATAAGTAGTATTATAAAGTAATATAATTATAAAATTATAACTATTATGAGTAGTAATGTAAAGTAATATAATACAGATAGTGCATTTGTAATCTTATTCAAGAATCTCATCAAGGCAAGCTACTCTATTAATTTAGTGAAAAGCAAATTCGAATTACAAAGTATGTAATGGTAATTTTAGTGAATTTCATGAAAAGGTTTTTCTTCTGCCTCTGCACATGAAAGGCATGTGGTACCACTTCATAAGTCTGAGTACCATAGGAATGCACTGCTCCAAGAAAATTGCATAATATCTTTGGCTGGGTTTAGTACGTGGATTTTATGTTGGGATTAGTATAGATGGGAAGTATAAGTATTTTATGTTACTTGAGCTTATCCTTTCTGATAAGTCTCCTATTACTTACAAATCCTTTTGTCTCCTGCCAGGCTTCCCTTATTCTTTAGCAGACTCATAACAAAAGAGAAAATACTTTTTTAATATGTATTCTACCTATTAGTTTAATCAGAATTAAAATCTACAGAGATCTGCAAGCATGTAATGGTACTGGATTATGTTAAAGCTCTAAATTTGAACAGTGTTGTTTTTTTTTGTTGTTAAAATTGTTCACCAGAAAATATATCAATTTTTGTGTCTGCCTGTTTGTATTACATATTATTGACTGTAGCTCCCTAGTCACTAAGCTGAAAGAGGACTGTGAAGTAACTGGAGTTGCTTTGAGATTTCATTGGAAGGCATACAAGGTGACGCTTGTTGAAATACGCAGTTAACAAGAACAAAGTCAGACTCCTTTGCTTCCTTGTGCATAGCTAGATAAATGCTTTGTGGTTCCACCCAGGATCTTTGGTATGAAGTCTGTAACAGAATGAAAAGTAGGAAAGAAAGGTGTTGGTTGCTTTTACCAAACAAATGGTTATTTCATTGTTTGCATATACACATCAGAACAACTGTAGGTTTATCCTAATATTACAGGTGCATGCACAAGTGTGTGGTACATGTGCCTGTTAACTGCATATGACCAATAGCACGTGTATCTCAACCCACAATATGGTGTTTAGATGGAGTCTCCAGATTGGTTCTTGCCCTCCTTGTCCTGATAGACCCTCTCTACTGTCCAGACAAGACACTGACCTGAGATCACAAAATCAAGGCATCAGAATGAAAAATGTGGGAATCATTTGATCCCTATATGTGTATATCTTAGAATTGCCTTGGATAATAGAACAGCTTTTTGCTTTTTTCCTCCTGAAGGCACTATTTCACTGAGTTGATAGCAGCATTAATTTAACTGTCCAAACTCACAGAACACAAAACTATTTCCTCTTACTCTTAGAGTTTTTGCGTGTGTGTTTGTGATTTTTCTCATTGCATTGTGAGTTTTTCAAAAAGTAAATTAATGTCTCTTCATAGCATATGCGTGATAAGAAGTGGTGATAATAGGCTATTTAACAGCGTAGAAAGCACAGATAACGTTTGAAAATTGTCAAATGATTACTCATGTTGCTCAAGTTCAAACACGTTGACATGATTTTTGAAAGTAATCAGTGTTTTACAGCACTTTATGTTCAAAGCACAGCTTTCTCCTGACTGTAATGGAAGCTGTAGAATTAAAGAGCTTTGATTCCTTGTGAAGAGCTCAGTGTAGGTGACTTGCCCTAAGCCACACCGTGGAGTAGAATAGGAATTCAGGTTAGCAGAGTTATTCTGTGGAGACCATCGTTTTTCCTCTTATGTTATCCTGTGATCTTCATTTCACATACTCTGGTACTTGCAGTTAAAGAAACTAGAGATCCTATAGCCTCAGTCATCCCTAGTACACCATCATGTTCCACTCTGTGAGAGGATCTGAGGAATCCTTTGGAGATGTGTAAATGAAGCATCTAGTGTAACGCATGGTTAATTAACCCCACATTTTAAAACTTCACAGTTCCTTCTGTTCCATAATAATGTCCTGAGTATCATGGAGTCAAAGGTATAATTTTGTTTGGATAAAGCAAAAACAAAATAAGTGGCAAGGAAATTTCATCATGAACAATTCTGTAGCCGTTGTTACATAGGTCATCGGTTGGACTTAGACCTCTTGTATGCTCTTGGACCTGAGGTTACTGAATAACCACACTGCAGGAATAGGCTGATAGCTCCTGTGTGAACGTGCTGCTCGAAACCATACACATAATGCAGCTATGAGTTTTATAGGTGGTTTGTTATCAGTGTGTGAACATAGATACTGAGAATTTCTGAAATTACCTCTAGCTTCTCGGACAAGTTATGTTCTACCAGTACAAGCCTCTGTGCACTGACTTGTCCTCCTTTCCTGTCTGATCCTGTCCAACTCTCACCTCACTTGGCTTCTGCCTTCCAGCTTTTGTGCTTGTGTGTCACCCATCTCCTGTGGCAAACTTAACTTGCCATCTTCTAACTTGTGTGCCCGAGTATGCAGCCTGGTGTTTCAATATCTGATCTTGTGTGAGCCATGCTATTCAGGGATGTGATCTCAAATTATAGGTTGTGCGCTTGAACACAAGTTTGGCAGTGATTGGAAGATAAAGGCAATGAGTTAATAAGCTGAATCACACTGTATCTGATCAGGATGAAATCATCCAAGAGCACAGTGGTAGATTTAATTAGCCACAGCATGTTGTTTTGAAACCACGCAAGTGCAGTATAGACAAGCCTCTTTAAATTGTCAGTAATTAACATTTTTTTGCTCTGCACTGAAATCTGGAGCATTTAATTTTCTTATGCTACTGTAAATGCTTTTGTGGAGAGGCTGCTCATCTGCACCACTTAGTTTTAATGTATCTAGACCAAGCAAATGAAAACCCCTAATCTAGAGCTCCTAACTGTATCGTGCTAAAAGGTGAGAAATTTCTGAACTGCTGATACGAAGGGGGACAGTAACTGCCAAAATACCTCAGCTGAATAAAGATTTTTATCCCCAGTGCTTGTCTAGTCTTGTTGCTTTTATTTAGTGTATAATTGCAAATAACCATTGTGTTTTGTTTTTGATAGATGCTACCAGACCTGAAGGCAGACAACCAGAGGCTAAAAGATGAAAATGGGGCCTTGATCAGAGTTATAAGCAAACTTTCAAAATAAAGGGTTTACTACAGCAGCAAATAACGGTATTGCACATCACTAGTAACTCCAGTGGACCATAGTATGGCAGTCACTGGAAGTGTGGGAAGATCCCTTGGAGACTGTCATTTTCAGATATCCTGCCAAAACGCCCTCTTACCTGTGTGTTTTTTGTATCAAGATCATTGTTTCTGTTAAAATGCAGCTGCTGAGAAGATAAAATGACTGAGAAATCTTGTTTACAGCTACAGCATAATAAGGAAAGTGTTCAAGGCCAGATACGCCTCAGATATTTAACCAGTAAGCCTTAGTTGTACATAAACACTTTTACATCAACAAAAGCTTTCAGCTCTCACAGAAGACAGTTACTCAATAATGTTTTTGTTGTGCCACAATTCCCAGGTTTTTTTCTATACTCAGTTTTTCTTTAAATCTTAAGTTTGGATTTTTTTTCCCTTCTAATTATTCATGTACCAGATTTTCTTGTACAGTGTTTCCACAGCTTTACCATTTGCAGAGACCACACACCCTTTTAAATTACATAACTGTGTAGCTACCTAGAGTTGTATTGTCCAACCACCTGGAACAGAGATGCTTGGTGGAACATTTGCTTTCACTGTTTGTGCAATATGCATTTATTTCCTATACAAAATGCTTTAAAAGTCAGTTGAAACTAGAATTATTTTAAGAGTCCTGTTTTCTGCCTTTATTGGTCACTTTAAAAAAAAAAAAAAAGTTTGTAGTGAAAGATGTTAGATCCTGTAATCGTCACATTCATTTGAGCAGGTACTGAGTGATGCTGTATATATAAATGTGTACTGGTTTGATTTTTCAGACCACCACGTGGCATGCTTGAATATATTTCCCTATTGCAAATGTCTGTTAATGCAAATTAGGCTACTCCAGAATAGTGTGTTTAACAAAGTTCATTAATTTTTATGGTATAAAGAATTTAGACATTGTACATTGTATGGAGCCCTATCTTTACAAAAGGTCTAAACTATATAAAATACTTTATTATCTTTTCTTCCCATTTTTTTCATTTGATAGTGTTCACCATAATAAAAATTGCATAAATATAACTGCTTCACTACATTTCACATACCTGTATTTATCTGAGTGCTGTCCAAAACTGTTGTGCTAGCCAAAGTAATGTTACTAAATCATTTGAAAAACATAACCCGTTACACTCACATTAATGTTTATATGCACTGTTGTTGCCATGTGAGAAGGCATCTAATTTGATAACACCATCATGTCAGACCATTTTATACATTTCAGTGGCCTTTAAAAACAAAAAAGTACTTAAGTGAAGATCGCTTTTGTTAGAAACAGCTTTTATATTTTCACTAAACCATTCAAAATACAACATCCTATTGGCACATAGTTTATTGCCTAAAACCACTGAACAGATCAGCCATTAAAACAAATTGTACATTGTAAAGCTTGTAGTAGCTATTGTATTATTGATTATATTGTATACTATATTAAATGTGAATTTGTACCCCTTCATTTAAAAAGGTCATTGTGTTCTACTGCCTACTTGGGGGGGAGGGTAGTTTTATGGGGGTGGGATATGTTTTGGTAAGGAAGACATGATGTCCTCTCTCTGTTGATTGGTTTTTTGAAGATGTAAGGTTATGCTCTTACTACCAAGCTCAGGATTCTTGATTTTAAAGGTACACAGATAGTTTGAGATATCTTATTGTAATTGATCTGTATGAGAGGTGGGTCTGAACCATAGGGAACTTCCATTGTCGTATGCTAACGTAAAATAAGCAAAGAATTGAACAGTTTGAATGGCTGCAACGTATTGAGTTCTGTTACAAGACAGTTAGGCATATTCTGGATTATATTTGGTAAAGTTTGGGTGCCTGTGAATGATTAAATAAGTGTTTCTAATATTTTAGTGTTTTATATTTAGGTTATTTATTCTTTATATCTAAAAAATGAATGGCTACTGTGCTATATTGATTTTATTGGTAGTACTGAGCAGACCTTGTATCTGCATGAAACTAGTTGCAAAACCCACTATTTTGGAAAAAAAAAAATGTATTTTGACATATACAAATAAAATGAATACAAACTATTTTAAATGTGTGAAAGTTTTACTGAGAAGTCATTGAAATTTGTTATGAATTTAAACCATGTTATAAGTTTGCTATTTAAATTCTTCGGTGGGCATTTTTCATTCATTGCGCTACTTGGATGCCAAGTTCAAGTACGTTTCAAAGATTGTAATCGAATTGTGATTATTTGCACATCGTTGTACATGCACATCTGTAAATGCAACAGTAAAAATGCCATATTTATGCAATCTGTAACAACTTGGACGAATGTTTCTATGTTTTACATAAACCTGTATGTGTGCAGAATCTGAGAACCATTTTTTATGCAATACTATCTGAATCTCACAAAGCAATTGCTAAACTTGTGTCACCATCATACTGTACTGGTTGTGTTGCAGACCAAACCCAGCCCCAGAAAATCATGCTACCACAGAGGCAAAATGGTAGCAGGGGACCACTTTATTATATAGGCGATGGTTTGCGTATGAGAAACATATTATTGCTGGCTGCTGACTCTGGCAAGCTTGCTTAAATGACTAATGGCTTAAATGGTAATTCCAAACAGCAACCTACATTTTCAGGGGACTTGTCCCAGTGTGGAAAGGAATCTTTAAGTGCCACAGTTTACACCAAGAACAGATGGAAGCATGGAAGTAGCTGGTGCTGGAGAGGAAGAGACAATGGGAACGCACAGAACCACCCCCCGCTGGTAGCAAAGCTGTCACCCCAAGAGGAGGGGTGAGCACACGTGGGGAAGCAGCACTGGGTGCAGGGAGGATGGAGGGAGTGTGTCTGTAGGGGCTGCAGGACTTACTGGGTCCAAACGCTAGCAGTTACACCTAGAGTAAGAGGCTCTGGAGATGGAACTGTGTTTTTACCCACCGCATCTCCCTCACCATGAACAGTTTCCTCTGGACCTTCCCACTTCCTACCATACACCGCTTCCAGACTTTTGCTAAATGTGTCAGAGAAGCTCTTTGTGTAGATTGGTGCAGTTGTTTGTTGAGCACCAAATACAAAACATGAGAGTCTTGGTGTTACTCTCCATGCTAAACTGTTTTGTGCTTAGATGAGCATTAAAACTGGATATTTATCTTCCCTCTTCAATAGGTGTAAGCCACTGTTTGTTTGGTGGTCTTGTCTTAGAGCAAACGTTCTCTCCTTTCTAGAAAACATAAATACATAGAGGTCATCTTGTAGAAGAGAGAAAAGTATGCTGTTGGGGAGCTGAAGATACCTGTGTCAGGAGATGTGCATCAAGGGAAAAGTTTTAATTATTCCCTTCATCTTTATCATACAGAAATGGGCTCCACATGAGGTGACTCCTATCTCTGCTATCTGACTTAACAGTGAGGTTTATATTCAAGAGTGAAGGTACCACTCAGTGCCAAAAAGATGAGTAAGATGGTAGACAGGAGATCTCTAGTGCTAAAGAGGAGCAGGTAGCAAGGAGGAAGTACGGCACAATGCCAGGTGCTGTAAGGCATCACCACGTCAGAAGCTGAGCGGTGCGTGTGGAGAAGGGTAGGGGGCACATCAGAGCAAAACTGGCTGGTAGCCAGAGTTAGTGCCCCATCGCATCTGAGTTCCTCAACAGAGGAAAATCGTCCAAAGTTAGCAACGCTATGAATTGTGCCTCGCTGCGGACTTTTAATACTGCTTGGAGGAGGCGTTTCTCTTTTAGTCATTTCTTTCTAAATGACATGGTGAAAGTAATCATTACTGACTCTTACTTGATCTGGGTGATCCTGAAAGTGGCTTGACTCTACACAGCTGGCACTTCACAGTTCCTTTACTGGCAGCCTGTCTTCATCCCAAGGTCGTGCCTACCTGTGTAGCACGGTGGCTCTTCCAGAGAGGGGCTGGCGCTGTGTTGGTATTTGCAGCAGAAGCAGAAGTGATCCCATCGGGCACGCCGCAGTGAAGTGCAGCCTGTGGTGCTGGGAGCTGCAGTTGTGGCCTCAAGCCTGTCCCATACGGAAGGTGTGGGCAGCTCTGCTTTCAGTGACACTGGGAGGTTTTTTCCCCTTTTAGTGGTAGCTTCAGCTCCTGCAACTTCACATGATGCAGTGTGGTCCGTAGATAATTTTGACACTTCAACTGTGCAGCTGATAGGTTAATGTTTTATAGATAAAATTTAATTTCCAGCTACAATTCTGAAGACTGTCGCAGCAAAATGCAAGACAAAATCACTGGGTAGCATACAGTTTGAAAAACTACACAACTATACAAACTTTATGTAAGTTGTTGTGGAACCTAATTTTAAAGAGGGTAAAGAAAGAATTGCAGTTGCCTTGCAGAGGGTTGCTTTCCCATGTTTTTTTTTTTTTAATTTTTTCTTTTCCTTAAATTTTGCAATTGTTTATTTTTTCAGTGGCTTATGAAATACCTTAATCCTTCATTTCTACTGCAGCTTCTGCTGTAGAATTTCCAGCACAGACTGCCCGCGAGTTCTTAAATAGAAAACTCCAGAAGCTTACGGAATTGTTGCCACAGGATTGTTCTAACTCTACAAAACAAAACAAAAAACAACAACAGCAAACCTATACAGGGCTTTAAATCTTAGAACAATATTCTCGCAGTCCTGAGAATTGTCTCTGTGAAATTACATTTTTTCCCCATGTAGGAATAGCCAGTCTGTCTGCTGGGAGTAGAGCAGACAATCTGCTGAAGTTTTTCAGAAGTTGTTACTCGACATGATTATGTACACGTTAACATTTAGCTATGGTGATTCAGCTTCCTCGGGTTCTTAGGTCGAAGCCACTAATAACAAGGGAAAAAAAATGTTGGTGACTGGAGGTATTTGCTTTACATGTGTTTTGAGTGCAAGAGCAGCAGTTGGGGTCTGTCAGACAGTAACAGCAAGTGCCCTGCTCCAGTGACAGTGCTCTGCCTCAGCATAGACTTAAAGAATATACCAGTCCCAAAGGTGACTGCAGATTCTCATATGAAAGACAGAATTAATAACCCTCCCCCCCCCCCAAAAAAAAAAAATAAAGCTTCAAAAACCCACAATGAATTGCTGACGCTTTAAAGGGAGAGCTGCTGCCACACCGATGAAGTCATCAGCTATTCTTACTTTTGTCAGCACCTCCCTGGTCTGTATTACTGATTAGATAGCAAAAGTATGTAGCCTTTAGAGAAAGGAGGAACTGTTCGTTTTTTCGTCTGAAAACATCACCTGTTGGATGTCTAATGTTTCTGATCTGGCCCAGGGATAATGATGGCAGGGACAAAAGCCCCGCATTCCAACCCTAATTATTTCACCCTTCTTGGTTGGGTTCTACCCATCTGTTTCGCAAGCCTATTAAAGCTTAGCAGAAGTAGTTAGCCAGGGCAGCACAATTCATCTTCCAGTGTGGTCCTTCCAGCGTTTATAACGAAGGGGAAAAAACAGCAAGAAAAAAAGGGGGGGGAGAAGAACCCTTGGTACCGTCTTTGGGAGCTCCACCTGTTGCACTACACGGCGTCCTTTGAGCGGGCAGACGGGCTGGGCAGAATGGCCCCTTGAGCAAACTGTACAGCGAGAAGCAGTTGCAGACCTCGCTGACCCCGAGCTGGAGCATCTCTGGACCCCAGAGACCCCGGCACCGCGGGTGGCTCTGCCAGCCCCAGCCCTCCCCTACCAAAGAGGAGTGGGAAGCCAGCCCCGTTGCCTGTGCTCGTGTCTACATCACGTACCCTTGTTTTCAGGCTGCATCTCGGCCTCAAGAAAGGACAGGCCTGACTCGGGGTCGCTACGCTGCAGCTAAAATCAAGCTGCTGCTTTCAGGGGGGCTCACCCAGCCCCGCGCCCTGAGGCTTCCAAGGGAAAGGAGCACAGCATCATCCTGCCAGCTGGCACTGAATACACGTCTAGGGAAAAGGTACACAAAATACACGTGTGGGGACACAGTGTACTCACTGCCCAGACAGAAGATTTAACGGAAAAGTGAAATTGTTTAAAAAGAAAATAAATCCACATTTGCACAAACTGCTCTTATCACGAGCACGGTTCTCCAGCTGTCACCAGCTCACCCCTCAGGTTTTTATGGCGAGCAGCAGGATACGAAGTCTTTCCTCCCACCAAATCTGCAGCCACCGGTGCTGCTTCACGCCCGCTAACTCAGCCCCAGCTATCCCCTTCCTTCAGCTGCCGTGTCAGCCTGCTTTTGCCGCTTGTTTCCCCCCCCCGCACCGACAAGGAGCGACCCGCTCCCGTTTAAAATCCCCGGGCGGGGCCGTGCCGGGCCGTGCCGGCAGCCAGCAGGCGGCACCCGGGGGCCGCGGCAGCCGGGCCCCGCTGCCCTGTCAGGGGCGACCCGGGCCCGGCCCAGGCCCTCGGGCACCCGGCCGGCCTTTGGCAGTGGGGTTTCCAGGGCTGCCCGCTCTTGTTCCTTGGGGGCAGCCCCCCGAGGTCCTTCTGCCTCTGTGCGAGCCGAGCCAGAGCTGGGCTGAGGCAGGGAGCGGGGCGAGGAGCAGAAAACTCGAGATAATTGAGGCGTGAAGTGAGGCTGAGCACAGCAAGGCCTCCGTGCACGCACCTCGTACCAAAAAACTGTGAACGGTGCGGAGAGCTCTCGGCCTGCCTACTGGGCTGAAACTGTCCCCTCGGGACAGGCTGGTGAGCCTGGAGGAATGGATTTGGCTGGCGTGGCCCTGCTGGAGCCTCTTGACGTCGGTATCGGCATTGGCACTGGTATTGGCATTGGCACTGGCATCGGTACTGGCACCGGTGCCCTGCACTGTGCCAGCTGCCCTGTGGCCTGGGAGCCAGCACATGCAAAGCACCTCAGGAAGGCTCAGCTGGAGCCCAGTGAGGAGGGGGGGGGGAAGGAAAATTTTAAAAAAGGGAAAAAAATCCTCCGTATCAGGCGTTGGCAAGCCTGCGTTTTATAGCAGTACTGAACTTGGCTGAAATGCCAAATGCAGATTAACTCCTTGCCCAACCCCATTGCAGTGTGACCACCATGCAAGTGTGTTGCTTACAGGCTTTGCTTTGTAACCAGAGCACTGTGTACACTGCAATATCTCTAGTCTCCTTTTCCTCTGCCTCAGTCAGTCTCTCCTCCCTGATCGTTGTTTTGCAAACACGTATACTATATCACAAGCACTGCTCACTTTCCTTTTAACATTATTCTCCAGTCTCCTCCACCTTTTCTCCTCAGCCCTGCAGGGTTCTGCCCCTATTTCCAAGCCACCATTTATACGTGTTCTGTGTGCAGGAGAGAGCTTTGAGCTACATTCTCTGTAGTTCAGGGTGATAGCCACAATAACCGAAAGATCCAAGAAGCCACTGCCCTGGAGACCTTAAGCACTCTGAATTTCCACAGTTTCTGGGGAGTGGCACTCAGCATTGCTACACGCAGACATCCAGCGTAAGAACTCCCTTCATGTTTTACTAACAAGTCCCTACAAGCTTACTGACATGCCACAGCTTCTGGAGAAAACTGACTCCATCTTCTGCTCATCTCGGCTGTCAGCCTCCTCAGCCGCTCCTGCACGCCACCCAGATTTCCGGGACCCTCCTGGGGCATTCAGCTCCCAGCACTCCTCAGTCAGTTCTTCTTCTAGTCACTGCCGATTTCTGCCCCGCTAGGCTGTCCCCACCCTTCTGCTTGGTCCTTGCATTTTCTACTCATTTGCTGCTTCCCTGTTGTTTCACTCACTCTTCAGAGCTGACCATGGGTTACTTCTTGTCTTGCTGATAGTTCCACCGTGGTATCTTCCATCAACTTCTCTGCTGACCACAGCTTCTGCAGCCTCAACACTTGGTGTCCTCTCCCTCCACCCCTGCTACCTGCCGCCCCTTCCCCCTTTTCTTGCACCTCCTTATCCCGAGCCTCTCACAAGCACACATCCCTAATGGTTTCAGAGATGCCATTAATCTTTCCTGACCACAGGATCTTTTTCCCCTGATAATCTAATCTTTACTCAGGAGGAATGAGGAATGCCTCTACCAAGCCATTTAGTTCCCACCTACTCCAGTTTCTCTCTGACCCAAGGGAGTGCTTCTACCATAAACCAAGCACCATACAAGTCACCTGTTCCTGTTTAATCCAGTTACTGCCCTCCTCAGGAATCAGCACTATTTTTCATAGGCTTTGTTCCTATTCTTCTCTGAACCTCTAAACAGGTTCAGGTTGAAAGCAGTTAAAAGTCGTACAGTTTTTCCATTGAAATGTGGCTGCTTTGGGGAAAATTTACAAATAGCATTGGCTGTGGACTTGCTTGCGGGCAGTACAAAGTATGCAGCTTGTCTTCTTCCAAGTAATTTTTTAACTTAAAACTTCTTTTCAATATATATTTGAAACTTGTTTAAACGCCTTAGCAATTTTCACCTTGAAATAGCGAAGAATGTATATTATGAGCAAAACTCAAAATTCAATTTTAAGCATTGCCCACGCTGGTTTATATAAAATGGTTACGATATAGGCACATAGGTTTTGTTGCTCAGCCCCAAGCTTTCATGCTAGATGTTTATAGCACAGACAGGTATCACTGAAAGAAGTTTCATAAAGTACCATCATAATTTTAACAATAGAAAGTAAATTTCATTTTTATCTTGTTTAAGCTGTTCTCTCCCTTTGTATTTTGTTTGCTTTCTTAGCAAGACTCTGAACTCTTTTCACCGCTCCCCCTCCTCTGCTTACACTCACTGATATGTCACAGCCATTGATTGATTGCTGTTTGTGTTTGTTTTGGACACTTCCAGATGATTGCTACTAATAACCAGTACTGAATTCCTGAAATATCTCCCTGATTCCTTCTACAAGGCAACTTCTTTATGGTCCGTCATATGAAGAACCCTGGGTCCTAGAAATACTGTGGTGCAAGAGAAAAGTAATTGCCAAACAAAGAGCTAGCTCAAGCAAAGCACTGTAAAAAGCCGTCACACTAAATTCCGCATGCACCCCAGTGAAGGCCCAGTTTCCCAGTGGGCCCTCTGAGGTCGGTCAGTCCGTCCTAACCGCATGCCTCGGGGGGACACGGCTCTGAGCCCCCCGCATGCCTGGTGCCGGGAGCCCTGCCCTGCACTGGGTGGATTGGGAGGAAGCTGTGGAACAGGTTTGCCAGAGGGACACGGGACAGTCCGGAGACCTACTTCATTTTTACTGGCTTTGCCTTGGCCCTTCAAAGAATCAAAACAATTCATAAGAGCTAGAGGGCTGTTTATCGAAAAAAAGGAAAAAGAAAAATCCCCGAAGGGTTATAAAGTGTAACTAGCAGACACAGACAGACAGCAGCCCAGTTACCACTGGATTTGGTTTCTGATTATTCATTTGCAAGCTTACATCTGGAGAAACAGAAAAACAGGAACTGAATTGTCTTTGGCAGGGACCAGAATCTGTTGACCCATGCTTTAAACCTACCCTGAGCATCAGCTGTATAGAGGCAAGTCTGTTCACAGCTTGCTGTCTTTAAGAGGAGGGAACGGGCTCTGCTGGTGCCAATAGTCCTTCAGCGCTGGTAAAAGCTTCTTGGTGTACAAAGAGTTTTACATTAAGCACTAATGGAGGTCATCAGATGTTGACATCCAGTCTGGAAACGTATCAAACATAACACAAAAAGCAACAAAGGTGGCGTTATTCAGATAACTTAAGGTTATCTTAACTGTAATGTAAACCCCTGATATTATTTTGGTCATATGGCTAAGTAAGCCAGCACTGAATTGCCAGGGTGACAGATATTATCTGAGGTGGCACAACAGCTTTGTGACCAGGCGGCCCCTCTGTACGGGTGGCAGCCCAGCTGGCTCCCTGAGCAGTGTGGAGCACAACGTGCATAGGCATACGCTGCAGAAAGCATCTAAGGGTAGCTCATGTCCGGAAGACTGCATGGTCCCTTTCTTCTGCGGGGGACTGCAAGGACACCAGAGCACCTCTGTTCATTCCCAGAAGCGCAAGTGTAGAGGCTGGACTAATAAGCCAGCACGCAGCCAAACCCCATGCCTCCCTGATATTTTTGCTATGAGGGAGCACGGGCACTCTGGGGGACCATTTTGGTTTGACAGACTCGGTGCTGCTCAGGTATGTCTAGATCATCGAATCATTAAGGTTGGAAAAGACCTCCAAGATCATCAGGTCCAACCATCACCCTACTACCAATGTCACCCACTAAACCATGTCCCTAAGCACCAAGATGGTACATGCTCAGATGACACCTTAGAACATTCTTCCCAACCCAAGTCTCTTCACGTTCATCTACACTGAATTCCATGTACTGCTTTGTCACCACCCCTCAGCTTGGCAATTTGTGATTTTTCACTTTATCAAATTGCGTTGTTTCTTTTCAATACTTTAATTTTGATGGATCCTCCATAACGACGCGTTGTGTGAGAACCTCCCTAGGTTCCTTCACAGGGAACAAGAAAGTGGAGCCAGAATGGAAAGACTGTCTCCTCTATGTGCTTCTTTTGTATCATGCTCTTATCCTATATCCTGGCCCTACTGGTTCACTGTCAGGGTTTTGGAGTTTTTCCATTCCTTTTGCAAACTGGTCCTCAGGCATATTGCTAGCCTGCCTAAGAGCATTCACCCTTTTCTCCCTTCTCCCCCAGACACTGTAAGATTTGTCAGCTTTGGTTTTCCTCCACCTTCTTATACCTCACCGTGTAACATTCTGAATCCACGTCTGTTTTCCATCCCACTCCTCAGCAAGTTGCTCTAGGGCATACGCACTCAGTTCACCGTTCAGATCTGGCCCTAGAGAGTACCTATTTCGACAGTGAAAAAGAGGTAGAGTGGTTGCTCAATAAACTATTTCAAAGCTATGCTGACTGAACTTCATCACAAATAGCGAGGGGCAGCAAGATAAACAGAGCCATAGGTCTTTTTTCCTGTAAGGCAGGAAAAGCATACAGTGCAGAATGCGAGAAGCAGCGACTGTGAACTGTGGCAGAAAATGTTCTTATCAAGCCTTTGAAGTCATCTCTACCGTCGTTCCTATCCAACAACTGCAAACTGGAGACAGATGGCAATCTCTGCATGAGTTTCTCAAACTATAAGATGAAATACTTCGAAAATCAAGTAAACTTCCTTCTGTAAATTTTTATTTTTCTTTCCACACTGCACGCCTCCATCAGTTCAATGAATGAACTTTGCTGCAAGAGATGATAGCACATGGTTTGAAGAAACTATTTCGTTATTTATGGTCAAATGACAGCAGAGTTCAAGAACGGTAAAGCCACATACAGAAAGCAGACTAGAAGGTATGGCCCCTAGGACTGATCCTGAATGCTAATAGCTGCTGATAAATCCAGCTATTTTACAAAGCTTTGTTATAGTTGAATGCAAGATTTCAAATCAGGACCTAGCACTTAAAAAAAAAAAAATGTTTTAAACATCCAATTCAGTAACACAGCAAATAGTATACAGTTGGTATTTCAGTGAAAGAAGGAATGCCAGATTTGTATGAGTTTCCAGACAAAAACCAGAACAAAGTAATACAGCTAAACCATTGACCACAGGGACTAGAACATCACTAACTGTCAGAACCTTACAGAGGAAAACCTTGCCAGAAGTTTAGCACTGCGGCAGTAAGCTCCAGTGAGGGGAAAAAAAAAAGAAGAATAATTTAATTAAAAGCTGGAAGAAAAGTTCAGGAAATAGAAATCCATGCTGATAGGCTAAGCCTCTCAGCTTTAGATAGCGTGTACAGCTCTGAAGTAGCAGAAAGTTGTATTACATTGCAAGGGATAGCATTTTATCCACATTTAGGCAAAAATGCAAAACCAACCAAGACCCAGTGATAAGAGAAGTTGGTAGGTAAGATGAGAATAACCAAAGGTTAAGAGAGAATTTGAAAAGCAAACAGTACGGACATAAACAGAAATAAAGCCTCTCTCTACATACCTAAAAAAGAAAATTTTTAGAGACAAAATATGCAATCACTTTGCTGTCCTGAAGCCAAATGGGAAGCATCTCCATGTTATCCTTCACAGCTTTTCTTCTTCACTGGGATCCACCACAAATGAATCCTCTGAAGTAGGGGGAAGAGGACAGCGGTCAAGGCTGCGGAGCACCACCGAAGTTTTTAAACAATTTTGACTGTCTCTGACAGAAATACAATCTTCTGTTAGAGATATAACTGGGAATAGCAAGAGAGTGCAAGGAGGGAGACACGTACTTGCAAAGTGTACTTCGCCATATCTTGCCCTAGGGACATGGTCTGTGGCAGCGTGAGCGACCTGAGGCAGGAAAGCAGGCATTGCCACCAGATAGCAGGGCATTGGCTGGGAAAGCATTAGCAAGAAAAGGTTAAAAGAAGAGTCAAGATGGACAGCAGTGCTATGTCATAGGATCGTTTTACTTTTACATGAAGATTTGACATTAGAAATTTCATGCAGCATAGGTGGGGATTTTACAGAAAGAGAGGAGTTACAGTAAGTCATTTAATGGGAAAGGTTTAAAGAGAAGGCTTTTGAAATTCTATGGATAAAAAAAAAAGCATGTATTTCTAAGAAAAGATAGCAGTAAGATTTCACTGAAATAGATAGGCTATCTGGGGTACAAAGTGGTATGGGTGAGGATTATCCAGCAGGTGAAATGCAAAGCAGTGGAGAGGGGAGGTTTAACGGGACTGTGCTGGAGAGAGCTGAATAAAATTCGCAAGAGTCATGGAGCAGGCCGAGCAAGCAGGGGACTGACAAAGTTTGTGCTGGGAGAAGCAGCATGAAGACTGTTGGCTGAGTGGGCTTCAGAGGGAGGAGAGGAGGGCACACCAGGTAGGCGCAGTGAGCGGCAGCTTTGGGGATGCTCAGGTAAGACAGATGCGGCTGGGGTAAAGTTGGGAATGGAAGGAAAAGTGTTTTCAAAAGACAGGCAGGGAAATGCAGCAGTCTCTGCAAAGATTTTAGGGAGAGCTTCCAAAGATGCTGAAGAAGGAGAGAATGTTTCTGTGGAGAGCATATGGGCATCAGCCGGTACAACAAACGCTAACCAGGAGCCTGGGGACAACAGGCAAACAGACATTGGCCAGGAGTTTGGATGTTGTCCTTAATTTGCTCAGTTGGTAATACATTAAGGCATTCTCTATTTTATTTTCCAGCCCTTGAAAAATGCTACTTCATAAAAGATTATGGCTCAGATAAGTTTGTACACAGAACCTTAATAAGGTTGGATAATCGGTTGGATCTCTAGCAGAAGTCACAAAAATCTGAAACAACCTGCAACCTTATAAAAAGGAACCAGCTTTAACGTGCCCAATCCCACAAGGCACTTCATTTCCTCAAGATTTTAGGAATAAATCCTTTTTTTTTTTTTTAATTCTAAATTGAAAAGACAAAGTGTTTGGTTTTTGCCTGGCAAAGGAGATCAAGATCATCCTACCAAATCCTGGTGGTAATTTTACCTCTAGTGGAAAATCTCATTCCATAATAATGAATATACAAAAAACAATATTTTAAGGCTTAGGGACCCTTGTCATCATGCCAGCTTAAAACGTAGCTAATAAAATGAATTGTATTTCTAGGCCTTAAGTATATCCTCGAGATTTTTTTTTGTAAGAAAAGAGAAATGTGCCGTTTGCAACCTACTCAGCTGTTCTCAGTTGTGGCTGAGGAAAACACGCAGCGTGATACTTAAACTATTTGGGACTTTATCCCTGAAAGCTCTCCAGCACAGACAATCTTATTGAGATGCAAACGTCTGACAGTCAGCATTTTTGTATTGGGCACTCAAAGCCCAACCTCACTCACCACAACATAACTCCTGTTAATATATAACAGACCGTAAGGAACTCAAAGCCTTTTTGGCACTGAAAAAAACACAACAACAACAAAAAAGGCAATGTTTTTTATAGAAGATAGAAGCAGTAAATCTAACAGCAATGGCAGATGCAGCTAAAGCCCAGCTGCAGCACTCAACCCACGGGAGAGGTGGGCAGGTAAGATGCTGCCCAAGCCTCGCAGGAAGACCTGGGTGACGGGGAGCTAAGGGAACCCTCAAACTGAAATACACCACTCTGTTTCTCCATATGCACAACGTATTACAACTAATGACTTTGTTAAATGTTTTTTACACATTTTTAGCCAGATAGGCTGCTCATGGGGAGCAATGGCAAGGGGCGAAATGCTGGTGTTGTTACAGCTACGTGATACTCTCAAGGACAGCTCTTCATCATGTAAGAGGAAGAGTCTGACAGAATGGGAAAAGTACTTTGCAGGCAAGAATTCACACTAAGGATCCTTTTTCTAAATTGTGTTTTCTAAAATACAGCTCAATAGCTTTCTAACAAAACTCTCTAGATGAATGCGAAGGTAAGAATGTTTTTTTGAGGCAAGAGCTAGTTGAGTCAAGATTAAGTCAACGCTTCATTAAATGCTTGATCCGCAAATAGAAATATAATCAACTTCAATAATTTTTTACTGCTGAGCATTAAGGAGTAGAGCTAGTATAGACCTGTATTTTCAACATCTACTCTTCTGCCTATTAACAGCTTTCCAGCATAACATGGAACCATTAACCTGTTTTGTTTTGGGCTTTACTGTTAGCCTGAAAGATGAGAGGTTTTGTCTGTGCTGGGGATGCAGGTATCTGAACTTCTATCTATACAGACACATAAACTCCTTCAGAACCACCTGCCTCCCCACGAAAAGCCCTAAGCCCAAACCAGAGCAGAAATCAGATACGAGCGAAGTGAAATGCCCAAGTAAATGAATGATCACCAGCTGGGCATCGACGGTTGGTGAGGTGAGGCACAGGAGGTTCCCTCTGAACACCAGGCAGCACGTCTTTTCTGTGCGGGTGACGGAGCAGTGGCACAGGCTGCCCTGAGAGGCTGTGGGGTCTCCTTCTTGGAGACCTTCAAAAGCCTCCTGAACGTGGCCCTGGGTGGCCTGCTCTGGGTGGCCCTGCTGGGGCAGGGCTTGGGCCTGGTGGGCTCCAGAGGGCCCTGTCCACCCCAGCCACTCAGTGAGTGAGTGTGTGTGTGTGTGTGACTGTGAGTGTGTGTGTGAGATTCCCTGAGGCATTGCCCACCACTGCAGGCTGCAAGGCTTGAGCAGGAACGGGGATGAAGAAGCCTGCTATGTGCGCTGTAGGGCACAGGCAGCCTCCCACAGACACGTGGGACCCCGTTTTGCCAGGAATTTTTAACCTGTATCTATAGCATCTGTACCGTTTCTGAAAAAAAAAAAAAGAAACCGAAACCGTTTCAGAAGTTTACACTCTAAACTCGTAAGGACTTTTATTAACCACACGGCCGGGCTCAGCATTACACCTCAAAGTCGGAAAAAAAGCGATGAGCAACCGCGAGACGTGCTGCCGGCTGGGCACGGCCGGGCTGCCCGCGCCCCTGCACCTTGCTCCGGACCTGCGGGGAGGGAGGGAAGCGCCAGCCCCGTCCTTCACTCCCCGGCACGCGAGGCAGGACGAGGCGCACGCACGGCGACAGCGGCGACTTCCAGGCGCAGCCCGGACCGAGCGTCCCGCGGGCGGCTCCCGGGCGGCTTTCACAGCCCCGGCCCGACGGCCGCGGCCCCGGGGGAGCCCCGCGCAGGTGCCGGCGCCCCTCGGGTACCGTGCCGGCAGCTCCCGGCCCTGCCCTGCCCGGGCTTTGGCCGAGGGGAGGGGAAGGGGGAGCCGGGGCCGCCCCGGGGCCGCGCCTTCCGGGCCGGCGGGAGGCGGTGCCGCTCACCTGGGGCCGGCAGCGAGCGAGGCACCGAGCGAGGCACGGAGCCGCGGCCCCGCCGGGCGGCAGGGAGGGAGGTGAGCGCCGGGCGGCTCCGCTCCCGGCAGCCAGGGAGGGAGGCAGGGAGGGCGTCGGGGCCGGCGGAGGGCGAGGGGGGCCCGGGGGGAGCCGCCCCCGGCGGCCGGGGCGGGAGGCAGGGCGAGGACGGGCTGGCAGCGGGACGCCTGACGGCCCCCCTTTTGTTCCCCGCAGGGTGTTCGCCGTCCGCCGAGCCTCCCTCCCCGCCCCCGTCTCGCCCGCCCCGCCGGGCCCCTCTCGTCGGCGGGCGGCGGCAGAGCCGCCTCGGGGCGGGCGGCGGCGGAGGTGCAGCCGGGGCGCTGCCGCCACCACCACCGAGCCGACCCCGCCGGGAACATGGCGACCGGCGGCTACCGGGGCGCCGGGGGCAGCACCACGGACTTTCTGGAGGAGTGGAAAGCCAAGCGGGAGAAGATGCGGGCCAAGCAGGCGCCGCCGCCGCCGGCACCGGGGGCGGCCGCCGTGAGCGAGCCCAGACCCACGGGGGTCGCCGCCCCGGCCGAGCCCGGCGGCGGCAGCTGCCTGCCCCCCGCCGCCCCGCCGGACCGCCCGGCGCCCCCCGCCGGCGGGGCCCTCAACTGCCTGGGCCTGGGCCGGGCCGCCCCCGCCAAGGAGCCGCCGCCGCCGCCGGGCCTCGCCGGGGGCCGGGGCGCTGAGCCCGCCGCCGCCTCCACCGCCGTGCCGGGCTCCCCCGAGGGCGAGGAGAAGCCGGCGGGCAAGGGCAAGGGCTCGGGGCCCAGCGCCAGGAAGGGGAAGGGGCAGATCGAGAAGAGGAAGCTGCGGGAGAAGCGCAGGTCGACAGGTGTGGTGAACATCCCGGCCGCCGAGGTGAGCGCGGGGCCCGCCGAGTCCACGCGGCCGGCCCCCATCCCCTCCCCTCATCCCTGATCCCTGCCCTGCGTTTCTTCCTTGAGCCGCTGCTGGGGCCGCTGGAAGTCCGAAGGGAGACGCGTGCCCTCTAACAGCGCCGTCAGAGCGAAGGAAAGCGGGTTTGTGGGCGCTGAGTAGATGTTCAGGTGTAAACAGCGCTCGGTTTGGAGCCCGAAAGAATTTCCTGCGCTGGAAAAAATGTGGTGGTTGAAAGAGCATTTTTTTTTCTTGAAGGCAGAGGAAGATATTTTTATCAGCCAACACCACTGTCCTCTGTGGTTTGCTACTAGTATAAAAATCTGGCATTGATTTATAATACTCCTAGAGGAATTCAGAAGAATGATAACTAGGTCTTTAGCTTTTTTCTTTTTTTTTTTTTTCAGTTAATAAGAAAAGCCACAGGAAACTTTAAACAAAGCTGTGTTTTACTCTCCAGTTTTGCATTAATGCTGATTATCTATCTCTCTGTAGAAAGCATTTCTATTATCTGTTCTTCTGTTACAGATGGCTAAAATGGTAATAAAAAGTTCTCTTTCTAGAGCAGCAGGAGGAGAAGGAATCCTGTTTGCCATACCTGCAGTCATTAACACTTTCTTTTTGATACCATAAACGCGTTCAGAGCAGACACTTTCACACAGGACGGTATCAGAAGGCAGGGAATGCCTTTTAGGAGCTGTACAGGTCTTTTAGAATCGCATTTTTTAGGGGCTGGTCCTGCACTTGATCAGACTCTTTACTTGAACAGTCTCTACCTTGAGATAAAATGTTTTGGTGTGGGTCTTGAATATTACTGCTTTGGAAAGTAAGGGGCACAAGCAAGTTCTTTAATCCTCTGGTTTTAGAGCCTGCACCCCTCCTGGACTGCCTTTGGTTGGTTTTGTATGTTCCCCCCTCAGTCTGCCCCCATGCTCCTGTATGGACTCTTAAAAAATGCTGTGCCTTTATTTCCCCAGGTAAGGTGGTGCCAGTTCAGTTAATACTGGCTTTGTACATTGCAGCAAGCGTTCATCGTAAAACATCTTACTTGAGGGGCCTCTGCCGTACCCCCTACCCACAGTCTTCCGCCACCCCCCCTCGAGGCTGGTGTTCTGCTTCTTTGAACTGGTTTTCTGAACTTGTGTTCTTGTGGCTTTTGGTGGTGTGGTTTGGGGTTTGCTGGTGGTTGGATTTCTTGTTTGTTTGTTGTTTTTTTTTTTCTTTGTTTTAAATATTACTCAAAATATTCTTTGCTTTCCAGGAACACACACTCCTTGCTCAGCAAATGTTAGGTTCTTTGTCAATTTGCAAGTGTAACCTGCTGCATTGCTAAGGGTGGTTTATTTATTACGGTTGAGGTATTTAGGTGTTGAGAAGCAAGCTCTCACCCATTCACATCCTGTTGAGGGCCTGCTCGTTTTTCTGAGTGTCACCATGTGCTGGCATTTCTTGCAACCCTCTCATCTTTGTACTGCTTCCTTCTGAAAGTAGCAATTAGCATCACCTTACCTTTCTAAGGTCAGATTTTTATAAACGCAGATAACTGTTGTACGAGGTGTTTCTGGGGAGACTTGTTGTAAAGCGATGCATTCTGGCTGGCATGTATTTATACAAAACTACTTCTTTCCAGCATTTCACATTTCTTAAATGTTTTTAATCATTACCACTTGCATTCCAAAGAATTATTTAACTAGGGAGCACTAGATCATTCCTGATGGTGGACAGCTTCAAAAACTGTGTCCAGTGTCAAATGTGAGTAACTACTTACTAATGAATGTTTTACAGAGTATTTACTTGTGCTGTCTTTCTGTTTATTCATGAGGAAATGCTTTAAAGCACTGATTCAATACGCTCAGCTTAAGTTCTCTTGACTCTCTGTGACTATGAAGCTGAACTCGGACCAAAGAAGGCTGCTGCTGTGTAGATGATGGCTTGTAGACTGAACTGGCTTGCTCTTACAACACTCCAGTTACTTGTCGTCCTTCTTTAGATGCTAGGCTTAGCTTCACTGTGCTGTGTGGTGATTTGGTAGTAGTATACACTGAATTTAATCGCTCACACCATGCAGAGCTTCAAGTGCTGTGCTTTAGAACTGCTTTTTGGAAGATGTTCTTTTAGAGCCTTATTGGCTGTTCTGTTGTCTTAGCTTTCAAGGAAACAGTCTCTCTAGAACAGCATTGTTGTTGTATGATCAGCATGGCACTGCAACGGGGAATGGCGAGAAAGAGGAGATTCTGGTACTCTGAAATGAGACCAGGTAACTGGCTACAGAATGCACCTGCAGAAGATACATAATGCCCAGGAGCTTCTTGGCCCAAAAGAGAATATGAAAACAGTTTTCATCACCAAAGAAACAGGATGTAATTTCAGTTCTAATGCTGTTGGAAAATGTAGTATTATGAAGTGGTGGAATAAGGAAAGTTCGGGTTGTCTCGTTTATGTTGAAGTGGTCATGAAAAATGTTAGCAGATCGTTATTTGTTAATGATTAATTTCTTTTCTGTTCAATAGGAAGGGAATGGAGCTAGGTCTTAAACAGTACTGTCTTAAAAGTACAGTCTTAAAAGTATTTTGTATTTAAGTGATTGGAGGCCAGAAACCAAAGGGGAGGCCGTGGAAACGAATGGTGACAGGTTGGGTGTAGTGGCGAGGCTTTGTGTTTAGAGGCCGTCGTGGTGGAATTAAAGGTTGGTTTATATCTTCGCAGCACTAATGCTTATCTGGGTACAGATGCCTTTTGAAAATGGCTGCTGAAATGCTTGCAGCTTTGTTACTTTTCAGCGTTTTTAAAGTAGTGTCTTGATAGCGTGTTGAATCTTAGTCGTTTAATTTCACTCTGAGTAGTGTTAAGCGCTGTGGGATTTGGGCTTTGTTGCCTTGCAACAGGTTGTGAAAGGTAACTAAGTTGTATCTAATTATCATCACTCCTTAAGTTTACTTTAGTTTATTTTTTTAAGTATTAAGCTTTCCAGCCCACCCCACAGCTATCTGTTAGAAAGCATTTTTTCGGTCTGTAGATACTCACTTGATGCAGGTGTTAAGTTTACTCATACCATTTCCCCACTTGGAGCTGTGCTTGCATCTGTCCAAGAAACACACAGAGTTCCTATCGTGCTACGCTGACGGTGCTCTGCGAAGACCCACAAGGATGATGAGAGCCGTGTTTCGTGTTGTTAAAGCAGTTCTCCTGTCCTGCTCCAAGCAAAACAAGCTGCGCTGGTGAAAGTGCAGCTTTACTTTTGTAACTGTTTACACTGGAGGATTCTGCTGGCAAAGCTGCGCTCGTAAGCTTTTTCTGAACCCCAACCAGCAGAATAACAGCAGTTGTCGTGGTTACCTTTTTAGAGAGGTATATGTAGAGTCAAAGTCTTGGTTGATCCAGGAGGGAGGATAGCTGGTTTTGCTGTAACGTGCTTATGGACAGAGTTTACATTTCACCTGACCAGCTGGAAGTCCTCTAAATTCACATGTGTTCTTCAGCTAATAACAGCGTGATGAATGATTTAAAAAGGTGTAAAGAACTCAGATCTGTGTATTTTGCACATGAAGCTGCCATACGCGAGACACAACAGTCTCCTGACCTTTCTGTGGAAAATCCTAATAGCCTAAAGGTAGCGTAACAGGTAAAAACGTGGGCTCTGCATAGGATGTGCAGCCGATCTGTCCATCCGTTGTCGTCTCACCAGCAGCCCGAAGGGTTTGCCTTCTTGCAACCACGCCGGTGGCCCGCTGCCTTTCTCCCTGGAAGGGACTGCGTGCGTGGTGCTTGGTGGGTGTCGTACTGAACGGCAGCGTTGCCAGCAGAGGGATGAGCTCTGCCTGTGGGGAAAGAAAGGGTTCCTGCTACCAGAAGCCAGCGTGCTGCGATGAGTAGCTGACAGAAGGCTGCTGCGTTCCAGTTGGAAAAACCTAAGGAAACTTTAAATGCCAAATGTGTCAAGCGTAGCAATTACCGTGTAAGTTGTGAAGCAACTGAAACGTTCTCTGAATGGCTGGAAACTCGAGAGAAGAGTGGAGCCCGGTGTTGGCGATTGGATTCTCTTGGGCGGAAGTCTCCCTTCAGCAGAGTCTTTCCCAGCAATTCCCTACCTGAGGACTAAGGTAACTGAAGGAGCAGTTCTAGCCTTCTCTTCCTGTTAATGGGAAAGCAGCTTTGCGTTGTCCAGTGACTCTGAGCGTTTTCTTGTAAAACAACTTGCTTCTCTTTGCTTATGTTGGAAGACAAGTGTCTCAAAAAGAGATGTTCAAGAAAATCCTGGGAGGTTGAACAAAACCTATTTTTGACCACTGATACCCTTGCCATCGGTGCAGAGGTGTTAGTATTATGACAGAAGTTTAAAATATATTTATTTGTCCTGGATGACCTTTGACAGCATGTTAGGCCATCCTCCTGCTTGCTTTGTCAGTGAGCACATGTTTTTTACTACTTTCTATTTATGGTTCCTCCTTCAAGTGTGTCAGGGTAAAAGAAGTGATAGAAGCATTCTCAGGTTCTGATAAGGGATTTTATCACAATTACTTACATTCAGTCTGCTTCGTTGTTGATACCTTTGTGAATTCTCATTTTGACTTAGCCTCTGGGCAACCTATGCAAAGGGCATTTTCTTTTTCCACCTCTTTTCAGTACTTAAGCTTCTATTACTGCTTTTATTTTTTCTGCTTCTGTTGTTGTTTGTTTGTATATGTTCAAAGGCATGTTTTAATGCCCTGACACTTACATAGGTAAGCTTGTGTGCTCAGTTAAGTCACATCATAGATGCAGAAACCTGGGAGGTTTTCACTTCCAGTACCCTTGCAGCAGCTTCCAAGTCACTGCATGCACACCTTCCAAATCTATGGTGTCTAGGCACTAGATCAGCTCTGTTTTGGAACAAGGCTGGGCAGTGCAATAGTTTTCCAGCTGAAAATATACATGCAGATAGTGTAATTTCTCTTCAAGAGGTGATAGGGATAATTTCATCCTTGCTGTTTTCATAGACAGTCAGATTGCAGTCCAGTATCTACGGCTGGAATTTGCAGCACTCAACCAGCAAATACTGACTCTTTTATGCATGTAGCTCTATCCAGTGCCAGTTCCTGCTGGAATAGGAAAGAGTGGTGGAAAAGAATCAGAACCCACCAATTTCCCCTCTGATTCTCTTGACTTTGCATTTATCTCGTAAGTGCAATTTTGGGAAGGTTGGTTTTTAAAATGATCTTTTAATAACGAGGTGCGTTTGGAAAACATTATTGTAGTTAGCTTTTTCACTCTCCTGTTTTTGGGATGAATCATTTGAAATGATACCGTTATTAGGTGGAAAATAAACACAGAGTAAGTAAAGTATTTCCTCCTCTATTGAGTACTGAATTGTACAGAAAGTAAGAAAAGTATTTAGCTTAGCTTGTAATTGGTGGTTGAAGGCTTCTTAATGTTCTGCCTTGCCAGTTACTGCCTTTTCTTGCTGGCCTGTCATATAGCCAGTTACCCTAAATAAGTGTAGATGTTGGTTGGCTGAAGATAAATATTCCTTCGTGTTGTTTTTAGGTTATTTCTCTAGTACTTAAGGGTGAAATGTTGTCTGTCCCATCATTGTTTGTTCGTAAAGCCTAATTATATGACAAGATACATCTGGAGCAACAAAAATGTAATTGTGGGGCGAAGAGAGGATACAGGCTCTCAGCTGTGCATTTGTCCACTTCTGCCCTGAAGTAAACATAGGAAGCATCTTGCTCTGCACTGTAAACGGGGTGACTTCAGCCTCACTGAAAATCACAGGCAGGGAAGCGTCGATGTGATCAATTACTGCACTGAAGTGAGCACGCTGCTAAGTATTACTAAAAATGACTTACCTGACAAATTTACAAATGCTTTAGGTATCTTTTCTGTAATAAGTAATTGCTCTGAAAACACACAATTGTTGTTTTGTAAAAAAATATCTTGATCTAACCTCGAATTGGAGATGCTTTGCTTTATTGATAGGTTGATGGTCTCCTACAAAGCAAAAAGAAGCTGCTTTTTCCTTGACTTTTGGCAACTAGTGGCTCGGACATAAATGCAAAAATAATAACTTCAAGTTCATTTCAAGAGATTTAGACTTGTATCCTAAATGTGAGCAATAAGATAATGAGGTTAGACTATAGCTGAAACCTCCCCTCATGACAAGAGACAAGTATGGACAACCTGTCTCGAGTCTGATCAGTAGATTTAATGTTGAGGTCTGTGTGAACAGCAGGTGTGCCTTCCGGCCTCTCCACCACTCCACCCCAGTTTGATACCGACCGCAAACCTGCTTGCAGTACCTTCCATCCCGTTGTTGAGGTTAATAGCCACGTTGTATGCTGTTGGCCCTGGTACCAACCCCTGAACTGGCTGCCAGCTCAAGGTCATAGTACTGCCAGCCTTCTCAGCCCGAAGATGCAGCCAATTTTCCACCACCTACAGTGCACTTATGGGGCCCACATTAAACCAGTTTGGCTTTAAGGATACTATTGGGAGCCCAGCTCAGAGGCCTTTCTTCACGCTATGTATTAGAAGGAAACTTTGAAGGTTTCTGGAATTGCTGGTGCAGAAAACCATTATATGAGAGCTGCTGACACTAATGCAGCTGAATTGTTACAATTGTCTGTCTGAGAGAAATTCCTTAGGATTTTCTCATTTCTTATTGGTAGTGGAAGTGCTGCACAATTTTTACTTTCCTTCTAGGGAGCAGGACTGAAAAAAAGGCAGTTTGAAAGATGGCAAGAGGTCAGTCTGTCCTGTTCTTTTACTTAATGTATTGTCTCAGGTACATGAAGCTACTAATACTTTGGAAGAGTAATATTTAAAAAGATTTACTTTGGAAAAACTTACAATAGTTTGATATTTAATTGTTTAAGGAACAATATTTTAATCCCCTAAAATTGAGAGTAGTCTAATGCAGCTATGCTGAATGATGAAAAATGAGTTGGTGTTTGGCTTCATTCCCAAGGAGGATCACCTTTGCTATCTTATCTCTCTTAAATATCTCAGTATTTAAAAGGGTATTCCAATGGTAATGGGATTAAATAGCAATCTCGAGTATTTGCATAGTGTTTTCTAAAGTAAGTTGTAATATTCATGTAGCTGTGGAGGAAATAATAGCTTAGTATTATAAGCAAATCATGAAGACTGCAACAATGAAAGGCTAAATGAGCACTCCAGAGTTCTGAAACCTCATTGTTTGCATTTGTCATGTTTTCAAAATCCCTTTGTGACTTTGGGGACCATGGTTCATCCCACATCTGAATATTTGGAGCTAATTGCTGAGAGGCTTATTTATTTAACACATTTAGAAGGAGATATCTGGAATAAATTAACTTACAATATATTTTGTATTTCATAAACTTAGAATTTTGAGTTCCTTTTATACTAGAAGGAACAAATTATAGATGATGCACGTTTTAGATTTGTATACTTTGACTACTTCTAGTGAAACTATGCTGATTGTAGTTTTTAATTTCCAAAGCTATAAGTAAATTAGTCTAAATGTATTTTTCTACTGTAGGTTCAGGAGACTGAAAAATATTGTGCCCCCCCAAAAAAGGTGGTGGTATTTTTAATAGAGTGAGAGACTTCTGTCTGAACTGAGAAGTGTGATTTGTTTGTGATTTATGGCTTCATAACTATATATATATATATTTGTAAGAACTATTTACGTGACTTTTTTCAGTACTTTTCATTAATTAAAAAAAAATACAACCCTTGTTCGACTGTGTTTCACAGATGTGACTTATGTGAGGATACAGAAGAGTGAGAACAATGAATGGATTTCAGCAGTCATTTATAAACCACCAGAAGTCTTGTGAATTATTTTGTTACTTCTCCAGTTATTATTTTCCTTTCCAGCAGCCTTTTCATGCTTTGAATGTACTACATCCCGGATGTGTTACTTTCAAAAGAAGCAAGCTAAAAAAAACAAACCAACAAACAGCTTCCAAAACAAATAACCCCTTACCTCCCATGCCAGACAAGCAAAAAAAGCCCACTGTAGCCCCCCACCCCTAAAGAAAATCCACCTCTTGACTATTATGCTCAGCAGACTGTCTTACCCTGTTCCAGTTTTGCTTTACGCAACTTGAATATTCATTCTTCTTCAATCTGAGTTTGAGCAGATCTTTTTTTGTGTCCCTTTATATTCTGACAGGATTTTTTTTTGATTATTTTTGTTTATTTTCTGTATACCCAGTAAGAGCTGGTGGGAAATGACCTCTGCTTGTCAAAAGGAATCTAAAACAATTCCCCTCCCATCTCTAAGTAAAATACAATAATATGAATTGATGCAAAATATTTGTTTGCACAAATGTAACATTTCTTACTTCATTGCATCTTTAAAATTTACATGTTTTCTAAATTCTCTTATAGCTCTAAGCGTAAAGGGGACTTATGGAAAGGTCACTGTTAAGTGCTCAGTTCCACACAGCTTTGAGCTGATTCCTTAATATTATCTTCACAATATGTGGTTTGCATCCATTACATACATGTGAACATTTTATTGTGAATGTTTTTCTCTGCTATATTTCTTTTAAGTTGGAGTTCTATATTTAAAGACTCTTCAAGTGAAAGACCGTAGGTGGATGACTATTTCCCGTGCTTTACAAGGTCATGGGAAATTAAAATAAAAACCACAACCCCAGTGTTTTGTTTCAGGATTTTAATGTGTTTGATCTGCTTGCATGTTGCTTGGAAGGGCTCGATGGGATATTTAGGTCTCTCAATCCAGGCCTGCAAATGCCATACGCAGCTCTGTTGTGTAGTCTTAACCGTGTAATCCTTACGTCATTTTAAAAGTAACTTTTATTTTGCCTTACATAAGAACGTAATCCTGGTTGAAGGTACACTTCAAAAACAAAAACACACCAAACAAAAATGCCTCAGTGAAACACAGTAACATGTCAACAGCACGCTTTGCCTATCTCAACGCTCATCTGTCTTCAAACACAAACGTGGAGTGGGTATGTGCTAGGCACAGGCTTTGCACAGGAGCTGTTATGCAGTCCTTCATCAGCACTGATTTTCTTGATCTGAAGCCTCTGTACGTAACATTTTGAACCTCTCTAAGTCAGAGAGTCTGTAGCAGCTGAGAGACTTGGAGGAGCACGGTTTGGGGCAGCACTGAGTGCTCTCTGTGTGTAGGCCTTGGATCTAAGCGTCACTGAGGTGGGAAGGAACCTCAGGAGGGCTTTAGCCTGACCTGGTTGCACAGGGCTTAATCCAGTCAGGTCTTGAAAACCTCCAAGGATGAAAAGGGCACAGCCTCTTTGGGCAGCCCTTCTAATATCTGACTGTCCTTGGGTTTTCTGTTCTGTTTGGTGAGGGCCTCTCTTGTTTCGATTTATATCCATTGCCTCTCATTCTCCTGCATGGGTCAAGCCTGGCTCTCTACTTGCTGGCTGCCTGAGATGGATGGAAAAAAAAGATGCTTTTTTATTTTTTTTCTTTGGCAGGGCAACAACCTAGGCCTGCTTTACTCAGCAGAAGTAACAGGTGCTAATAGGATTTGAGGCACAGAGGCAGGATAGCCAGGCAGAATGATGGCAGTATTCAGATATGGAAAAGGTATTATGGAATAACTGCTGTTTAGCTCTATATACGGCAGCTAAGCCAAATTCATTGACCACCAGAGAAACCAGAACGATAGGCAGGAGCAACTGGGATTTCTCCTCTTTCACCATTCCTCTTCTCAGCCCTCTCTAACCTTTTTAATTGTTTTTGAAAATAAATGGAATCAAGGAAAGCTGTGCTTGTCCTACCCATCTGCTGCAGAAACTGGTGTGTATTTTATGAATTAAGCACCATGCAATATGTAGTTCAGTGTCTGTAAGCACATGGGTTCACATAAGTGACACCTACGGTCATCTGGACCAACCTCTTCCTGCCGCATGCCTATAAGGTTCATTTAATCACGTTGCGAAGCTCTAGCTTGATTCTTTCAGTACACTGTAAGAAAATAAGTCTAAATATAGTTGGACTGGCGAAGGAGCCACACAGCTCAACGTTCTGCTCCTACAATGGCCATAAACAGACATGCAGTAAGGAAAAATAATGTGGAAATCTTATCACGTATTTCCTGTGAATTAATTTTCTAGCCTCTTGACAGTTTTCAGCTTGAATACCTTCAGCATCGGATGAAGGTTTTTAAGTAGACAGAAATCCTCTTCCAAGTACTTTTCAGTCTTAACTTGAATGTATGTTAAATATTAGCATACAGTAAATCATTGGGTAAGGAGGTCCATGTTTCTAGCAACTTTTACTTATGATGAACCACCTTTTTATGATTATTATTTTGCCCCCCCCCAGCCCACAAAACCCAGCGTGGTATCTGTTAGCCTCATTTCATGATCCCTCCTCACTAGTTATTTCTGTGGCAAGGCTGTTGTAATGCTTAAGAGGCTTCCTATTTTTTGCTCCTTCATTGAGGAAGGTGATCCATCTGATGCTCTGCCAAAATTTTAGATTGGTTTAAGTCACTACGGAACTGTACCTAAAGATGAGTTTTTCTCTGCAGATCAGTTCACATGCACCCCATGTTTCCTTACAGACTTCTGCTTTTGCAAGTATTCCTCCCAAAAGATTTAGCAGTTTTTTGAGATACAGGACCTCACTCTCCTACCACTTGGATGAGAAGTTCAGGATCCTCATCATACAGGTTCTTGTACAGACTTCTCCAACCAGCTCCTTTATCAGCATTAGTCCTTCTGAAATAAGTATCTTATTAAAGACCTTCTTTAAAAAGGAAAGCTAATTATCTTGCTGGCTGTATCTGCTTGTGGTGGTTCAGTACAAAACTCTAATGTCCTCTTTGGTTACCAAAATACAACCTCTTATTGCTTTAGTAATTTGGATAAGAAGTCTGTGTACTAAAACATTTGGAAGTATTCAGGTTCTACCAGATAAACAGATTGACTTTTAAAATGTTGACATCTGTTTTCCTTGTATATTTTACCTTTTCATTTCTATGTTCTATTCTGGCGAGAGCAAGGGAAAATTGACCTGAGTGTTGCAGATTGCTGTTGGATTTTATTGTTTTGCTTGTAAGTAAAAAAAAAAAAAAAAATAATAATAAAATTGTGGAGTATAGAAACCGAGGCTCCTGTGTTTACAAATTGTGTGTGTATAAATGCTACATAAGAACCTAGTTCCTAATGATTGAAGTTGTAGCAAAATAAACAAATTAAATATTCATTCTTGAATGGGTCATTAATTTAAAATAGCCTCTTAATTGTTTACATAGTGCTTCTTGTCTTGTTTTACTGCCTTCTTCAAGCCAGCAGCACCAACGGAAACTAAGCTGACCTACATCTTTTATAGTTGGAAAGGGTGGAGAAGTTGTTGATATTGAATGCTATGGTAGGTGGTAGCAAATAAGAAATTTGATATTCGCAGTTTTTTCTTCCTTCTCTACAGTGTTTGGGTATGTATTTGCCCACCTAGGTCCTTTTTTCAGATTAATAACCAGAAAGCTGTTATGCTGAAGCTGAATTAATATTTTTCTTAACAAAGTAGTTTTTTCTTCCCCTTTTTTAGAACATTTGGTTTTCTGACCAGAAATACAAAACTTTTTGATTTGATATGCTTTTCCTGTGTTTAAAAAGTAAATATATCCAATATATTCTTTTCAGCTGATGAAAAAAATGACCTTTATTGCACAGTTCAGGAGCTAATTGATGTTCTGGTAGCCCAAAGCAGATTATTAAACAGGCCTAACTTAAAGAAGCTCTTAAAACATCAGTATGCTGTGAGTAGTCATTTAGAAAGAGCTCTAAGGACACTAATTTAGTCTGATAAATTCTTCCAAGGTGCAATTTACAGTTCAGTTGATGATGTGAAGTATAATCTCAGTTTCTTCCATAAAAACACTTCTTTGTCTTTGCAGGTTAAATTAGGAATTACTTATTATTGATTGATTAAGCAATGCTTTGCCAATCCAGAACTGTGCTAGTGCCTTATTAATCTTAGTTTTTAAAAATCTTTTAGATAGTTGTTTTGAGTTTGGCTACACATCTGCTTGTCGTCTGTGTCCCAGGGTGTCAATAAGAAGTTGGGATACAGGATGTGTATTTTTTTTTTCACTTGTGCTGATGTGGCTTATCAAATTCTGTGTAATAAATCCAGTCTGAAATAATGCCATGACCTCAATCTTCAGGCTCTTCGTGAAGCTGATACCTACCAGAGTTGCCTCTAGAACAGAAAGTCAAAAACTTGTCTTCCTCTTATTTTCTTAGGTGTTGAAGGCTTTTATGTAAACAGTCATGTAATTTCTTGCATACTTACGTTAAAAGTTTTCCGTGAAGTCTGTTTTGAATGAAGATCTGTACATTTTGGAACATGGGAGGTGGTATTGAACCTGGAAGTGCTTGGTCCTGCTGCGGATTGCTTTTTAGACTTGGCACTAAGCAGGTTGCTTAGCCTCTGTGGTTAGATCATCTGCTGTGCAGCCAGGGTTAGAGTTACCTTTTTCTCCTCTCTTATAAAAGCTCTTAGATCTGTATATGGAAAGGTGCTGTGTAAGTTGAACTACTACCTCCAAGATGAAAGGTTTAGTTTTTAATGTGTGTATGACATTGTCATTTCAATTAGACCAAAGCTACAGACATAAAAAAATTTATAGAATGTGCAGAGAGATTTTGCAGAGAAGTCCTTTGGGTCCATCCATTAAGAAAAAAAAAGTGAAGCTGTTGAATTGAGATGTTCTACACTAGCATTTGATGCCAAAAACCTCCTTAAAAAACAAACAAACAAAAAAAAACCCCACCACAACACATACCCATTTCTGATACAGAATGCTGTGTTGAGTTTAATGGGTGTTTGGCAATTTCATTATTAGTTTGCACACTTGTAATTTTTGTTCATGAAGTTTGAGCAGACCACATGGCTTCTGATCTGGGGGAAGATGAGACAGAACCATCGGACAGTCAGACGTGATAAGGTGTTACACAACTGGATGTTGGGGAGGCTTGGGACAAGTATTGCTGAAAGTCTTGACTGTAAGATGTGACATGAATGAGGCGTAGTCACGTTTCTTTCACAAAGTTATTAAATGCTCTTAGTAAATGCAGAAATGTGATAAATTGTCAGGTTTGGGAATCTACAGCTGGATGTTTAAGTAGCATGTATTTGATGTGCTAAGTACTCTAACAAAGCATTCCAGTGAAGTGTACTGAGACTGGGCGTTTTGAGCATACTTGACAATTAAATCATATATAGGGGCCTGCATTCAGACATTTCTGGATAATGGCATAGCTAGAGTCCTAACATATCTGTGAAAGAATTTCCTATTCAGCCTATTTCTCTACTCTTTTCATTTGTTACTAATCAAAAGAATTGGGGAAAAAAAAAAAGTCCTTAATCTCACTTAATGAACTCCTGTGGCTAGAAAGACAGAAACCCTCAAGGTAATTCTTCGTCAAAAGGGAGGTAAACTAAAAATGAAGAAAATTTATACAGTAAGTACACATAAACTTGTAATCTGATGAAGATGATGTGCAATGTAATTATCTTTCATGAAATACTGGCACCTCAGGCAGCTAACTTTTATAGCAAAATGTAGCACTTACTTTTAGCCAGAGGCAGAAACCCATTATCTGACAGTTTTCAGCCATTGTGTATAGTCTAAAACATAAATGGGTGTTTTAATATAATCCCACTTTGTGGGTTTGCTTCTTTCAATTAAAAAAAATTAGGCTCGTCAGATGTCAGATCAGTTTTTGTCAAACTTACCCAGAGGCTATTTGAACGCAGGTGTTGCTAAGCAGCTCAACACTAGAAACCACTTCTCATAGCATGTTACATTTTTTATAAGGTGAAAGGATGTTTGCAAATCAAAGCAGAAGAAATTAGAAATGGGTATGTTAATGTATTTTTGCATGCATGAAATGTTCCTTGCTACCACTCCACTACCCATTTGATTCTTCATGAATTTCTTTGTGTTCTGTTTATTTAGAAAGATTTGGAGGTTTATTTGTGTGTTTGCATGTTGTAAAGCTTTCAGCACTTGCTGTTAGCTGGCTCACAGAGACTGGAAACTGAGATCTGAAGCCTGAATTCTCGATGTGGTAAGCTTTCAGTTAATTGTCTGTTCCACTATGATAAGGGTAGAGATCCGTATGGCTTTTTATAAGCTGGTACAGTTTTTTAGTTTAGGTTGAGGATTGTTGTTCTGCTTTGAGATCCCACTTGGGTCGATCTGGGATCACTGTGACAGTGTGCATGCACTGCTGAACTTGGGGCTGCTAAATCTCACTGACCTAGCCTGGCTCCATCTAGAAGCCCTGGGAAATGGGGATGTGGAAATGTGATGCAGTGGTGTTCAAGCAAACTCTCAGACCTTGGGATGCCAGCATTGCTTCCCACTTCCAAGAGTGTTTAGTGGGCTTGCCATTATGTTGCATAAATGTAACTAAGTTCTTAAATCAGGGCATATTTTTCATTGATTCATGTTGCTGAGGAAATAAGCCCTTCCACAAGCTTCATTTTGGAATAAATGGTATTAGAAAGAATTGACTTTGTAGCACTTTGGCAGAATAAAATGGTGAAGATTTATCTGAAAATGTGATTCTGTCCATTTGAAATATGCCAGTAAAAATCTTCAACTTTATATTTTAAAAAACTAGATGTATTGAAATTGTAGCAAATAACAAAGAAGGCTAAACTGAAGAGTAAATTCAAGATGTCGTTATCTCTTAATACGTTACAGAACTTCAGCAGAGATCACAGCAGCATCTTTAAGAATGTTCTGACATTTAGCAAAAGTGGATGATGAGGACCGATAGGTAACTGTAGTATGAAAAATAAATGAAAATATACAGCTCCGGTCTTGCCAATATCAGTATTAAAATAACAACTTTAGGACATTAACACTGCAAATATATTCTTAAAAAGCAGGTAGTTTTTAGTCATCAACACAGAAGTAGACTAACGAAAGCACTAATGAAATCTGAGAGGAGTATCTGACAGGAGAATCGTGAAATGCATTTGCTAATTAGCCTTGCATTCATAGCAAAGACTGAAGTTTCTCCTCTTTAAATTAGGCTCAGTTCTCAGATGTCTCAAATATCATACAGGGATCTTCTAGTTAATGAAAGCTCAAAATACCTGTTGCTTATTTGACTTCTTTTGGATGATGCTGAAGGAAAGGGTGATTCTTCACCTAGACACAGTTACAGAAATTGCACAGGAGTAGCTTGTGTACCACCTTAAAGAGATTGCCATCAAAGATGCAGCCTTATATCTACACTTCAGCCTGGCCCGTGCTTTTCTGCCTCTCCTTATGTTCATAAACTATTTTTAAGACATGACGCTGGCTCATCTTAATAGATGCCTGGCTGTAAGAAGTGAGCTGAGAGGGAAAGGTACTGGTGGGGGAACCCAATGGGCCGAGAGTGGCCTGGTGGGGTGTGAAGCGGCCTGTCTGGGCTCAAAAGCCCAAGGGATTCGGTGGTAGGCCGCAGGTGTTTGTGCGCCGAGACAGGGACCTGCCTCTGAAATCTGCTCTGCACCTAGGCTGGGACCAAAATAAGTGCGGGTGGTTTGCTTGGGAAGGGTCTTGGCTTTGAGTCACCTGCAGGTGCAAGGAAGGGCACGTTTTCTCTGCTATAGGCAATTCTTCTGAAAAAAGGCTGTAAATAATACATTCTGTCTGTTCCTTGATACAGGGGAAACTTGTTTTAAAAGAGTTTTTGTAGTTTACGTTGTAGTTATGGAAATCCGTACCTTAAAACAAATTGCTTTGAGAAAATTATACATTTTATAGCCAGTGTTTACGTGAGTCGGCAGCTGTCGGTAGAGATTGATTTGAAAAGTGCAACTGTAAGTGGAAGTTTCTTGAAAACAAAATTATTCACCTTATTTTTCACTTTTTACTTTTCAATGCTTAATTCAAATTGTAGGTGTCGCACATCATGTCTATAAGAGGACATTCTCTTAATCAGTTGTAACTGCGGGCTTTATTTAACAAGAAAAATCTCAAAATGGCATGTTCAGTCATGCTGTAACTGCGTGACAAACAAAATGCCTGAAGCCGCTAGAGATAACAGCAAACGGGGACTACCTCCTAGCAAAGAGACCCTGGCTCATTAAACAGCCATGTTCATCCCTTGTCTTCCAGCCCTTTCTTTTCTTTCTTTCCTCAAAATTCTGGCACTGCAGTGCACCGGCACTAGCATGCACTAGTAATTAAAAGGAGAAAGGATGTGAAGCCTATATGCCCAAACAAGTTCACTTGAGGTAAAAATATGTAGAACTTCTCTCACTGATAGTTGAGAAGATTTAATTTGTAGTGAATCTTTTTTTTTTTTCTTTTTTTTTCCCCCCAAAATAGAAAAAAAGGGAAAGAAGGGGGGGAGGGAGGAATAGAGAAAAACTCATTTAAATTGCAGCTAACGAGCTCCTAATATCCATGTTGTTTGTGTGTGTATGTGTATAGTGAAGAGAGAATGAGGGTGGATAAAAAACCAAAATAATCTTAGAGATTCTATTTTAAAACTTAATTCTTAAAGGGGAAAGAAAAAGATAGGGGAAACTGTATGTGTCTTTGCTCACCTTCATTTAGAGCAAATAGATTTTGTTTTTGTGGAACTGTTTTGTTTTTTTTTAATATTATTTCTGATTTGTCTCGTAATCTGTTTGTCTTTCTGTAAGTAATTTTGTTTTTCTGTAAGTAATTTGTTTCTGACTAAATTTTTAATAGCCTGTTAATGACCATGTCTATTTCTGTAATCCATGTATGATTTACTGTTGTTCATTCTCTACCCACAGTATGTAGTTTAATTAAATAAGGCTGATTGTTTCATTAGTATGGTAGCCATTTAATTCCTAAATTCATCATGACTTTTAAATGTATACTTCTTGGAATTTATTCCTTATTTATTGCTTTAGGCCCTCATTCTTAGTGTGAGTTTGTAATGTTTATGCAGAACTATGCTTGTTAGGGGAATTTAATAAAAATTACCTTTTGAAGTTTTAATGGGTTGGGTTTTTTTTTAAAGACTGTGAGCTGGAAACTTTAAAATAAAACATCCTTTCAGACTGTGAATGCATATTGCATGCCTTGGACTTTTTTTTTGTCTCCAGGTATGTCTGAGGTAGAGCAAAGGTCAAATGTTAACCATCTCCTCAAGTTACGTTTCAGATTAAGAAGACATGAATGTCAGGAATTCGCAGGATTGAGTTTAGTGAGGCCAGTAATGTCAAGGTATTAGCTGAAAATGCGAAGAGGGGGGAGAAGGGAATGTGGCAAGAGGGAGGGGGATATTTTGGAGGTATTTAAATGTGTTTCACTCAGAGCAGGCAATGCGTAATGAGGGATCACAGACCTAGAAGTGTGTATGTGGTGAAATTGTGTGTGTGCGTAGATTTTTTCTTCTAAAGAAACTATTATTGTTTGGGGAAATGTTTTGATTTTGTACTAAAACATTTGCTGTTGTTTGGTTTTTGTTGCTCTTATTTTTGCTCAAATGTTTTAACACCTTTGAAAGTCTGCAAAATAAATAGGTGGAGCTGTAATCAAGAATGTTTAGTATTTTTTTTTAATTGGGAAGCTTCTCAAGAATGTGCTTATTTTCTGCTTAAATGCATTTGCTGCTTATAATTTTAATGAGTTTATAGATGAGTGCATTACTTTCAAGACCAATCCTCTTCAAAAGATGGAACCGTCCTTGAAAGGTGGATTTATTTCTAAGAGCTTTGTAAAAAGCCATTTATCTCCAAAGGGTCTTTTTATTGTTCAGATCATAATCCTCTCCTTTAAATATTTCATCTATCAGTCAGAATGTTTTATACACAGCAGTTGGATTGCATCCCTTGATTTTTAGGGAACATTGGACTAGAAGATAGCGCTATGGCTGAGTCAGTTTTTGCTGCAACATGGCTAGACGTCTGCTGCTGCCATCAGCACGAACAGCAGTCCAACACGAACTTGTCAGGAATTCAGTCCCCGTGGTTATGTTATGTGTAAACTTGCTTATGTCATTGGTATGTCATCAGCAACAAAACCTGGACAAAGGATAACTGAGGAAGGAATGATTCCCACTCACCTGTTTTGAAGCATTTAGCAGGAAGGAGAGCTGCATAGCCCCTTGATAGTAAGTAGTGAAGGGGAAGGTGCTGTGAAGCTTACAGATCAACTGCACTCACTGTGCTGCACCTGCTGGTAGAGTCCTGTAACGTAAATTGGTGTGCCACTTCCAGATGTTAGTGTTTGCTAGGATGTTTAAGTACAGCTTGTTTTGAGGACCAGAGGACCAGATAAAATGAAAATACACTGATCTGTGTGCCTTTTTTTCCTTGAGCTTGATTTGAAGGCAGCCTCTATTCCCAAGACAGGCTTTTACCAGTTTTATGTTGATGTGATTTGCCCAAAAACTTTTGTTATTTTGGTCTTTAGTTCTTAACTTTGATAAAAATATTCGATATCTGTTAATTTCTGGCATAGATCTGACTTTGTTAATCCCACTGCTCACTCTAGTTATTAACTGCAGGTGTATTTGTTTTAAACAAACAGCCCTTTCCTATCTAAGTGGGCTTTTGGGAAAATCATCTTGAGAATAAGCTTGAGAAGTTACAGAATCACAGAATCATCTAGGTTGGAAGAGGCGTGCAAGATCACCTAGTCCAATCTCTGACCTAGCACTAACAAGTCCTCCACTAAACCATATCACTAAGCTTTACATCTAAACGTCTTTTAAAGACCTCCAGGGATGGTGACTCAATCACTTCCCTGGGCAAGACCTCCAGGGAGGTTACTTTTTAATGAAAAGTACTTTCATTACTTTTTTTTACTTTTTTTTTTACATTTCATTACTTTTTAATGAAAATAAAGTTTGCGTCATATGCCTTGTTGTATACCAAACCATTGTGAAAAATACCTTACTTACTTTACTGGAGATAGGTATGTTTGGACTTAATTAACCAATGTGTTTTGTAGACAAGTATGAATCAATTTCATTAAATTCAATAGAATTCATATTTGTATTGCCATTATTTTTCTCATATTTCATCACAAGTCCTTGCTCAGGATCCTCCAAAAGCATGCCTTTCAAAATTGGGTAAAAATGAGTTTGAAATCATTATGGCCGTGTGTTGTTCAGTTATGGCAGTTGGACTCTATTATACATACAGTGTATCTCTTCAGATGGTCTTCATTGGTGTTATTTTCAGTGACATGTGAAACAAATTGTTAAAAGCTTCGCCCGTATGTCCCTTCTTGCTAAGATAAAGGTGTGGGAGGGAAGTCATGTTAAAAGTAATCTGCTGTGGTCATTTTTCCTCTAGAGCTTTTAACTCATGTATTCATTTCTTGTTTTCCATAAATTGGAGAAGTTGTGACTTGTCTGTGTGTGTGTGTATGTATATATACGTATGTAGCCAGAAGAGTAGGAGTTGGAATAGTCAAAGCGTTAAAAAAAAAAAAGAAACAAAGCACTCAGATAGGGCAGCTCACTCTTCAGAGGCTTATTTATAAAGCAGATTTTACAGGAAGAAGCATACATCTATTTGG